>NC_133332.1:243560857-243860857 GCF_042186555.1 Aquarana catesbeiana | reverse complement strand
TCAAAAATAGACATGTGCGCCGTCAATAAATTTGTTTTGTTTTGTTCCGTTCCTTTTGTATTAGAATTAATTCGTATTTCGGAATTCGTGTCCTAAATTTCGTACGAAATACGAATTTTCGTTAGGTTGGTTAACTTTTCTTAACAATTACAAATGTTCATTCTGATGAATTTATCATTATGAGGGGCTCCCACCATCCCTGTGCTGTGCTGACTTCCTGGGTTTTTAACTTTTAGGTTTGTTAACTTTTCGTAACAATTACGAATGTTCGTTAGGAATTTGGATCCGTAATTCATAAACGATATTTCGTGTTTTGTACAAAATTTGGAAGCATAGCAAGTCGTATTTCAGATCCTCCTGAATGTACGAATTTACGGAAATTCGTACGAAATTTCGATTCGTGCGAAACGAATTGCACATGTCTACCCAAAAATGGAACGTCCGCTTTTCCGGTTCCTCCCCCCCTTCCGGTGTCACATTTGGCACCTTTCAGGCGGGAGCAGATACCTGTCTAATACAGGTATTTTGCTCCCACTTCCGGGCATAGATACCCGAGCGGGTATCTACGCCACTCCCCCCTGCTGTCTTCTGGGTTACACACGGGTCCCAGAACACAGCAGGGACCAGTGGGATCGCGCGAGTCACGCAAGCACAGTAGGGAACCAGGAAGTGAAGCCTCAAGGCTTCACTTCCTGATTCCCTTACAAAAGATGGCGGCGGCAGCACCCGACAGCCGAGGGATAGATCGACTTTGGGTGCCGACATTGCGGGCGCCCTGGACAGGTGAGTGTCCTTATTTTAAAATTCAGCAGCTGCAGTATTTGTAGCTTCTGACTTAAAAAAAAAAAAATCGGCGGAACTCCGCTTTAAGTGGGGTAAAAATCATCCCAAAACTTTCATAATATCATATTATTATGGTATTATATTTTTGTCTTGTGTGTCTTTTTTTCATGATTACAAGCTGCAGCAGAACCTGTAAAAAAAATGTTGAAAGTTCCCTTACAGCAGCCAACAGCAACTTTTTAGTCAAAGTTAGTGGATGAGAGGAGATCCAGTGTTGAACAAAGGGCATTGTGTGTATTCTATGTTATACACATTGGTGTGCGCAGCCTATTGTATTAGGGTGAGCACCCCCAGAGTACAAACACACATGTGTGTATATCAGCAGAGCAATGCACAGCGTCAGTAGAGCAGAGATTGGTGTCGGTAGGGCAGTGGATGTTTTCAGCGTTTATCTTTATTATTTTTTTATTCTTTTTTACAATTTTATTTTTTAAATATTTTTTACAATATTTTTTATGATTATTTTACAATGTTTTTAAGAGCCCCTTGGGGGCTTTAGTGAAATATCAAGGGTCTAAACAGACCCCTCATGTCTCACTTTTGAGAGAAAGGGGACTGAGAACAGAGATTCCCCAGTTCCTTTCTCTGCAGCCTCAGCTGCACTGGACAGTGAATGAATGGAAAGTGCTCTGTGCTGAGCGGCTTCCTATTCATTCACAAACTGAAACGTAGTAAACATAGTTTACTATGCTTCACGTAAGAATGAACACAGGAGCGACCAGTACTCAAATTCAGAAAAGGAAGGGGCTGGTAAATGAAATATTTACCAGCCCCCTCTCCCACTCTCCATCTTGAAACATACTCTGCAGCAGCCGGTAAGAGAGGAGAGGAGAGGAGAGGAGAGGAGGAAAGCTGGCAGCACTGCAGGGGGAAGGCAGGGGGCGCTAGGAAGCAGGGGGAATTGGCACTGCACGGGGTGATTAGGGTTGCGCACGCCTATGGTTATACAAATGCCTCTTCTGAAATCTCCTTTTATCAGTCCATATTGTCCTTCAATGTGACTCTGTTATGTAGAGAAGGTAACTAAAATTCTGTTGATTTTGTTCTGTGTTTTTTTTTTATCATAACCTTATCCATTAGTAAGGCTAGGTCAGTGGCGATGCGTCCATAAGGGCGCATGGGCGCCACCCCCTCTCTCCAGCCACCCCCCTAGCACCAACAGATAGATTCATGCAATGCCGCCACTGCCACCCCCTATTCCGGCGCCGGGCTCCTTTTTGGGCGCCGGGCGCCTGAATTACAGCATCGGGGGGGGGGGGGTGTTTTTGAAGCACCTGATTAGAGCCATAGGCTCTAATAGGCGTCAAAAAAGGTGACCTGTGAGCGCCATGTTGGGCGCTCGCAGGTCACTCAGCTGTGTTAGGAAAGCGAATATTCATTTGCTTTTCTAACACTAAACCAGGTGCTCGGATCTGTTACCCGTCATCTGATTGGCTGAAACGACAGGCGTTGTGATTGGATACCTATCGGGTGTCCAATCATAGCAGGGACGGGAAGAGAGGACGGGAGAAGACATTGAGGAGCTGTCCCACCGCCACCGAGGGTAAGTACAGACGGTGGGCGGGGGGCACACTGGCAGCATTTGATATGGCACAGTGGGAGCATTTGATGTGGCACAGTGAGGCTGCATTTGATGGGGCACTGTGAGGCGGCATTTGATGGGGCACTGTGAGGCGGCATTTGATGGGGCACTGTGAGGCGGCATTTGATGGGCACAGTGGCAGCAATTGATGGGCACAGTGGCTGGGTTTGATGGTACAGTGGTGACAATCGATGGCACAGTGGCTGCGATTGATGGTACAGTGAGGCTGCAACTGATGGGAATTTTTCAGTTTATTTTGAGCACCAGCCGCCACTGGGCTAGGTTCACACTTGCGCAGGTTGTGCTGCTGCAGGACCTGCACAAATACCAGCAGCCGCAACCACCCACATAGAGAAATGCGGGACCTGCAGACGGGTGTCATTAATTGTAATGGCACGCTGCCCACACTGGAAATCGCACCCGTACTGAGAACCTCGGTTCATGTGCGGGCTGCGATTTTAAAAATAGTGCAGGGACTTCTTTCCTGCGTGTCGAGCCACATGGTCGCACAGGTGCAAACCTAGCCTTAAAATACCTGGAACCAACCATAGATGTGGTATTATCCTAAGAGGTATGAAAACATTCAAACAAGGAGAGAGGCGCCTCTGGGTGCAGACGTTTTTATTTGTTTGAAAACATTAAACATCCATTTAGTGGATTGTTTAAACCATTTTTTTTTTTTTTTTACATAACACTGTCCGTATTTGTTATTATTGGGTGTGTACTGAGGAGCACCTGATACAAAAGCTCATCTTACTTAAAGAACTTTTTGAAACTTTTAATAGTTAAGATCATCAAATACAGCCAATCCGTTTTGGGGGAAAACCTCCCCCTGCTACAAGGCTTGAGCAGTCGATGTTAACCACTTGCTGACCGCTGCACGCCGATATACGTCGGCACAATAGCAGCGGTGGGCATATGGGCGTACCTGTACGTCCCCTTTAAGATCCGTGGATAGCAGGTGCGCGTGTGCCCACCGTGTACATCGTGACTGTGCCCGCGGGACCGGCGGACTTGATGTCGATCGTGTCACAGATCCTCAGGACGGAGAAGTGCATAGTTGCCAACAGTCCTGATTTTCCCGGGACAATCCCGATTTTGGGACCCTCGTCCCAATTGGAGGCTGTCCCGAATCGGGATTTGCCCAGGGAAAATCGGGAATGTTTGCAATTTGCGTTTTTGGTTGCGGGCTTCAGTAAAATGGTGGCCGGTCCCGCCGCCGCTTGATCGCTCCCCCTTGTGTTCAGTAGAGAGGGGAAGGGGGCTCGATCCGTGCCGCTAATAAATCTGCTTCTCCTCTCACACGGATCGGCCCTCTATCATATGTGCTCACTGCTGGGGCCTGTGGGGCGTTATGGGAGGGGAGGGTCTGCTGAGGGCGTCTGCACTGATGGAGGGGGTTCTGCTGAGGGGGTCTGCACTGATGGAGGGGATTCTGCTGAGGGGGTCTGCACTGATGGAGGGGGGTCTGCTGAGGGGGTCTGCACTGATGGACGGGGGTCTGCTCTGAGGGGGTCTGCACTGATGGAGGGGTGTTTGCTCTGAGGGGGTCTGCACTGATGGAGGGGGGGTCTGCTCTGATGAGGGGGGGTCTGCTCTGATGAGGGGGGTCTGCACTGATGGAGGGGGGTCTGCACTGATGGAGGGGGTCTGCATTGAGGGGGGTCTGCACTGAGGGGGTCTATACTGACTCTGCTGGGGGCACCTGATGCTAGGAGGGACTCTGCCGGGGGCACCTGATACGTGGACAGACTCTGCCGGGGGCACCTGATACGTGGACAGACTCTGCTGGGGACACCTGATGCAAGGACAGACTCTGCTGGGGGCACCTGATGCAAGGACGGACTCTGCTGGGGGCACCTGATGCAAGGATGGACTCTGCTGGGGCAGGCGACGTGGCAGGTGACACGCTCAGGGATCCCACTGATTCTGCATTATGGTGAGTTGAATGATTTATTTTTATATTACAATGTAATAATAGAAATAATGCGCTTCAATCATCCTGACACCTTAACAATCATGGTGCCGGGATGATTGAAGCGCTAACACCAGGTGTTTAGAGTATCTTTATCTGCTGATTGTTAAACTTTCTAGAATACACATATTTCATTGTTGTGTAGGATCTGGGGCTGCTGTCCCTTCATTCCTCTCTCCCCTTTTCCCTCTCCATCCCTTATTCATCTCAGACTCTAACCACACCCCTTTGAGCCACGCCCATTTAAGCCACGCCCACTATTTCACGAAAACCACGCCCAATTTTTGCTGCTGTTTTGTTTTGTTTGCTAAGCTACGCCTACATCCGCATGCCCCACCCCCTAATTATGTTAAGTGTCCCACATTTTTTTTTTTTTTTTGCAATTATGGAAGTGCCTTTGTAAACAAGGCATTTCCCCGTTCTGCCCTGTGACATGACAGAGATCTCTGCTCCCTGTCATCAGGAGCGGTGATCGCTGTCATGTTAACCCCTTCATCGCTCCCTAGTGGTTAACCCCTTCACTGCCAGCGTCATTTACACAGTAAGCAGTGCATTTTTATAGCACTGATCGCTGTATAAATGACAATGGTCCCAAAATAGTGGCAAAAGTGTCCGATGTGTCTGCTGTAATGTCGCAGTCCGGATAAAAATCGCAGATCGCTGCCATTACTAATAAAAAAACAGAATTAAAAATAAAAATGCCATAAAACTATCCCCTATTTTGTAGACGCTATAACTTTTGCGCAAACCAATCAATATACACTTATTGCGATTTTTTTTTTTTTTTTTACCAAAAATATGTAGAAGAATACATATCGGCCTAAACTGAGGAAAAAATTGGTTTTTTTATATATTTTTGGGGGATACTTATTATAGCAAAAAGTAAAAAATAATGTGTTTTTTTTTCAAAATTGACGCTCTTTTTTTGTTTATTGCGCACAAAATAAAAACCGCAGAGGCGATCAAATACCACCAAAAGAAAGCTCTATTTGTGGGAAAAAAAGGATGACAATTTTGTTTGGGTACAATGTCGCACGACCGCGCAATTGTCAGTTAAAACGACGCAGTGCCGAATCGCAAAAAGTGCTCTGGTCAGGAAGGGGGTAAAATCTTCCGGGGATGAAGCTGTTAATAAAATTGTGACAGATTACACTAGGGGCCCTGTGCTAAGGCTTGATGAAGACTAGTGTCTTCTAATGGCACTTAGGGCAGCTGGATGAGTTATCTGTTATTATGACTTAGATTGGATTACAGTTTGGGGGCTATTCATGTAATTCCTACAAATCGACTAATCTTTCCACACCACTGTTGTTGGAAAACATATCTGGGAATGTTTACATTCTCCAACTTTTTACTCCAAGTTTTAGTGGTCACTTAGAGTAGATGTAAACCTTGGACATGAAATATGAACAAAAGATATCCCTCTATAGTGTGTACTTGTCTCAATTAAGAGCACTAATGCCGTGTACACACGGTCTGAATTTCCGACAGAAAAAGTCAGATAGGAGCTTTTGGTCGGATATTCCGACCGTGTGTATGCCCCATCGGACTTTTTCTGTCGGAATTTCTGACGGACTTGAATATAGAACATGTTCTAAATTTTTCTGTCGGAAACGCCGACGGTGGTTATCCCATTGGCAAGTCCGGCCGTGTGTACATGGCATTAGTGTCACTTTTGTCTGCTGCTTTGTTCCTCTGCCATCAGCATGAACCACTTCTGGCAAGCTTTCCTGACACCAAGACAAAAATGGGAGGGATCTCCAGTTGACTGACAGGCTCAGCTCTGTTCCTGTGTGGAGGGGGGTGTGTCGCTTCCCTCCTATCAGCTCTCAGAGCTCTTCTCTCTCAGCTCTTCTCCTTCAGCTCTCCGCCCCCTATTTTCTGAACGCTCAGACAAGCTTTAGAATTCAGCACTTTGAATGGATGTAGACAAGAGAAAACTGCAGATAAACAGGTACACTTACGTAGGAGGATTTGTTTCACTTCTGTGTATCACCTGAGAGCAGTCACTTCAATGGGTATATATAAGGGCTTACAACCACTTTAACATCAGGATTGATCAATTTTCAGATAAATAGTATAGTACTGTATACTGTACCATCGTTTGTGGACTCTAAAACTTTCCTACAGACTAAATGATAAACACTGAGACCCCTTTCACATCGAGGGCGTTTTGCAGGCGCTATAGCGTTAAAAATAGCGCCTGCAATCCGCCCTCAAACAGCTGCAGCATTGTCTCCAGTGTGAAAGCCCGAGGGCTTTCACACCGGAGCGCTGCGCTGGCAGGACGGGAAAAAAAGTCCTGCCAGCAGCTTCTTTCAAGCGGTGAAGGAGCGGTGTGTTTACCGCTCCTCCACCGCTGCTCCCCATTGAAATCGATGGGGCAGCGCTGGGACACCGCCGGCAAAACGCCGCTATTGCGGCGCATTGCAGGCGGTTTTAACCCTTTCTCGGCCGCTAGCGGGGGTAAAAGCGCCCCCCCCCCTAGCGGCCGAAATGCGCCACTAATCCGACAGTAAAACTCCGCTAAAAATAGCGGCGTTTTACCGCCGACGCCCGGTGTGACAAGGCTCTGACTTGGGTTATTTTCATCAAAGAAATGTAGCACAATACATTTTGGCCTAAATTTATAAAGAAAGATTATTTGTTTGCAACATTTTATAACAGAAAGGGAGAAAAACACTTTTTTTTCCTCCCAAAGGAGAAATTCTTGTTTGCACACAAAACACTGTATGCTTTGTCTTGTGCATTTTGCATTTCTGGCCTTGGATGGTCATCTATTTTTCCACTGTTTTCGCTCTTGGAAAATGTTTTCTGAAATTTCTTTTAAAAAAAAACCCTAGTTAGACTTACCGGTAACGGTATTTCTACGACTCTTTCAGGACAGCACCTGGAGAGAGCGCAGCTCCACCCACTTTCCCAGGAAACACTGCAGTCAGTTTCTTTAAAGACCGGACACTTCCACCATGGCCTCAGTTGTTCATAGAGTACCTCCAGCCATGCTGAAATTAGATAAGCAGAACATAGCAATAACACATCTTATAACCTTAAAATTTAGGGCGGGTCATCGGCGCTGTCCTGAAAGACTCGTAGAAATACCGTTACCGGTAAGTCTAACTAGGGTTTTCTCCCTTCGTCTTTCAGGACAGCACCTGGAGATGATAAAAGAGTACTTACTCTAGGGTGGGACCACCGCCTGCAGGACCTTCCTGCCAAACGATTGTTCCGCTGCTGATAGCAAGTCCAACCTGTAGTGGCGGGTGAAGGTGGAG
Organism: Aquarana catesbeiana; assembly: GCF_042186555.1. Taxonomy (NCBI): domain Eukaryota; kingdom Metazoa; phylum Chordata; class Amphibia; order Anura; family Ranidae; genus Aquarana; species Aquarana catesbeiana. Next base: position 243,853,185 of record NC_133332.1, on the reverse strand, counting down.
AAACTTGTCCACGTGGCCGCTTTACAGATCCGACCCGGGGAAGCCCCTGCCCTCTCTGCCCAGGACGTTGCTACTGCCCTTGTTGAATGGGCCTCTACCCCCTTAGGGGGCTCTGCCCCTGAAGCTCTATAAGCTTCACTGATGGCCATTCTCAGCCATCTACCTATGGTGCTTTTGGATGCTCTATACCCCCTACATGGACCAGAGAATAGAACAAAGAGAGAATCTGATCTTCTAAAATTTTTTGTTATCTCTATATAGTGTAATAAACACCTTCTCACGTCCAGGGAATGGAAAGACCTCTCCTTAGCACTGGACGGGTTAGGACAAAAAGTAGGGAGAATTATCTCTTGTGCCCTATGAAATGCTGATGACACCTTTGGCAGAAAACCCGGGTCAGTTTTTAGCACTACCCGGTCTGAAAAAATATAACAAAAGGGTTCTCTTATGGAAAGAGCTTGTAACTCGCTTATTCTCCTAGCTGAAGTTACCGCTACTAACAGGACTATTTTTAACGACCATAGCCTGATTGATGCTTCCTCTGGAGGTTCAAACGGCTCTTTGATTAGACCCCGCAGAACCACAGACAGGTCCCATCTAGGAAAAAACTTAAAAGGTATTGGCCTAGCTCTGGCCAATGCCCTGAAAAACCTAATAATGAGCGGCTCCCTAGATAATTGTCTCTCAAGGAAAACCGATAATGCAGCTACCTGTACCTTTAGGGTGCTAGCTGCCAACCCCATCTCCATTCCCTCATGGAGAAATTCTAATACTGGAGCAATTTCTTGTGGTGAAAGTATCCTAGCTGCACACCAGCTATTAAATCGCTTCCATGTCTTGAAATAGATGGCCCTGGTAACCTCCTTACGACTATCCAGCAGGGTAGAGACCAGTTTATCTGAAAGGCCCTTATTTTTTAACATCTGCTCCTCAGTAACCACCCTGTCAACCTGAGATGCTGGGTATTCGGATGATGAAGGGGGCCCTGCGTTAGTAGATCCTTCCGCAGTGGAAGCGCCCAATAAGGTTCCACCGCCATCCGCTGTATTGTTGCGAACCAAGCCCGTTTGGGCCAGAAAGGGGCCACTAGAATCATACTCGTGTTCTCTTTCTGTAGCTTTTTTAAGACCAAGGGAATCATCTGAAAGGGGGGAAAAGCGTAGCACAACTGGAAGTTCCATGGCTGCGCTAATGCATCCAATCCCTTCGCCTGATCCTGCCTGTTTAGTGAGAAGAAGGCCTCTACTTTTGCATTCTTTTGAGATGCAAAAAGATCTATTTGGGGTACTCCCCATCTTTCTGTTAGTTTTTGGAAAGTTCCTGCGTTCAGACTCCACTCTGCTTCCAGTATTCTTTCCCTGCTCAGAAAGTCTGCTAGAAGGTTCAAATCTCCCTTCAGATGTATTGCTGTTATGGATTTTAGATTGTTTTCTGCCCAGGCTAGAATCTGGAGTGCCAAGGATAGCAGAGCCCTGCTCCTTGTTCCTCCCTGCCTTGATATATATGCCACCGCTGTGGCATTGTCCGATAAAACTTGAACATGATGGCCCCGGACTGTCTTTTCGAAGGCCCATAAACCCAGGAGAATAGCCCTTAGCTCTGTCCAATTGGAGGACTTTCTGGCTTCCCAGTCTGTCCAACTCCCCTGAGCCATCTGCTCGTCCAGGTGGGCACCCCAGCCCCAGGAACTTGCGTCTGTTGTTAGTCTTTTCTCCAAAGGAAAGCCCCAGAGCAGACCCCTGTCCAGGTTTGAGTGATTTCTCCACCACCAAAGCTTCCTCTGAACCCGCGTAGGTATCTTTATTAATCTTTCCAGGGACTCCCCATAGGACCAACTCATTAAAATTGCCTGCTGAAGCTCCCTTGTATGTAGACGTGCCCACTGCACTGCTGGTATAGTCGCAGTGAGTAGCCCTAGGACCGACATAGCTGCTCTTATGGAGATTGGCATATTTGTTTGTGTCCTCTTTACTGCCCCCTGAAGCTTCTCCATCTTCTCCTCGGGGAGAAAAATTCTCTCCTGGATGGAATCTATCATGTAGCCCAGGAATAGTATGGTCTGAGATGGAATCAAGTTTGATTTCTCCTCGTTTATTATCCATCCTAGACCTACCAAGTGTCTCATTGTCTTTTCCAGATCCCTCACTAATAGGTCCCTTGTTTTGGCAAAAATTAGTAGATCGTCTAGATAGGGCAGGACTGATACTCCCTCTACTCTGAGTGGGGCTAAGGCCTCTGCCAGGATCTTTGTGAAAATCCTCGGAGAGGATGACAGCCCGAAAGGGAGAGCTCTGAACTGGAGATGAAGGGTTGATTTCCCCAATTTTATCGCAAACCTTAGGTGCTTCTGCGATGTTGATGCTACTGGTACATGTAAGTATGCATCTCTCAGGTCTATGGACGCCATAAAACATCCTGGGGTCAGGAGACTCTTCACTGAGAATATTGTGTCCATCTTGAATTTTTTGTATCTGATAGTCTTGTTGAGAATCTTCAGGTTCAGGATGAGCCTGAATTTTCCCGAAGGCTTCTTCACAAGAAATATGTGTGAATAGCACCCCTGTTCTAATTCCCCGGGGGGCAAGCTCATGATCACCTTTTGTAGCATCAATTCTCTCAGGATAGCTGTCATTGCTAGTGACTTTTCTGGGTCTCGGGGAGCCTGGGTTATGTAAAAACGCACAGGAGGAGGTTGAGAAAATTCCAGCCTGTAACCCTCCAGAATGGTCTTGAGGATAAACTGGCTGTTTGTTATAGTCTTCCACTGTAAAAAGAAGGTCTGTAGCCTTGCTCCCACAGTTGGATGACAGTCACTGGGTTTTTGTGCTTGTGGTCGGGGGGTGAAAAAGTACTCCTGACTTGCCCCTCCCTCTTTGAGATTTCCAAGGCCTTTTATAGCCTGCCTCTTTGGTATCAGGGGTTTTCCGAAAAGCACGAAAATTCTTGTTCCCTTGCGGAATCACCTTTTTCTTTATAGGGAAAGCCTTCTTTTTGTCAGCTGTTCTGTCAAGTATAGCTTCCAACCCAGGGCCAAACACCAGATCACCCTCAAAGGGTAAACCACATAACTTTGTTTTTGAGGCCGTATCCCCTGTCCATGTCTTGACCCATAAAGCCCTGCGAGCTGAGTTTATCAGGGCTGTGGATCTGGCTGACATTCTGATTGACTCCGCTGAGGTATCTGCTATATACCCTACCGCCTTAGATAACACCGGGAGCGTATCTAGCAGATCTTTACGAGGCGTCCCCGCCTCAATGTGAGCTTTCAGCTGCTCCAGCCAGTGTTCCAGATTTCTGGCTACCACTGTTGAAGCCATGGCAGGTTTCAAATTTGCTAAAGATGAATCCCATGCCTTCCTTAATAGGGAGTCTGCCTTTTTATCCATGGTATCCTTAAGGATACCCATATCCTCAAACGCCAGGTCAGTATTCCTTGATACCTGGGAAAACGCTGCATCCAATCTTGGTTTTTTGTTCCAGATATGCGAGCTATTCTCATCAAACGGAAACCTCCGCTTGAGGGATTTAGAAAAGAAGGGGGCTCTTTCTGGATCCTTCCACTCCCTCTTAATGGTTTCTGATAAAAACCTATGTACAGGAAAAACCCTGTGTTTTTCCTCCCCAAGGCCCTGAAACATCCTATCGTGTAAGGATAGCTGAGTTTTATCCTCTGTGATGTTAAGGGTAGTGTGTATTGTCTTTAGTAGATCATCCACCTCCTCAAGGGATAGTTTGTATCTAGAAGAAGGAGAAGAAGCTTCATTCCCTTCTTCCGCTTCCTCGTCAGAATTTAGTAAAACGTTACATTCTTCCTCCTCTGAGTCGCTGCCCCCTCTGGATGCTGAAACAGAGGATTGAGAACGCGGCACCATACTGCTATGCGCCGTTGGGCGTCTATCCAGGTAGGACCTGAAGGACTCAAAGGTGTCCGCCAGTTCCTTCCTGAAAGAGCTCAGCAATTCCCCTTGCTGAGTTGCAGGACTAGCGGGAGCTGTCTCCTCCTTAACTAAGTCCGCAATACAAGATTTGCATAATATTTTGGTCCAGGAATCCCTCAGTAACCCCTTACATGAGGGACATTTCCTTTTAACAATAGGGGAGACATGCTTGGTCTTTTCTTTAGCCTTCTGCAATATCCCAAGGGAAAAAAGACATTTGCTGAACCATATTTCACCAAAACAGTTTACATGCTGTAAACAAGGAACACAGAAAAAAACCACCAAGGAAGTTAACCCTTTAACCCCTAATTCTTGTTCCACAGCCGGTGAATCACCCCACAGATCCACCTTACACCAAATAATCAATCACTTATCCTTCCGTTAGTAATCAGGAAAAAGTGTTTTGCAGGCTCCCCCTTTTTTTTTTTTTTTTTTTTAAGGAAGGGAATTTATATACATAAATATTACAACTGCCCATAGAGTAATAACAGTGATCAATGTCCCTGCTTACCTGAGCCTGGCTGATTGGTGTGGCTCCTGCTCCTGCCACCGCCATCTGATCGTCCTCCATTGCTGACAGGACAAACAGCGGCGTCTGTGCTCTCTTATTTAATTTTTCCGGGCCGCTCACCGATGTGAGGGCCGGAAATTACATCAGCCGTAGAGACCGCCCCCTTCCTCCTGCGTTCCAGCGGCTGGAACCGGAAGCCGCGTCGCGCCGCTCGAGGCCCCGCCCCCGGTCGGAAATGACGCGCTCGCCATCCGAACCCGGAAGGCGTGCGGACAGCAGAGTAGACGCCGTTCGCTACTCCACAGCCCATGCCGCCGGTCTTGTAGGAGCGGGACCCTCGCAGCCTGGCTCTCGCCGAGCATGAAGAGGAGGGGGCGCCGGAGAATCCCCCACACGTCAGGGAGGATGCTGGGCTGTCCTCTGAAGAAAAAAAGGCGACATCAACCGGTATGCCTCCTACTTTCACCACCTGGAGAAAGCGCAGCACACCCCTGGTTCCCTGCAGCGCTTCCACCATGGCGGAGGAAACACTACAACTGAGGCCATGGTGGAAGTGTCCGGTCTTTAAAGAAACTGACTGCAGTGTTTCCTGGGAAAGTGGGTGGAGCTGCGCTCTCTCCAGGTGCTGTCCTGAAAGACGAAGGGAGAAAATGGCCTTTTTTCATTTAGAAAAGCTCTATTTGTGTGAAAAAAGTGATAAAAATGTATTTTGGGTACAAGCGTTGTATGACCGCACAATTGTCATTCAAAGTGTGACAGCGCTTAAAGCTGAAAATTGGCCTGGGCAGGAAGGGGGTGAAAGTGACTGGTATTGAAGTGGTTAAAGAGTCATTCCACCCATAATTGATATATTACAGTCTAGTGGCCTGAGTCAGCTTCTGGTTTCTTATACACTATCTTACCAAAAGTAGACGCCTGACTTTACACGCACATAAACTTTAATGGCATCCCAGTCTTATTCCATAGGGTTCAATACTGAGTTGGCCCTCCCTTTGCAGCTATAACAGTTTCAACTCTTCTGGGAAGGATGTCCACAAGGTTTAGAAGTGTGTCTATGGGAATGTTTGACCATTCTTCCAGAAGAGCATTTGTGAGGTCAGGCACTGATGTGGACGAGAAGGCCTGGCTTGCAGTCTCTAATTCATCCCAAAGGTGTTCTATCGGGTTGAGGTTGTGCAGGCCAGTCAAGTTCCTCCACCCCAAACTCACTTGTCCATGTCTGTATGGACCTTGCTTTGTGCACTGGTCCAAATCATTTGGTGGAGGGGGGATTATGGTGTGGGGTTGTTTTTCAGGGGTTGGGCTTGGCCCCTATTACCAGTGAAGGGAACTGTTAGGCTAAGTTCACACTGGCATTAACCACTTTAATACTGGGCACTCCACCACCACCCCCTTGACTGCCAAGCCAATTTTCATCTTTCAGCACTGTCGCACTTTGAATGACAATTGCATGGTCGTGCAACACTGTACTATATGAAATTTTTATATTTTTTTTCACATAAATAGAGCTTTCTTTTGGTGGTATTTGATCACCACTGGCATTTTTATTTTTTGCACTACAAATAAAAAAGACTAAAAATTGTGAAAAAAAATTAAAAAATGATTTGTTTCGGTTTATAAAATGTTGTAAATAAGTAAGTTTTCTCCTTTACTGGTGGGCACTGATGAGGCAGCACTCATGGGCACTGATGAAGCGGCACTGATGAAGTGGCACTGATGAGGAGGCACTAATATGCAGCACTGATGGGCACTAATGAAGCGGCACTGATGAGGAGGCACTAATATGCAGCACTGATGGGGACTGATAGGTGTCACTGATATGCAGCATTGATGGGCACTGATATGTGGCACTGATGGGCACTGATGAGCGGCATTGATGGGTTGCACTGATAGATGGCACTGATAGGCAGCACTGATGAGGAGGCACTGACATTACTGATGGGCACTGATTGGCATCAAATGTGGGTACAGGTTGGAACTGATTGGCATTACTGGCAGGCACTGGTGGGCGTCGTTGATGGATCTGCCCTGATTATCAGCACATACCCCCCCCTGTTAGGAGAGCCGCTGATTGTCTCGCCTCTACCTGTGCCTTGTCAGCGTGAATGGAGGAAAGCTAAAAAATGGCACTTCCTGGTTACCATGAGATCAGCTGTGATTGGATACAGCTGATTACATTGTAAATAGCCTACGTCATGGGCTCTTTACCTATATTGGAGATGCAGTGTGTTAAGGCCCGTACACACGATCTGACTTTTTGACAACAAACATTCAAATTAGCTGTTTTGGAGCAACATCCGACTGTGTACGCTCCATCGGACAAACTTTTTCTGTTTCCATCAGACTTTTGTTGGCTGTGCGAACGGACAAACTTTCCGGCAACAAAAGTCCGATGGAGCAAAGTCCGATCGTGTGTACACAAAAGCATCGGACTTTTGTACAAACTACAGTACGTGGCCGCGAGAATGTTTCCAGCGCGAACCCATCGCGCTGGTTCTCGGCGACAGGGTACTGTACATCTCGCGCTGGCTGCAATAGGAAAAACACATTCCCAGAGGGAATTCCCCTCTGGGAACATACCAGGCCCTTTGGTCTGGTATGGATTTTAAGAGGAACCCCCTACGCCGAAAAAACGACATGGGGGTCCCCCCCAAAATCCATATCAGACCCTTATCCGAGCATGCAGCCCAGCCGGTCAGGAAAGGGGGTGGGGACGAGCGAGCGCCCCCCCCTCCTGAGCCATACCAGGCCACATGCCCTCAACATGGGGGGTGGGTGCATTGGGGAGGGGGAGCCCTGCGTGGCCCCCGCACCCCAAAGCACCTTGTCCCCATGTTGATGAGGACAAGGGCCTCTTCCCGACAACCCTGGCCGTTGGTTATCGGGGTCTGCGGGCAGCGGCCTTATCGGAATCTGGGAGCCCCCTTTAATAAGGGGGCCCCCAGATCCTGGCCCCCCACCCAATGTGAATGAGTATGGGGTACATGGTACCCCTACCCATTCACCTAGGGAAAAAAAGTGTCAATAAAAAAAAAAAAACACACTACACAGGTTTTAAAAGTAATTTATTAGGCAGCTCCAGGGGGTCTTCTTCCGACTTTGGGGGTACCCCCCGCCTGCAGACCCCGACAACCAACGGCCAGGGTTGTCGGGAAGAGGCCCTTGTCCTCATCAACATGGGGACAAGATGCTTTGGGGTGGGGGGGCCACGCAGGGCGCCCCCCTCCCCCACAGCACCCACCCCCCATGTTGAGGGCATGCGGCCTGGTACGGCTCGGGGGGGGGGCGCTTGCTCGTCCCCACCCCCTTTCCTGACCGGCCGGGCTGCATGCTCAGATAAGGGTCTGGTATGGACCTTGGGGGGGACCCCCACGCCGTTTCTTTCAGTGTAGGGGGTTTCCCTTAAAATCCATACCAGACCTAAGGGCCTGGTATGCCCCTGGCGGGGAACCCATGCCGTTTTTTTATTTAAAATTTGGCGTGGAGTTCCCCCTCAAGATTCATACCACAGTGCCTGGCATTGGCGGGGATCCAAGTCGGATCCCCGCACCAGTGTAAACCCGGCTCGCAAGGTGTCAATCTCGCCAATAAAAGTGGCGAGATTGACACAATATCAGACAACAATACAGAAGTTGACCAAAGGGTGGTGGTAAAGAGCTGAAAAACCACGTGATTTGGTGAAAGTTGGCTGAAAAAGTTCTGCCGTGTGTATGCAAGACAAACTTCTGGCCAACGCCTTTTGTACAAAAATCCAAGGGAAAGTTTGTACAAAGTCATATCGTGTGTATGGGGCTTAAGACAGACACTCCGCACCACCGATTGCTGCATGCACGAGCAACTTATCCTGCTGGACGTCATTCTGCTATAGGCCGGGCAGAATGTGGTTAAAGCAGGCATTTGAGAGGTGTTAAAATGCCCCTCAAACGCCTATGCAAAAGATACAATGGACAGCACATACAGTAGTGTGTTCCATCAAAACATGAAGCGTTAACGTCGCTTCAAAATTGAAGCCTCAAGTCAGGGGGCGTTTGAAACCTTTCAACACCTTCCATTCAAGTCTATGGTAATGCTTTGAAAAAGCTCTGGCAGGCAGTTGCAGTACGGTTGCAGGGTGTTAAGATTAGTTTATTAACTGTAATGGAATAGGTGATTGTGGAGCAGTTTTAACGCGCCTTAATGCTCATCAAACTCTTCAAAACTGCCCACAGGGCATTTGGGGAGCATTTTTAACTCTTGTAAAATGCCAGTCCAAGGCCCATACTAAAGCTCATTAATGCAAGTCTAACGCCCATACTAACGCTATAGGAGCGTTTGTTAAGCGTTAGAAAGTGTGTGCGAACAGGCCTTTAAGGCATCAGCATACAAAGACATTTTGGACCATTTCATGCTCCCAACTTTGTGGGAACAATTTGGGGATGACCCCTTCCTGTTCCAACATGACTGTGCACCAGTGCACAAAGCAAGGTGCATAAAGACATGGATAACTGGCCTGCACAGGGTCCTGACCTCAACCTGATAGAACACCTTTGGGATGAATTAGAGTGGAGACTGCGAGCCAGGCCTTCTCGTCCACATCAGTGCCTGACCTCACAAATGTGCTTCTGGAAGAATGGTCAAACATTCCCATAGACACACTCCTAAACCGTGTGGACAGTCTTCCCAGAAGAGTTGAAGCTGTGATAGCTGGAAAGGGTGGGCCAACTCAATATAGAACCCTACAGACTAATGCTGGCCATACACTATACAGAAAATCGGCCGAACGCATTTTCGAAAAACGAACGTTCGACCGTGACCGCAAACGATCGTGCCATCATGTAATGACCGATAAATTGTTCAGTGAACATGAATAAATAATTTTTTGTTCGTTTTTTTACATATACCTAGTGCAGACAGTTCGGACGGGAAACACATTAACCTTGCAATTTATCGTATGTTCGGCAGAAATTTTCCAAACTTCCCGTTCGTTTTTTTTCCCACAAAAACGTCACAAACGATTATCGATTTGTGCCCATTAACTTGCCGAAAAACGAATGAAGTGTCTATACGAACGATTTTTCGTATAGTGTATTGCCAGCATTAGACTGGGATGCCATTAAAGTTCATGTGTGTGTAAAGCCAGGCGTCCCAATACTTTTGGTAATATAGTTTATGTTTTGATATTCCAACAGTGAAACATAAATAAAAAATCCAGTAGAGAAGATGGGGACCCCTGGTAATTGAGGAAGTAATGGTGCTAAATAGAGTCCCCTAAAGATATAGAAAACTGTCAGATGTTTTGCTCATCTATCAAAAACTGATGGACTGACCCTTTAATCAGAAGTACTCTCCAATGTGTAGGACGGAATTTTCAAAAGTAACACAAAGGCCGTATTTATAAAGCAGTGAATCTGACATCTGGCAAAAATTCATTGCAGGTTAATCTTCCAGGTGGATGTGTTGTAAATTATAGTGGATGTTCGGTGAAAGTCGCATTCACCGATTTGTAAATGTGCCCTTAAAAAGTTTTTTTTTTAACTTGTTTGCCATTATTCCAAAAATGTGAGTCATAGGCTTGTCCTGGCAGGGAACAAACGGGAGGAGCCAAATGCTGGAAAAAAAAAAATACTCAGAGGGAGTCTCTGCATGATCCACAGAAAGTGCAGAGTGTGTGCCCTGCAGTACTTCCATAGACTCACTGCAGAGAGCATGGACAGCTAGACAGGACACTGCTACACCCAGGGCTCGGGGACGAAGGCAAGTGGCTGCATGGAGGCAACTGCCAGTCACCTTGTCTGTCATATCCATCATAACTTTGTCTTCCTTTCTTCTTCTCCACTAGTCTTACTTTCTTTCTCCTTCATTCCATGCCTTGCTCACTCTTTTATTCCCGCTCACTTCTATTTCCATGATCTCTTTGTCTTTCTGCCTGTCTGTCTTGCTGTTGATCCTCTAATTAATCTTGTTTTCAGGTTTCTTAGAAATTGTAAACTTATCAGGTCATGTTCTGCACTGCTTTCTCTCTATGTGTCTCCGGCAGAGGACTTGATGATTGTACTGCAGATCAGTTTTCAGTGGCAGTTGAGTAATCTTTTTACAGGTGTCCAGGAAGGGATAGCACCGCCTCCTGAATGCCTGGATGTATTCTAAGGGTAAAATGTACATGGAATTTACACCAAAATATTGCACCACCGCTACGTGCCATATTTACCGCCGGTGTAGCAGAATGTGAATGAATGAATGATTTGTAAAGCGCTGCAAATGCGAACTAAATCGCCTCAATGTGCAGACCTGAGCGTCCATCATGGTAATTGGCAGTTGGGGGGGAATGCAGCTAAAACACTTGTTTGGCCACCTGTGTGAACTTAGATTATCTCTCCTTCTGTCTCATTGCTTCATTCCCTTCCTCCTTTTTATTTTACGCATCTATATTTGTCATGAGGTGCCATGTTGAACTTCCAGTGACCAGTATGAGAGAAAGCGATAACACCAAATGTAACACACCTGCTCCCCATTCATACCTGAAACCTTGTAACACTAACGAGTCATGTGACACTGGGGAAAAAATGGCTAATTGGGCCCAATTTGAACATTTTCACTTGAGGGTGTACTCACTTTTGTTGCCAGTGGTTTAGACATTAATGGCTGTGTGTTGAGTTATTTTGAGGGGACAGGAAATTTACACTGTTATACAAGCTGTACATTCACTACTTTACATTGTAGCAAAGTGTCATTTCTTCACATGGAAAGATATAATCAAATATTTACAAAAATGTGAGGGGTGTATTCACTTTTGTGAGATACTGTATACCCACAACAGATGAAACCAAAACCACCATGTAATGGTGGACTTTAAAATTTCCACCTAGTTGGGGCTGGGACTTGCTGGGTTCCACGGCGGATTTGTATTCTGCCAACGGAGCCAAAGCTTGTCGCCATTTCCTCCCTCATTGGCGGGATTTCATGATGTTGGTGGGGGACCCGCCCCTTGACGGAGACCCGCCCCTTGACGGAGATATAAGCTGCTCGGGCTGGCCAGCTGACCATTTCACATGGGCCATTCACACAAGCAGGATTCAAGGCATACCTATGGCCACAGAATCATACACAAGGTAATTGAGTTTTACTCATACCCACTACAACACTTTTTGGGTTCATTTTAGTTTCACATTTTACAGTTCACCATTACATGGTGTTTTTTTTTTTTTGGTTTCATCTGTTGTGGGTATATGTATACACAATTTCTCTTCTGGTTATAGTTCCCTTAGCTAACACACTTCATATCACTATAGCAATCATCACCGTTCATCACCTCACTCACTCACTGGTATAGGTTTATCCCATTAATCAATACATTCAATTCACATGATTCCATTTTCATATCCTTGCAGAGCAGTGTGGACTGTTTTGGCCCGTACACACGATCCGAATATCGTACGAAAACGGTCGTCCGAGGAAGGATCGTACGATTTTCGGATCGTATGAACACTACTTTCAACAGCCGATCACGACCGTTCATCCGATATTACTCGATCGGGCATGCACGAAAATTTTCCTCGCACGATTCCAGATCGTACATTTTTCGGTTAGTCAGTATAGTTGTCGTCCAAAAATTTTATACAAATACATTACAACACATGACATCACTTCCGATTTTTTTTTACTGTCGTACGAGAATTTTCGTGACTTTATTTAGCTATTCAATTTCTACCTGCGACTATTATGCGGAAACGGTCGTACGATCGGTCGTACGATATTCAGATCGTGTGTACGGGCCATAAAGCATACACCAGATTCACATGGTCGCCTGGTCTTCACCTGGCAGCTGTCTCTGGTCTGGATGGGATTCCTCACCTCAGCCCCGGGGGAGATCATCATCCCTGTTCCTTGTCTTCCCTTGGACATAGGTTGGGCATCACCATTGGGCCGCATTGTAAGTTACATACCTTTCATTTTGAGAGATTGTTCTCCGTTTAAAGGGTATCCTATATTTATAGATATCACTGTTTTAATTTCAGAGCATTTTACTCCTGATAATTGGCATGAGCCATGAAACGTGTGTTGAGTATACATCGAACTGATCAGTATTACAAAAGAAAACCGCGCTTTAGGACAAGCCTATATGGCAAGAGAACAGGTTGCTGCCTCCCTTACGCAAAGCACTCACAAGGAATAAATAAAAAGAAAAAATGTGCGCTTGTAATAAATATATAAATCTATATTCATGTGTGATTATCATAGACAGATAAGTTGATATCACCATCAAAATCAATTCTAAAAGAAAATCGCTATGCTGCACAAAAAGTGGCGACATATAAATTAAATACTAATATTAGCCATTCCGTACATGAATAAATGAATTAATAAAGAAAGCCTATGTGCAAAAAAGGTTAATCTACCCAAGTGCAAAATTATAAATGTGACATTTCAAAGATGCGCTATAGTCCCTTTAATGCTGAAATCACCATCAAAATTAATTCTAAAGAGAAAAACGCTATGCTGCACAACAAGTGGCGACATATAAATTAAATACTAATATTAGCCATTCCGTACAAATGAATACAGAAAGCCTATGTGCAAAAAAGGTTAATCCACCCAAGTGCAAAATTATAAATGTGACATATCAAAGATGCGATATAGGTCGCAAAAACGCATGTCCAAAGTTCATAAGTTGCATTCCATTGTGTACATAAAAGGAACAGGGGGACGTAAAGGGACTTCCAACCACCAGTAGATCCAAAGGTTGATAACAGATGTATCCTTACCAGATGCGTTGGACCTCCTTTATAGCAAGGTCTTTGAAGCATGCAGATATAGCCCTCTGCAGGGACAGGGGATGACAGCTCACCACGCGACCGGAGATGATTCCGACACTTCCGCGTTGATGTAAACACTCCCTCATTTTTAAACTCGTGGATAGAGAAGGGGAGAAAAAACTCCAATAGTGTAGTAGGTAAAAAAAGGATTTTATTGCCTCAGACAACTTGGCATCTTATTACAAAAACATCCAAAATATAAAAGCCGGCAATTTTAAAAACAGCAGAGACGCCCGTGCTAGGTTACATGGGGCTCTATGGTGATCCGGCATACACTGCGTAGCCACGCCCTACATGTTTCGTGATACGTCACGTCTTCAAAGGGGCACGGGCGACGCAGTGAACCATCGCCATTTATAATACTTCCTCCGATTCAAGCCTCGTTTTCGGGTTACAATCTGAGCATGCGCCAAGGATACCAAGCCTCGATATGGCTCCCGTTATGGAACGCAAGCTAAAGCTTGTTCTAAATCGTCACTAAAGCAATTTGTATAGTCAGAGTTTCATCTAGGGAAAGGAACTTTTTAATGGTACTCAAACCGATGTATGTTATCTATTTTAAGCTATAAATATAATTATCTTTATTTTAGATTATCCTCTTGTATATATACTATAGGGCAATTATTCCTATAACAATGGACATTTTAACAGCAAAAAAAGAAAAAAGGAAAAAAGTCCATATGATATACTCCTCATTTCTTCTTTATTTTCCCTAAAACACAGCTACTTTAATATTGAGAAGTGATGTGCTTTAGGGATATATTGCTGTAAATCATCCTGCATTGGTTCTTATGTATTGTGTATATGCATTCAGAGGGCAGTCATATCTAGACATGGTATCCCTTTACATACATTTTTTCAAACAGAATATATATCCAACTACAATTCTCTACTGTAGCTATAAAAGAAGAAGAATATTCTCACGAATGTTGAGATCCATGCGTCCACTCACAACAATCGCCCAAGCATTTTTGTGGAACGCATGTGCAGCGCATAGCTGTCACATTCCCCATCTCGGCACACGCACTGGGCTTAGTGACTTTTTACTTGTATCTCTGCCGGGATCTGTTGTTATCCTATCCCAGCGTACTACTGGGTGGGAATACACATTTCTTTGGGACTTTTTTGTTTGTTTTAATAGATGGTTTTTAAATAAAAGCGTTTTTTACTTTATCACACTATGGAAGCCCCTTTTTTATATATTTTTTGATGTATGAGGGCATTGCCGCATCCCTACCAACCTGGATACATCCGAGGCACCCATCACAAGCAACAGGGAGCAGTGAAGTCCATTTAAAGTATTACAGGCCCAATACCCCTGTAGGGGTTCCAAGAGTCGGTGAGTAGGAAATCTGAAGGGGGAGCACAAAAGTCACCTGACAACACTGTATGCACGAAAGTCACCCCTGGGAATTCCTGACCTGTTGCAGTGAAAAACGCATGGGACTATTGCATTCTACTGTGATTCAACTGTTGCAATACATGCTGGGTCCGGATCTCAATATATGAACTGTGAAGCACCTATATAATTCTCATTCCAGACTTGATGCATGCACATATATGGTTGATGTAGATTTATACCTATGAACTAGCATACATCACCGTGATATGTTTATTGTAATATAGGGTATGTTTTAGCTGGATTGTACTATTTTTCAGTTGCACTTAATTGGTGGGTATAGCTCTAAGTCTGAGTACTGGTTGTTTGCCTACCAGTGCTATACAGAGCTATTATAATACATAGTAGCATATATACAGCGGTACCTCCTCAATTTTATTATACCCACTCAGCCATTTACCTATATACCATTTTGTTTACAGGTTTTACAAAAACTTATCGCCATATGCACAATTACAAACGCCTACAGTGTAGGGAATTTAGAACGCCTCCTACCCATCTACACTAGTCATTAGTGTCTGTAATTAAATCCCCCCTTATACACCATTGAGGGGATAAATACTTTTGGTATGTGAGAAGGTAATAATAAAGAAAAACATTCTTTAGGTTTTTCCTGTATATGCTTAGCAAACAGGTTTCCAGGTAGCGCCGATTAACCCATTGTTTTTATAGTATATACATCGAACTGATGCCCAGACAAGTTTGGCTCACTATGAGCAATTGTTTATGTTCATTGAACTTTTTTTATGAATGGAGGTTTTTATGTAACTGTACTGCTAATTATGTTGTATCTTAAATTGTATAGTAACTATATATTCATACAAGTGTATCATAGTACTTTGTGTCCTGTATCACAGATTAACACTCTCTTTAAAGTGGAGTTCCACCCACTTTTACAACTCTTCAGCATCCCTCACTAAACTGTGCACTGTAAACAAATTGGATATTTTTTTATTTTTTTTCTCAGCACCTACTATATTTCTGCTGTATTCATTTTTCACTTCCTCCTCCCTGGCCGCGGCCCATCGCATCATTTCCTGTTTGCAATGCCTTCTGGGAAGGGGTGGCAACTTCCTCTGAAACTGCCGTTGCTATGGAAACCTGACCTGAAACCTATTACACTGCTTGTGCTGCACTGAGCATGTGCGAGAGCTGCAAGGATGAGATCCAGGAAGAAATACAGTCTGCCTTCAGATGCCCACACTGAATATGGCCACAGCCTGCTGTAAGTTTATAAAAAAAACAAACTACTGCTATAAACTAACAAAACAGACCTTAGTTTACAGACTAACTTTACTAGAATACATTAAGCTTGTGTATTATAGGGGTATTTTTATTTAAAAAGTATAATTTTGGCCCGGACACCACTTTAAAACATGATTTGTAATTAATAAATTTATGAATGATATGAACAGGGTATCCATTCAGTGACATGCCTCATACAAAGTCCCATTCCTTTCTCTTTTCTGCTGTCTAATATTCTACAGTGCTGTACAGAAAACATAGAACCTGTTCACGTCTGTCTGCACCAAAGGAGCTTAAAGCGGAACTTTACCTAGAACCCATAACGATGTGATACAAAAATCATTTTCTTTAGCAAGGAACATACATTCCACAATAATAATTATGCTACCAAATTGAGTGTGCTGTAAATTTCCTCCAGCATTGCTCCTGTTTCTTCTTGCTGGCGGCTGCCATTTTGCTGAAGCCCAGAGCCCCTGAGCAGCAGTAAATCTTTAAACTGTCAGCAGATCAGCCTCTACATTTTTGGCAATCCCAAAAATCAAGGATCAACTGAGCATGTGCAGAGCAGGGTGAGACAGTGTATTACTGGATTTTAACCACTTTCATATCGGGCCTATTCTGGCACTCCTCTCCTCATCATTTTTTGCTAGAAAAATTCCTCAGAACCCCCCAAACATTATATATGTTTTTTTTAGCAGAGACCTTAGGGAATAAAATGACGGTAGCAATTTTTTACGTCACACGGTATTTGCGCAACAATTTTTTTCAAGCGCGTTTTTTGGGGGAAAAAAAAACAGTTTCATGAATTAAAAAATAAGAAAACAGTAAAGTTAGCCCAATTTTTTTGTATATTGTGAAAGGTGATGTTACGCCAAGTAAATGGATACCTAACATGTCACGCTTTAAAATTGCGCACACTTGTGGAATGGCGCCAAACTTTGGTACTTAAAAATCTCCATAGATGACGCTTTAAATTTTTACATGTTACCAGTTTAGAGTTACAGAGGAGGTCTAGTGCTAGAATTGTTGCTCTCGCTCTAACACATGCAGCGATATCTCGTGTGTGATTTGAACGCTGTTTACACTTATGTGTGCGTCCGCTTCTGTGTGCAAGCACATGGGGACGGGGTGCTTTAGAATTTTTTTTTTTTTTCTTGTGTATTTTACGTACGTTTTTTTTTTATTTTTACACTTTCTCTTTACATTTTATTTTTATTATTTTTTTTTTTATCACTTTTATTCCTATTACAAGGAATAAAAACATCCCGTTTAATAGGAAAGGTGCGTGACAGGTCTATAAGACCCCACATCTTTCCTCCTGGAAAGATTGAGATGTTGTTTGTTTCTGATCATGCGCAGTCTTTCTTTTGTGATTTTTCTTGTACAAAAATCATATGAAAACAGTACACATTAAAACGAAAATCGTTCGTTCTGTTCCTGTACGGGAAAAATTTGTGAATAGTTTGATGCCAGACATCGCACGTGATTCGCACCGCATTGCTGTGCACATCACATGCAATGTCTGTGCGATGCAAATTGTATGGCTGAAATCGCATGAAAATGGTGTAGGATCCTTTTTTTGGTCCACACTGGAATCGGACCACATAGGTCTTTACACCCATGCGATCCGATTTCTGTACCATTTCACAGTTCGCACTGCGATCTGTGAACCAATTTGGGGGTGTCATTAGTTTTACCTTGACACCCGCAGCGGTTTGCAGATGTCAGTGTGAACCACCTGTGATTTTGGTGCGATGCGGGAACCCTCACAGGAATCGCAGGGTTTCCCGCATCGCACCAGTGTGAACCGAGCCTTAAAGTGGAAGTAAACTTCCATCGATTATTTGTACCTATAGGTAAGCCTATAATAAGACGTACCTATAGGTACTGTAAGTATCTCCTAAACATGCACTGTTTAGATATTTACTGTGTATGCAGCCGATGATGTCATCGGTGAATGCACTCTGAAGGAACGGCCACCCGGGCACGGGAGTGACGTCACGCGGCTCCAGCCAGTCACACAGCCAGAGTCCGCAGACCCGGAAGGTAGACAGGTGAAGATAAATGCGTCCTGCAGCGGTGACAACGCATTGGTGGATCGCTTTGTTTGCAGGTAAGTTTCACATAATGTGCTAGTAAGCGATGCATACTAGCACATTATGCATTTACTTTGCAGGTCAACCATCACACAGACAGGAAGGGAGAAGGGAGTGCCCCTGTCAGGTGTCTATTGCTGTCCTTGTTGCAGATTTTCCCTCAGTGAGGAAAAATCACTTCAATGGATGTCATGGAGGGCAATAAAACCTGCCAGGGGCTCTACTCCTTCACCAAGGCCTGGCTGGCACCTGTACTACAGAGTGACCATCAGTACTCAGCACCTCCCACACAGCTCACATTCCTGTATCAGTACCGCAGTGACAGGTTCTCTTTATTACAATGTCTCCATGTCTCTCCGGCTATATTAATCCGGGCTACACTCCAGGAAGGCAGAAATGGTGCCAAAGGGCAGATGTGGGATCTGGCATGCAATGTGATCCCTGAATGTCCTCCATTCCTCACCTCTCATCACCCGAGCCCCATTTATATCAGGAGAGGAATGAGAGCATACCCACATACGTCACTACTAGGACACCCTGCAGGAATGTTGTATCAGGGGCCCGGCACTGGGCAGGAATGGGGCCCTGTAGGGTTATCTTAGGCCAGGTGCTGGGGAGGAATGGGGCCCCCCTTCACAGAAGCAGCTTGGGGTATTACACAGAGGTGTATGCAGTATAGTGTCATCATATAGCATACAGTGCCATCACATGGCGTACAGATCTATCACATGCCATACAGAGCCATTGCACGGCATGTGATTACCCTTTACAGCATGCGATAGAGCGCACAGGACTTGCTGTCCCCCATCATCGCCCAGCTATACATAACAATCTGACAGGGGTTCTAACCCTGGAAATAGGCAGTAAAATGACTGGGAGTTGTAGTCCCTCTAGGGGGCAGTGACAGGCCATGCTGGCAGTCGTAGTCCCTCTAGGGAGCAGTGACAGGACATGCTGGCAGTTGTAGTCCCTCTAGGGGGGCAGTGACAGGGCATGCTGGCAGTTGTAGTCCCTCTAGTTAGAAATGAATGGACATGTTGGCAGTTGTAGTCCTTCTAGGGGGCAGTGACTGGACATGCTGGCAGTTGTAGTCCCTCTGGGGGGTAGTGACAGGACATGCTGGCAGTTGTAGTCCCTCTAGGGGGCAGTGACAGGACATGCTGGCAGTTGTAGTCCCTCTAGGGGGAAATGAATGGACATGCTGGCAGATGTAGTCCCTCTAGGGGGAAATGAATGGAGATGCTGGCAGTTGTAGTCCTTCTAGGGGCAGTGAATGGACATGCTGGCAGTTGTAGTCCCTCTAGGGGGTAGTGACAGGGCATGCTGGCAGTTGTAGTCCCTGTACATAAGACAATATGTGCAAATGCCACGGTTCTGCAACACATCAAAATCCACTCTGTCAAACCAGCTGAACCCACCCAAAAACACTAAAAAAAAACCTTTCAATACACTGAACTCGCCCCGCAAGCACGAGGCAGTATCAGAGAATAACATTGTCCCTCTGCGCTTTGCAGATCATTTCTCCCTCGCCGCTCATCAGTGTCAGTGCCTCCTATCATCTGCGCATGCGTCTTCACGCCATCACAACAGCTCAGTTTTGCCAACCTACCAGATTGAAATTTACTGACACCCAAAATTTACTGGCACAGCCAAGTTTTTACTGGCATTTCCAAAAGTTACAAAATTACACTTTTAAGCGCAAATTTCAGTATTTAGGCTACAAATAAGTACAATATGCAATTAGCAATGTGATTTAAGGTATATATTAAAGAAAAAAGCATATTTCTTATTTTATTTTCAATATAGTAAGTAAGTGGCTCAGGGGCAGGACTCAGGCGGGCAGGAAATTAGGCACACACACATGTGGAGACAAAGAGGTGCAGGCACTAGCAAAGAGTAGATGGGTGACAGTCAGGAGGGGTAGAGGGGGGAAGTGCCAGAGAGGCCGATCCATGACTGGAGCATCCCAATAAGTACGCTCCATTGAGTGACATTGGTGAAACCAGTCAGGGACCAGCACTGCTGGAGATGAGGGACTCTCCTAGCTGCCAGGGGAAGAACTCCTCCAGTGAGAATGGGGGGGGGCAGCAAAGGGAAAGGAAAGACAGATTCTGGTGGTAGGGGACTCAATTCTTAGAAGGACAGAGAGGGCAATCTGTAACCAAGACCTGAAGCGTCGAACAGTATGTTGTCTACCGGGCGCTCGGGTTCGGCACATCACGGATCTTGTGGACAGATTACTGGGAGGGGCTGGGGAAGACCCGGCTGTCATGGTGCACTTTGGCACCAATGACAAAGTCAGAGGCAGATGGAGTGTCCTAAAGAACGATTTTAGGGACTTAGGTGCTAAATTGAGGAAAAGGACCTCCAAGGTAGTGTTCTCAGGAATACTACCGGTACATCGAGCCACACCAGAAAGGCAGAGGGAGATTAGGGAAGTAAACAAGTGGCTGAAGAGCTGGTGTAGTAAGGAGGGGTTTGGGTTCCTGGAGGACTGGGCCAACTTCTCAGTCGGTAACCGGTACTATAGAAGGGATGGACTGCACCTAAATGAGGAGGGTGCAGATCTGCTGGGAATGAAGATGGCCAAAAAGTTAGAGGGGTTTTTAAACTAGGCGATGGGGGGGAGGGTCCAGAGACAGTGATAGCCAGTGCGGAAGATATTCCAGAGGGTAGTATTGGGGGCATTAGTGGTAGGTTAACCAAAGCACAAAAACACAAGGTGAGTATAGTAGCAAGTCCTAGTTGCAATCTTGAAACACCCAATACGAGGACAATATGCGACCGGTCTAAACTATGTGGCATGTTTACCAATGCCAGGAGCATGGCGGACAAGATGGGTGAACTAGAGATACTGTTGTACGAGGAGGATTTGGATTTTGTGGGAATTTCCTAACCTGAGGGAGGAAGTGGAGACGGATCTCCTATCACAAATTGGATTAGCAGCAAGGATGGGAAGTGTTATCATAATGGGGGATTTTAATTATCCAGACATAGACTGGGCGGAGGGAACCGCGCATTCATTTAAGGCTCGCCAGTTCCTTAATGTCTTGCAGGACAATTTTATGGGTCAGATGGTAGACGCACCAACTAGAAATAAAACATTACTGGATCTACTGATTACCAACAATACAGACCTGATCACAGATGTGGAAATACGGGGCAATTTAGGTAACAGTGATCACAGGTCAATTAGTTTTGGTATAAATCACACAAATAGGAAACATGAAGGGAACACAAAGACACTGAATTTCAAAAGAGCCAACTTCCCTAAACTACAAACCTTGCTAAAAGGCATAAATTGGGATAAAATATTAGGAACAAAAATTACGGAGGAGAGATGGGTTTGCTTTAAGAGCATATTAAATAAGAGCATTAGCCAATGTATCCCATTGGGTAATAAATTTAAAAGAGCGAACAAAAATCCTGGATGGCTTAACTCCAATGTAAAAATGCATATAAAAGCAAAGGAGAAGGCCTTCAAAAAATACAAGGTGGAGGGATCATCCTCAGCATTCAGACTTTATAAAGAATGCAATAAGAAATGTAAGGGTGCAATTAGGACGGCTAAGATAGAACATGAAAGACACATAGCGGAGGAGAGCAAAAAAAATCCCAAGAAATTCTTTAAGTATGTAAACAGTAAAAAAGGGAGGACAGACCATATTGGCCCCATAAAGAATGAGGAAGGACATCTGGTTACAAAGGATGGGGAGATGGCAAAGGTATTGAATTTATTCTTCTCCTCAGTATTCACGAGTGAATCGGGGGGCTTCAGTAACCAAAACTGCAGTGTTTATCCTCATGACACAACACAGGAAGCACCTGCATGGTTAACAGAGGACGGAATTAAAATTAGACTTGAGAAACTTAACATTAATAAATCACCGGGACCAGTTGGCTTGCATCCGAGGGTACTTAGGGAACTCAGTCAGGTGATTGCCAGACCGTTGTTCCTAATTTTTCCAGACAGTCTATTGACTGGAATGGTACCAGCTGAAAGCCAATGTAGCACCAATATTTAAAAAGGGCCCAATAAACACCCCTGGGAATTACAGACCAGTTAGCCTAACATCAATAGTATGTAAACTCTTGGAGGGGATGATAAGGGACTATATACAAGATTTTAGTAATAAGAATTATATCATTAGCAGGAATCAGCATGGATTCATGAAGAATCGTTCTTGCCAAACCAATCTATTAACCTTCTATGAGGAGGTGAGTTGCCATCTAGATAAAGGAAGGCCCGTAGACGTGGTGTATCTGGATTTTGCAAAAGCATTTGACACAGT
The DNA here is from genome assembly GCF_042186555.1 of Aquarana catesbeiana. Classification (NCBI taxonomy): domain Eukaryota; kingdom Metazoa; phylum Chordata; class Amphibia; order Anura; family Ranidae; genus Aquarana; species Aquarana catesbeiana. The sequence goes on along the minus strand of NC_133332.1, from coordinate 243,830,912 downwards.
TCCCCATAAACGTTTACTGTACAAAATAAGGTCCGTTGGCATGGACCATAGGGTGAGTACATGGATTGAAAACTGGCTACAAGGGCGAGTTCAGAGGGTGGTGATAAATGGGGAGTACTCAGAATGGTCAGGGGTGGGTAGTGGGGTTCCCCAGAGTTCTGTGCTGGGACCAATCCTATTTAATTTGTTTATAAACGACCTGGAGGATGGGATAAACAGTTCAATCTCTGTATTTGCAGACGATACTAAGCTAAGCAGGGCAATAACTTCTCAGCAGGATGTGGAAACCTTGCAAAAAGACCTGAACAAATTAATGGGGTGGGCGACTACATGGCAAATGAGGTTCAATGTAGAAAAATGTAAAATAATGCATTTGGGTGGCAAAAATATGAATGCAATCTATAGACTGGGGGGAGAACCTCTGGGGGAATCTAGGATGGAAAAGGACCTGGGGGTCCTAGTAGATGATAGGCTCAGCAATGGCATGCAATGCCAAGCTGCTGCTAATAAAGCAAACAGAATATTGGCATGCATTAAAAGGGGGATCAACTCCAGAGATAAAACGATAATTCTCCCGCTCTACAAGACTCTGGTCCGGCCGCACCTGGAGTATGCTGTCCAGTTCTGGGCACCAGTCCTCAAGAGGGATGTACTGGAAATGGAGCGAGTACAAAGAAGGGCAACAAAGCTAATAAAGGGTCTGGAGGATCTTAGTTATGAGGAAAGGTTGCGAGCACTGAACTTATTCTCTCTGGAGAAGAGACGCTTGAGAGGGGATATGATTTCAATTTACAAATACTGTACTGGTGACCCCACAATAGGGATAAAACTTTTTCGCAGAAGAGAGTTTAATAAGACTCGTGGCCACTCATTACAATTAGAAGAAAAGAGGTTTAACCTTAAACTACGTAGAGGGTTCTTTACTGTAAGAGCGGCAAGGATGTGGAGTTCCCTTCCACAGGCGGTGGTCTCAGCGGGGAGCATTGAAAGCTTCAAGAAACTATTAGATAATCACCGGAATGACTGCAACATACAGGGATATGTAATGAAATACTGACACATAATCACACACATAGGTTGGACTTGATGGACTTTTTCAACCTCACCTACTATGTAACTATGTAACTATGAAATTGAGCAGTGTGCAGCAGCACAGATCATCAACACGTCCCCTCCTGAGTCACAGTAATAGTTTCTCTCCATGCCAGGTGGTCTCTTCAGTCCACTCCAGTCTAAATAGCGCTGACAGTCCCGCTCCCGGCTTGCCTTGTTTCCATCCCGCAGACCTGCACACAAGGCTCTGGCTGCTCTGCTTGGCTCCCTTGCACCATGACATCACACGACACGCTCAGTGGAGACATTCTCTGATTGGACTTAATAAAATTAAAAAAATATATATATAAAAATCCAAAAAACAAGGCGACCTATGAATGACAGCGGTGCCAAGCGAGTGTCCTCGTGTATTGTATGCAGAGGAGAAAACAGCTCATACAGAACCCAAAGGATTGCAGCCATCACTGTAGTAGCAGGGACTGCAACAGCGATTTTCAGCTTTCCAAGCGGCCCACCAGATATACATACTTACCAATATACACAAGTATAATATACAAATCAAAAAGCATTCTAAGAAAAAAAAACCCAAAGGGGAGGAGTTAAGGCTTTAGATCTTTTGAGTCAATCAGGCAATCTTAAAGTTCACTCTCGAGCAATAGCACTGAAGGTTGATTTATACATTTTCCTGTCTCAGGTCTCATTCACATGGGTGTACCTAAAGAGTTACTAAACCCACAACAGTTAAATCAGTCTGTATATGCAGTAAATCATGGTCGTTATACTCACTGTGGAACCTAAGGGGTTAATCCTGCGTATTGGAGCAAAAAGGCTGTTTGATCCCATCTTCTCTGATCCTCCCCTTCTTCCACTGTCCCTAATCCATCCCCTGATAGTACAGAGCCTTGGGGGCAAGCTGCACAAGCTCAATTTGAGGTGTATTGCTAGAGAGTTATTTTTCTCTCTTTGGAGAGTGTATGTGATCAGCACAGGGCCAATCAGCACTGTCCAGACAGAAGATCACGGGTCCTGCAGCCTCATAGGACAAATTGGGAGAATGAAAACTCCTCCTACAAGCTTTAACCAGACCTTAATAGAAGTCACACGACTGCTATATACCGTTGATGAGAAAAGGTATTTAGCAGTTTATATTTACTAAAATAATTGCATTCCCCATGTTCTGTGTACTATGGCAGACCAGAAATGGTGAATGCAGGGTCTTGGGTTTAGTAAAACCGTAACCCTTGTGGGTTCAGGGAACTGCACCCACACAGATGTCAAATTGTGAGCTGCAGCTGGGTCTGTGCAGCTGCATCCCAACTGACATAAATGGGACTACCTGGAACACCTGTGCAGGTAAAACGTGCAAACAAACTACCCCTCCCCGGTCAATGGACAATTTGGGTGCCACGAAACTGGTTCCTGGTGCAAAAAAAAATTTAAAAAAAGGGAGAAAATAGCAAAAGCAGATTTCACACTGCAATGTTCAACAAAAGCTCCCCCGTCTATAGTCAGCTGTGCTAACCAAAGCAAGAAAAGCAGGATTTCACATTGTGTTGCAGATTTAAACCCAACTACACCCAATATATGCACTGCAAGTAGCCTGCAAGTCCACTCCAAAGATTTATAGGCCTCAAAGTTTGAAATAAGTTGTCAACCTTCGCTTCAACTATTTGCTTTAAGGGAAAGTAAACTGCATAAAGAAACCCTGCAGCAAGGTAGTAAACCAGCACAGACAAAAGGCAACACACAGCTACAAAACCACATTCAGTAATCTTCATTCATCTCCTCAGTTCTTAAGAATAGATATGAACTTATAATAATAATAAAACAGTCCTGTGGTCCACAACAACTAAGCTAGTATACTGTATGATGAAAAGATGGTGTAGAAGAAACTTACGAGGGTAAAACACTCAGAATTGACAACTTAAGCTACCCGAGTGGCTGAAAATCAAGATTTTCCTTGTAAAGGTGGAACGAAGGGATTTCATTGCTACATCTACCACCAGTCATCTCAAAAGGGGTTGCTCCCCCCTCCCCCCCCCCCCCAACAAGCAACTGAGCTCTTTTCAAATGCAGCATAAAAAAGCAGCAACTAGATTAGAAGGAAAGGGAACTACTGGGCTGCGAGATGAGTTAGGATAGGATAGAATCAAAGTGTAAATAATTATGTGTGGGTAGAGGACTGATGCGAAGCGCGTTGATCCATTGGGCCCTATATTTGTAGTACTCAGATTGTATACTCTGGATATGAACTTCTTTTGGCGTCTCTATATTTTAAAATTGTACTAAGATGTGTTTTTTAAAATTTTCAGTGTGTGTATACTGCCACTTATTACATCCCCCGACTTATCTCAGAAGGTTGGAGTTTGTTTCTTCTTTTTGTCTATGATAGGATGGAACAAATATAGGGGTTTACCTGGGATGCCAGGTATTACCAAAGACCCTCTGGAGATGTAAAGGGCTCAACCAAATGTCAAAGAAGAAGGGTGCTACCCTGATGGCCCAGATAACGTACCTACCCTGCACCCCTTTTCACCACACCAATCCCAACATCTAGCATGCCGACTTACTATGGGAACTGAAACATCAAGTCCTATTAGCGCCACTTAATATGGAAGAGAGAGAGACTACAATTACAAGACAAAATTTTAGTTTTACTTCTTGGCTGAGCGCCCAGAACTGCAACAACATAATGTACCTAATAAACCAGAATTCAAATTTCACTGGTAGAATGATATACAATTACAGAAAGTAACAAACCAGTCTCAGGCCTGAACTTGCTGAATAATGGGCAAAGGGTGTAAACAGAGAACTCGAACATATAATCATCACATGGTCAGTGGGTATGTTCTGCTAACCTGAACATTGTTCCACCCTTTCAGCAGGCTTGGTACTGTTCTGTTCCCATTCCCAGGAGAAGAAAGAGGACAGTGGATTGTTAGACAATAGTTTTCATTCAAGTCCATTGTCTACCCCCCCCCCAACAGTGGACGGCTTCACGGAAATCACAACTGTCAAGCTAATGTCTGTAGAGCACAGCTTTAAAAATCAATTACATTACCTTTATCTAAAATAATATTTTTTTTTTTTTAGTTTTTGTGTTGTCCAAGTCCTTTTAGGGGATATATCCCCTCACTTCCTGCCCCAGTGACAACACTCTCACTGGGGCCAGCAGTGATTGGCGATTTGGATCCAAGCCTCCCCCTCAGCATGCCATAGTTGCAACGATAGAGGTGAACTCAAAGCATGATTCAGGTTGACCCCCAAATGTACCTAAAGGAGGGCCTGGACACCAACATCAACTTATCTTTGGGTTTTTGGTTCTTAAGGATCACCTAATTTGTAGGGATGCACCAATACCGTTTTTTTTAATGGCGAGTACAAGTACTGATACTTTCGATCAAGTACTCGCCGATACAGAGTGTAGATACCTTTGCGGTGCAATTTGAGACCATACAAAATGAATGGGCTCAGATTGCACTGCAAAGAACTGCATGTGATTTGTACAGGAATGTGGTGCAATTCCTGTCCGAATCCCATGCGGCTTCCTGCACCACTCCTGTGTGAACCCAGGCTGAAGTCATTATGACTAGTGTGGGTTCAATCAGGAGTGGTGGAGGAAACAGCGTGCTATTCGGACAGGGATTGCACAGCATTCCTGTTCAAAATACATGCGATTATTTGCAGTGCGATTTGAGGCCATTCAATTTTCGCAAAGGTATTGGTTTCAGGTTTTAGAGAATTTGTACGAGTACTCATGCAAATGCTTAATATCAGCACCAATATCGATATTCGTACAACCCTACTCATTTGTATATTAGCAGCCTATCTCAACATCAGAACCTCGGGCAAAATGGTTTCTCTTGTTCACACTAGTGGTTGGGGGGGGTCAGTAATACCCCACAGTTGAGCTATGCTTTCACTGCTCTGCAACTGCTACCACCTTAAGCTCCAGAGACGGTGGTCGGGGGTCTGCACATACTACGGACACAACGCTTTGCGGTTGCAGCAGGAATTATACTCCATATTTTCATTGTCGTTCACGTGAATGGGGGTGCTCTGCAAGCTCGAAAGTGTGGACTTCAAGGGGTCAAAGCAGGCAGTGAGGAGGCAATAAAACACCTCCTGTCAAATGTTTTCTGAAAGTGATCTAGTAGTGCGAATGAGCCCTTGGAATTAATTTTCTTGCACAATTTTCTTTTAGATTTACCAAAAAACATATAATATGAGGTCAAAACTAAAACAACTTTCAATCGTATCCAATTAGACAGACCCTTGCACTACATAGTTGAAGGTATATCTAAAGAAAATTGTATAATCTATGGCCAGCCTTAGGGAAAAAATATTGCCTCTCCAGCTTGCTGATTGGACAATCAAGAAACAGCAACAAACTCATTTGTTCTCTCCTCCTGTCTACACGCGCTAGGGACAAAGCTTGGTTGGTTCCCGCTCACAGTTAGAGTGCCGTTGTTCATAGGAGAACAAGAGGTCACTATCAAGACAAATTCCAGTATGGACTAAAATACATCATTATTAAAAACACAGCTGCAATAAGTGATTGGTTATTTAGATTTGGACCTTCAACAAGCTGGGAAACTTTTTAAAGCAATGAGTAAAAGGTCCCTTTTCAGAAAGCAGCCCAGTATAGAAAGGTTGAAGCTTCCTCCTAACCTCCGGCTAGACCTCTCACATCCAACACACAGCCCCCCCGATCCAGGATACCTATGAATGTGTTTGCTGAGCTGAAAACACCGTTTACTAAGCTGCAGTAACTTTCCATTTCACATAATGCTTCTCCAGTAATAACAGGGCTCAGGACTTGAGCTATAAAAAAGTCTCTTAAAATGTCTCTATAAATTTAATTGAAAGGCATTTGTGGTAAAAAAAACTTTCATCTAGTCAATGCATTGCAATAAAAGTTCCACTGCTACCTGGAAACAATCATTCTGTATTCATACTTTCCCAAACTGGTAAATAATCATGTGCAAGTTTTTGTCCTCCCCACTGGTTGTAAAAGTAAGGTCCCGTTCTGATCAGGTCCCCCCCTGGAATGGAGTCCACCCTATGTGAAAGGGGCCTAAGGCCCAGTACACACTATCAGGCTGGGTTGAATAAAAAAAACAAAAAACTGACAGCTCAGGTCGGAGCCGCTGTACTAACGATCCATTGTTAGTACAGAAATCTCCCCTGCTGAGCTGTTGTGTTCTGAACACTCTGATCAGCGTTCTCAGTCATTGGCTGAGAAAGCTAATCAGGAGCCGGTTGGCTGCTGGTTTTCCAACATGCTCATTCGACAGAAACCAGACAATTTCGCCCGACATTCGGCCCGGGTGTACTAGGCTTAAAGCGGTTGTATACCCCACTTTCTTATTTTTACCTACAAGTATGTCTATAATGAGGCTTACCTGTTGGTAAAATTCAGATCTCCTAAACCTGCACGGTTTAGGAGATATTCACCCTGCATGCATTCTGAAGGTATGGCGGATTATGACAGAACTTCAGAACTCCTTGCTGGAACAGAGGGCTTCCGTGTGCATGAGCAGGAGTGATGTCATCACGGCTCCGGCCACTCACAGCGCTGGAGCCCGCAAACCCAGAAGAAACGTCTTGGAACATGTCAACCTCCTCAGCGGCGACCAGTCGCTGCTGCGGGGGCTTCGTTCTAAGGTACTGCATAATGTGCTAGTATTCGATTTGATTTAAATCAAGTCGATTTAAATCATTTTTAAAGAGCAACTGTCATCTCTGACCTACTGTTGACTCACCGACAGTCCCATTGACTTTAATGGGATGGCTGGGGATGTAGCAGTGACACAACAAGGTGAGGGATGTGGCGGCAGCAGGTGAGTGGATGCCCGCTAACAGGTGCTGCCATGATGGATCTGAAATGACAGGTGCTCTTTAAGGACTTATTCTTTCTGGTAGTTAGAATCTTTAATATTTACAAACAAAATGAAGGTTTCCTATTTAGAATAATAACCTGCAACCTGTGGTTGCGGGAAAGAAAATTTGCACCGTGTATGGCCAGCCTAGGAAATATGGTGGAACCAAAGCTTTTTGCTGTCTTGCTAATCTTGACGAACAGATCACTAAAAGTCTCATAACCCCTTCCCCAGGCTTGGACAGTTCAGCCAGGGCAAAATATTTTACAGCGTACACATACAAGAATGACATTTCCTGCAGGGCTAGTTAAAAACACCTGAACATATTCAAAAAATACGGGGGTTTGGTCACACTATATGGTCATATAGTGCTAAGCCCACTTACTGCGACAAAGTACCCCGAATTAGTGGGTCCTACACTAGTAATAGAATGGAAGATCCTCTGTCTCCCTCTGCCCACTAATTCGAGGTACTTTGTCGCAGTAAGTTAGCTTAGCACTATATGACCATATAGTGTGACCAAACCCCCGTATTTTTTGAATATGTTCAGGTGTTTTTAACTAGCCCTGCAGGAAATGTCATTCTTGTATGTGTGCGCTGTAAAATATTTTGTACTGTTTATAGGTCTTACAGCAGCACCATCTTGAATTTAAATGCATTGTATGGTGTGCCCCCCAAATATGTTCTTGTAAGTTCAGCCAGGGCAACGATATTATAAAAAAAAAAAAAAAAAAAAGAAGAGAAAGAATAAGCGCCACTTGTTTTCTACCAGTCATCAAGATTTCTGAAGAGTTAATGGTTAATGCAGATGTCAAGTTTCAATTTAAGAAGGAACTTAGCACAAAAACATTGAAGAATAAAGAACAAAGTACAATGACCATTTGCATACGGCAGCAACCAATAGCATCTGATTCGATGTGTTTTCTGTAGTCAGATCCATTTAAAAGCAGGAACCATCTATTTAACCATTTCACAAAACTCTAAATTAAAGACATGTCATGAATGATATCTGTCACAGTTGCTTGTGCTCTCAACCATCAAGTGGCTGGTGTCATAACTGATCGCATGTGCAGCATCACGACAGCTGCAGATCAAACAGAGGCCAAGATGGCAGCTTCTGTGGCCGTAAAGGATAGGAGGGTTTAGCTCCGCTTTAAGTGACTTTCACACGGGCGTTCTGATCAGGTCCACCTGTCAGTTTTGTCCGAAGGTCCACGCATTCCTATGGACTGGTGGGTGTAAATGAACGTGTGTCCATTTACACCCACCTACTAGAGCTGCACGATTCTGACTAAAATGAGAATCACGATTTTTTTGCTTAGAAGATAGATCACGATTCTCTCACAATTCTCGCGTCGTAACATCATCTTTCACATTAAAACAAAAAAAAAAAAAATTGGGCTAACTTTACGGTTTCATTTTTTTTTTTTTTTTTAATTCATTGAAGTGTATTTTTTCCTAAAAAAAATTGCGTTTGAAAGACCGCTGGGCAAATACAGTGTGACAAAAAATATTGCAGCAATTGACATTTTATTCCCTAGGGTCTCTGCTAAAATATATATAATGTTTGGGGGTTCCAAGTAATATTCTAGCAAAAAATATTGATTTTAACTTAAGAAACAAGTGTCAGAAAAAAGATTTAGAGGTTGGTTAATCTTCCTGCATTTACACATTTAAAAACTTGGCAGACTGCCTGGATTTTTTTTCACACAGAAGTTTCTCCCTTTGGTCTAAGAAGGAAGGGTTAGTTACAATGTTTCATGTTAAACTTTGCAGACTGCCCCAATGTTTTCTTTTGACACACAGCTGAGTGAGCAGATAAGTCTCTCCACTTGTTATATGAAAGAATCGGCAATTTCTGCAATAGAGATCGTCAGAGGGGTTGAATCGAGATCACGATTTTTTAACGATTAATTATGCAGCTCTACCACCTACCCCCCGGGTCCTAGCAAGCCCACTAAAAATAAAATAAAAAATAGGAAAGAAAAATTGAAGAACCGGAGTCCTCTTCCGTTTGGGACAAGCGGTCCTGGCCACTCCATACAGCAGTGCAGGCTCTGTCCATGTCCACTCCACATAAACTGAGCTGACACAGACCTGTTATCTGCCCCGCTCTGCTCCAAACAGAAGGGAATCAGTGGGCAGATCCCTGCTGATCAAAAACAGAAGGAGGCTGTGTGAACAGTAACTGGTTGCTATAGGTTACAGCACATCTGTCAGAGTCTCATTTCTGTCTGTGTTCCTAATGGGAGAGATTTCCCCTCCCTTTCTGCCAGAGTGTCCACACAGGAAATGACGTGACCCAATGGGCACAGCAATAAGAACCTAACAGTGGTTCTGCCCCTTACCTGCTAAAAATGTCCTGTAATCACAGTAGTAGTAGAAAGTAGGGGACACAGACAGCAATACAAATCTGACAAGGGTTCTAAGAAAAAGCATCTAATAGCCAGGTTCTTTCAAAGCATCTGCAGAAAAAAAAAAAAAACCCACAGAAACAAGATTTTCTTAAATATCGGCAACTCATCACCATATAGGATATTAGAGCAAAACGAGATAGTGTAAATCCACATAATCACGTTTATTGAAGTAAATACACTTACAAGGTCTTGCAGAGCATACAGAGTGTGTAGAGTTAAAAAACTCCTCTATGCCAGTAACAAAGATGGCTGCAGCTTGGCATGTATGCGTGGTAGTGTGTATCTTGGCTCTGACCTACGCATTTCATCAGATAGGACATCAGGGGAACATCAAAGTCATTAGTAATAAACATCTGCCCCAGCAAACACCTGTGCCACTGAACATCTGCCACACATCTGTCCGTGATCACCGGCGCACGTCTGGTGCAAATCTGTCCGTGATCACCGGCGCACATCTAATTCCATTGTCCTGGTCCAGGGCCTTCAAAAATGTGATAGGTACTCAGGAAATGAAATGAGTAATTTATGTCTTTAGAATGCCTGATGGTGCTCCCTGCATGTTGGGCTTCTGTATGTGGCCAGGCTGTGTAAAAGTCTCACGCTTGTGGTATCGCCATACTCAGGAGGAGCAGCAGGAGAATATATTTTGGGGTGTAATTTTTGCTCTGTACATGCTATGTGTTAGAAAAAAAATAATAATTTTCACTTTCTTTGTACATTTTCCCAAAAACTTGTGGGGAAAAAAAATGACATGTTCAAAAGACTCATTATGCCTCCTAGAATATATATTTGGGTGTTTTCTTTCCAAAATAGGGTCATTTTGTGGGTTAATCCATTGTCCTGGTGCTCCAGGGCCAAAAATGTGATAGGTAGTCAGGAAACTAAATGTGTAATTTATGCTCCTAGAACACCTGATGGTGCTCCCTGCATGTTGGGCCTCTGTATGTGGCCAGGCTGTGGAAAAGTCTCACATATGGTATCACCATACTCAGGAGGAGTAGCAGAATACATATTTTGTATAAGTTGGTGTGAAATTGCAAGTGTATCTATGCTATGTGTGAGAAACTTAATATGACAATTTTGTGTGGGGGGGGGATGAAATTCTTCATTTTAAAAATAATTGTGGGCAAAAAATTGTAACTTCAAAAATCTCATTATGCCTCTTACCTTGGACTGTCATCTTTACAAAAAGGGGGGGGGGGGGTACTGTCCTGACATTTGAGGGCCTCCAGAAATGAGATAGGCTGTCATCAGGATATATTGTTTGCTCTTTTTACACTTATATCACAAAAAAATTAAAAAAATAAATAAAACAGTGGTGATTAAATACCACCAAAAGAAAGCTCTATCTGTGAACAAAATGATAAAAATTTCATTTGGGTACAGTGTAGCATGACTGAGTAATTGTCATTCAAAGTGCAGGAGCACTGAAAGCTGAAAATTGGTCTGGGAAGGAAGAGGGTAAAGGTGCCCTGTATTTAGGTGGTTAAGGTGTCAGCATACCAAGACATTTTGGACAATTTCATGCTCCCAACCTTGGTGTTTGACACGTGGAACTTTAAGGCGGACTACTGCTCATTGGGATTAACACACTTAAAAAAGGGGACTTGCCATCTGTGATAAGGAGACGGTTTACCAGCATGTGCTGAGCTTTTAATTGGACTCTGGTACACTGGATTATGAGCTTTGTATATTTTGTCACATTTTTTTTTTTTTACAATTGATTAAAATGCTCTGGGAGGCAAAATTTGTTAGTTCTTTTTTCAGACACTCTGGAGGGAAAATGAACTCTGAGGTCTATAACAACCAAATATTAGCTGTTACGTAACTAGCAATGGGCAAAAACCAAAAAAAAAAAAAAGCCAGATGGTAGCAAGGAATTGGAGTCCAAATCCAAGATCCAAACTCCTGGTAACATTCAAATCAATGTAGTAAAGAAAGCCACCTGGGGGCCCCTTAATTTGCAGTGATTTTCTCTCACTTCCTGTTTTGGCTATGGGACAGGAAGTGAAGGGAAATCTCCTCAATGGGACACAGATGGTAAACAAACTGACAGGGGTTACAACCCTCCATTACGCTAGCCAAAGTACCGAAGTAAAAAAAAAAAAGTTCTGCCTATAGTTCTACGATTTAGTATTCCCTGGACAGACTCAGTATTGGCATCTGATGCCCTTTACACAGAACAACTATCCTCCAATCCAGTCATATTGAATAGGACATTTATCCTCTGCAGCCTGGGTGCACACTAGATGCGGTGCAAATTCACAGCAAATTTGCTGTGGATTCGGCAATGCATCTCAATCACAACCCGTCCATGCATCCCGATTGCAAAGTGTATGTTAAGTTAATGACACCCCGCAATCGGTTTGCAAAACGCAGCGGTGTGATCTAAACCATACAAATCCATGGCTCAAATCGCACCCCAGAGACACCGCATCAGTGTGAACCTAGGCTCAATCTTTAGTTGTCTTAAAGCGGAGTTGTTCTGTGTTTATTACAGTCAGCAGCTACTTTTAATAAACACTCACCTGTCCCACAGTCCATAATGCGGGTGCCTGAAGCCTTGCTTCCCTCCCCTCACCTGTCCGCAGCGCCGGCATTACTACTGTGGGCACCCGGGTGTGACAGCTTGCGGTTTCACAGCTGGATAGGCTGTTAGGCTGAGTTAGGCTGAGTTCACCCTGGCATTAAAGCGGAGTTCTGCTTAAAAAAAAAATGAAAATAAAAATCAGCAGCTACAAATACTGCAGCTGCTGACTTTTTTAAAATAATCTGACACTTACCTGTCCCAGGGTCCAGCGATGTGGGCGTATGAAGCCCCGCTAGTCTCCCCTTCTCTGCGACGCCGGCATTGTAACTGTAGGCGCCCGGCTGTGGCTTCACAGTAGGGCACCCATTGCGCATGCGCAAGCCGTGCTGTGACTGGCCGGGCAATCATCTAGGACCTGTGATGTGTCCCAGATGAGTGCTGAGAGGGAGGGGGGAGAGGTGATCTCCCTTCCGGTGCTGCAGTGCGCCGGAAGAGAGTCGTTCCCCCCCCCCCCCCCAAAAAAAATGACATGCCAAATGTGGCATGTCAGGGGGTCACCTCCCTTAAAGCAGAAGTTCCATTTTTGGGTGGAACTCCGCTTTAAGAGAAGGCATTTGAGAGGCGTTAAAAAGACATCTCAAATGCCTATGAACAAGATACAATAGACAGCACATAGTGTTGCGTCGCTTCAAATTTGAAGCCTCATGTCGAGTCAGGAGGGGTTTGAAGCCTTTCAACACCTCCCATTCAAGTCTATAGTGAAGCCTCTGGCAGGCAGTTGCGGGGCGTTAAGATCTGTTCGTTTACTGTAATGGATTAGGCATTTGTAGAGCAGTTTTAACCCTCAAACGCTTCAAAACTGCCCATAGGGCGTTTGGGGAGCATTTTAAACTCCTTATTAATGCTTGTAAAACGCCTTTCTAATGCCCATACTAAAGCTTATTGATGCCCATACTAACGCCATACAAACGCTATAGGAGCGTTTGAGTGTTTTTAGAATTTTAGTTAAGTGTGAACAAGCCCTTAGACACTCTGGTATCTTTTCATACCCTGTTATGCTTTTGTCCAGCGACCAGAACCCAGCAGGATGTACAGAACACCATGTCATAGCTGGAAAGCTTGGATCCCTATACCGGAGGAGGATGATGAGGATGAAGGTTCAAAGGCAAAAATAGACAGGCCTTGTTCACCGTCCTTCACATTCACTAATATATGACCTGTGTATGGGAGATACGCTGCTCATATTACCTTGTCTGCTCGGCTCCATCTGCTGTGCTGTAAGTTCTTTCACTGCAATTTGGCGAGCTCGGGCCAGTGTAAACGCTTTGCCTATACCAGCCCATAGTGACAGGTTTACCATGGGAAGCCTACTTGGCTAGCTTTGGCATTTTACCCATCTCTGTGCTGCTGTTAAAGTGGAGTTCCACCCAAATGTACTTCTTTCCCCCTGACATGCCACATTTGGCATGTCGTTTTTTTTTTTTTGGGGGGGGGTACCTAGTTTTGACAGGTACCCAGCTCCCACTTCCGCTCTGGCTGCCCCGGCGACGACTCCTCTTCCTCCTAAGTGGCCCCTCCCTGCAATCTTCTGGGACACGTCATGTGTTCCAGAAGATCGCACGGCCATTCAGGACGCTCAGTGCGCATCCAGCTGTGAAACCGCAAGCTGTCACACCGGGTGCCCACAATAGTAAAGCCGGCGCCGCGGACAGGTGAGGGGAGGGAAGCAAGGCTTCAGGCACCCGCATTGTGGACCGTGGGACAGGTTAGTGTTTATTAAAAGTAGCTGCTGACTGTAATAAACACAGAACAACTCCGCAACTCCGCTTTAAGACAACTAAAGATTGAGCCTAGGTTCACACTGATGCGGTGTCTCTGGGGTGCGATTTGAGCCATGGATTTGTATGGTTGTATGCGGGACCCTTTTTTCCCTTTTTTCCCTGCGTTTTGCAAACCGATTGCGGGGTGTCATTAACTTAACATACACTTTGCAATCGGGATGCATGGACGGGTTGTGATTGAGATGCATTGCCGAATCCACAGCAAATTTGCTGTGAATTTGCACCGCATCTAGTGTGCACCCAGGCTGCAGAGGATAAATGTCCTATTCAATATGACTGGATTGGAGGATAGTTGTTCTGTGTAAAGGGCATCAGATGCCAATACTGAGTCTGTCCAGGGAATACTAAATCGTAGAACTATAGGCAGAACTTTTTTTTTTTTACTTCGGTACTTTGGCTAGCGTAATGGAGGGTTGTAACCCCTGTCAGTTTGTTTACCATCTGTGTCCCATTGAGGAGATTTCCCTTCACTTCCTGTCCCATAGCCAAAACAGGAAGTGAGAGAAAATCACTGCAAATTAAGGGGCCCCCAGGTCACCAGAACTAGATTTCCCCGCTATTAGTTTTCTGGGGACAACCTAAAAATTGTGATTTTTATTTTACTTTCAAGGATAATCGTAAACAGGACAAATGGAAAGGTCGAATCTCCCTAACCGGGACACAGACAGAAATAAGAACTGACAGGGGTTCTAATCCCTCTCCGCTCTGTCCAAAACTGAATAAAAAAAAGTTTTGCCTTTTAGTTCTACTTGAATTCTTTTTTTTCTTTTGTCTCAATTTCTCAAATAGACAAGGGCAGGGGTGGCTTTCTTTACTACATTGATTTGCATGTTACCAGGAGTTTGGATCTTGGATTTGGACTCCAATTCCTTGCTACCATCTGGCTTTTTTTTTTTTTTTTTTTGGTTTTTGCCCATTGCTAGTTACGTAACAGCTAATATTTGGTTGTTATAGACGTCAGAGTTCATTTTCCCTCCAGATTGTCTGAAAGAAGAACTAACAAATTTTGCCTCCCAGAGCATTTTAATCAATTGTAAAAAAAAAAAAAAATGTGACAACCCCAAAAAAGTTATGCAAGAAAACAAATATCAATGCGACATATATGATGGTGCTAATGTGCAAATATCTGTACCAATAGCAGCAACAACTATTATTTTTCAAAGAAATTGTGCAAAGACCTCAAAGTGAAAAATAGTGTGCAAAATATACAAAGCTCATAATCCAGTGTACCAGAGTCCAATTAAAAGCTCAGCACATGCTGGTAAACCGTCTCCTTATCACAGATGGCAAGTCCCCTTTTTTAAGTGTGTTAATCCCAATGAGCAGTAGTCCGCCTTAAAATTCCACGTGTCAAACACCAAGGTTGGGAGCATGAAATTGTCCAAAATGTCTTGGTATGCTGACACCTTAACCACCTCAATACTGGGCACCTTCACCCTCTTCCTTCCCAGACCAATTTTCAGCTTTCAGTGCTCCTGCACTTTGAATGACAATTACTCAGTCATGCTACACTGTACCCAAATGAAATTTTTATCATTTTGTTCACAGATAGAGCTTTCTTTTGGTGGTATTTAATCACCACTGTTTTATTTATTTTTTTTTTTTTTTTGTGATATAAGTGAAAAAAGAGCAAACAATATATCCTGATGACAGCCTATCTCATTTCTGGAGGCCCTCAAATGTCAGGACAGTACCCCCCCCCCCCTTTTTGTAAAGATGACAGTCCAAGGTATTTAGTAAGAGGCATAATGAGATTTTTGAAGTTACAATTTTTTGCCCACAATTATTTTTAAAATGAAGAATTTCATTCCCCCCCCCCCCCACACACACACAAAATTGTCATATTAAGTTTCTCACACATAGCATAGATACACTTGCAATTTCACACCAACTTATACAAAATATGTATTCTGCTACTCCTCCTGAGTATGGTGATACCACATGTGAGACTTTTCCACAGCCTGGCCACATACAGAGGCCCAACATGCAAGGAGCACCGTCAGGTGTTCTAGGAGCATAAATTACACATTTAGTTTCCTGACTACCTATCACATTTTTGGCCCTGGAGCACCAGGACAATGGATTAACCCACAAAATGACCCTATTTTGGAAAGAAAACGCCCAAATATATATTCTACGAGGCATAATGAGTCTTTTGAACATGTCATTTTTTTCCCCACAAGTTTTTGGGAAAATGTACAAAGAAAGTGAAAATTATTTTTTTTTTCTAACACATAGCATGTACAGAGCAAAAATTACACCCCAAAATATATTCTCCTGCTGCTCCTCCTGAGTATGGCGATACCACAAGCGTGAGACTTTTACACAGCCTGGCCACATACAGAAGCCCAACATGCAGGGAGCACCATCAGGCATTCTAAAGGCATAAATTACTCATTTCATTTCCTGAGTACCTATCACATTTTTGAAGGCCCTGGACCAGGACAATGGAATTAGATGTGCGCCGGTGATCACGGACAGATTTGCACCAGACGTGCGCCGGTGATCACGGACAGATGTGCGGCAGATGTTCAGTGGCACAGGTGTTTGCTGGGGCAGATGTTTATTACTAATGACTTTGACGTTCCCCTGATGTCCTATCTGATGAAATGCGTAGGTCAGAGCCAAGATACACACTACCACGCATACATGCCAAGCTGCAGCCATCTTTGTTACTGGCATAGAGGAGTTTTTTAACTCTACACACTCTGTATGCTCTGCAAGACTTTGTAAGTGTATTTACTTCAATAAATGTGATTATGTGGATTTACACTATCTCGTTTTGCTCTAATATCCTATATGGTGATGAGTTGCCGATATTTAAGAAAATCTTGTTTCTGTGGGTTTTTTTTTTTTCTGCAGATGCTTTGAAAGAACCTGGCTATTAGATGCTTTTTCTTAGAACCCTTGTCAGATTTGTATTGCTGTCTGTGTCCCCTACTTTCTACTACTACCACTACTACTGTGATTACAGGACATTTTTAGCAGGTAAGGGGCAGAACCACTGTTAGGTTCTTATTGCTGTGCCCATTGGGTCACGTCATTTCCTGTGTGGACACTCTGGCAGAATGGGAGGGGAAATCTCTCCCATTAGGAACACAGACAGAAATGAGACTCTGACAGATGTGCTGTAACCTATAGCAACCAGTTACTGTTCACACAGCCTCCTTCTGTTTTGATCAGCAGGGATCTGCCCACTGATTCCCTTCTGTTCGGAGCAGAGCGGGGCAGATAACAGGTCTGTGTCAGCTCAGTTTATGTGGAGTGGACATGGACAGAGCCTGCACTGCTGTATGGAGTGGCCAGGAGCGCTTGTCCCAGACGGAAGAGGACTCCGGTTCTTCAATTTTTCTTTCCTATTTTTTATTTTATTTTTAGTGGGCCTGCTAGGACCCGGGGGGATAGGTGGTAGAGCTGCATAATTAATCGTTAAAAAATCGTGATCTCGATTCAACCCCTCTGACGATCTCTATTGCAGAAATTGCCGATTCTTTCATATAACGAGTGGAGAGACTTATCTGCTCACTCAGCTGTGTGTCAAAAGAAAACATTGGGGCAGTCTGCAAAGTTTAACATGAAACATTGTAACTAACCCTTCCTTCTTAGACCAAAGGGAGGAACTTCTGTGTGAAAAAAAATCCAGGCAGTCTGCCAAGTTTTTAACCACTTCCCGCCCGCCCTATAGCGGATTGACGTCCGGGAAGTGGTTCTGTTATCCTGACTGGACGTCATATGACGTCCAGCAGGATAACATGCCGCAGCGCGCCCCCGGGGGCGCGCATCGCGGCGATCGGTGGAGCGGTGTGTCAGTCTGACACACCGCTACACTGATCTTGGTAAAAAGCCTCCGGCGGAGGCTCTTTACCACGTGATCAGCCGTGTCCAATCACGGCTGATCACGCTGTCAATAGGAAGAGCCGTTGATCGGCTCTTCCTCACTTGTGTCTGACAGACGCAAGTAGAGGAGAGCCGATCGGCGGCTCTCCTGGCAGGGGGGGTCTGCGCTGATTGTTTATCAGTGCAGCCCCCCCGCAGATCACCACACTGGACCACCAGGGATCGCCACTAGGACCACCAGGGAAGGGGCAACATGTGGATGGCCAGGTATGTACCCCATGGCCATCCACATGTGCCCAGTGTGCCAAATCTGTGCCAATCAGTGCCCACAAATGGGCACTGATTGGCACAATTATGTTGCAGTGATGCCCAGCAATGCCACCCTTAGGGGCATCACTGCAAACAAGTAATGCCATCAGTGCCACCCATCAGTGTCCATTCATGCCACCTGTCAGTGCCCATCCGTGCCCATCAGTGCCCATCTATCAGTGCCCATCCATGCCCATCTGTGCCAACTATCAGTGCCACCTACGAGTGCCCATCAATGCCATCTACGAGTGCCCATCAATGCCACCTATGAGTGCCCATCAGTGCCGCCTATAAGTGCCCATCCGTGCCACCTATGAGTGCCCATCAGTGCCGCATACCAGTGCCACCTATCAGTGCCCATCAGTGCCACCTATCAGTGCCCATCAGTGCCGCCTATCAGTGCCCATCATCAGTGCCCGTCAGTGCCACCTCATCGGTGCCACCTCATCGGTGCCCATCAGTGCCGCCGTATCAGTGCCCGTCAGTGCAGCCATATCAGTGCCCGTCATTGAAGAAGAAAACGTACTTATTTACAAAAAGTTTTAACAGAAACAAAGAAAAACTTGTTTTTTTTCAAAATTTTCGGTCTTTTTTTATTTGTTGCGCAAAAAATAAAAACCGCAAAGGTGATCAAATACCGCCAAAAGAAAGCTCTATTTGTGGAAACAAAATAATAAAAAATTTGTTTGGGTACAGTGTAGCATGACCGCGCAATTGTCATTCAAATTGCAACAGCGCTGAAAGCTGAAAATTGGGCTGGGCGGGAAGGTGTCTAAGTGCCTGGTATTGAAGTGGTTAAATGTGTAAATGCAGGAAGATTAGCCAACCTCTAAATCTTTTTTCTGACACTTGTTTTTTAAGTTAAAATCAATATTTTTTGCTAGAATATTACTTGGAACCCCCAAACATTATATATATTTTAGCAGAGACCCTAGGGAATAAAATGTCAATTGCTGCAATATTTTTTGTCACACTGTATTTGCCCAGCGGTCTTTCAAACGCAATTTTTTTTAGGAAAAAATACACTTCAATGAATTAAAAAAAAAAAAAAATGAAACCGTAAAGTTAGCCCAATTTTTTTTTTTGTTTTAATGTGAAAGATGATATTACGCTGCGAGAATTGTGAGAGAGTCATGATCTATCTTCTAAGCAAAAAAATCGTGATTCTCATTTTAGTCAGAATCGTGCAGCTCTAGTAGGTGGGTGTAAATGGACACACGTTCATTTACACCCACCAGTCCATAGGAATGCGTGGACCTTCGGACAAAACTGACAGGTGGACCTGATCAGAACGCCCGTGTGAAAGTCACTTAAAGCGGAGCTAAACCCTCCTATCCTTTACGGCCACAGAAGCTGCCATCTTGGCCTCTGTTTGATCTGCAGCTGTCGTGATGCTGCACATGCGATCAGTTATGACACCAGCCACTTGATGGTTGAGAGCACAAGCAACTGTGACAGATATCATTCATGACATGTCTTTAATTTAGAGTTTTGTGAAATGGTTAAATAGATGGTTCCTGCTTTTAAATGGATCTGACTACAGAAAACACATCGAATCAGATGCTATTGGTTGCTGCCGTATGCAAATGGTCATTGTACTTTGTTCTTTATTCTTCAATGTTTTTGTGTTTAGTTCCTTCTTAAATTGAAACTTGACATCTGCATTAACCATTAACTCTTCAGAAATCTTGATGACTGGTAGAAAACAACTTCTTCTTTCTTCTTTCTTTCTTTCTTTCTTCTTTCTTCTTTCTTCTTTCTTCTTTCTTCTTCCTCTTCCCTTTAGAATGCCTGATGGTGCTCCCTGCATGTTGGGCCTCTGTACGTGGCCAGGCTGTGTAAAAGTCTCACGCTTGTGGTATCGCCATACTCAGGAGGAGCAGCAGGAGAATATATTTTGGGGTGTAATTTTTGCTCTGTACATGCTATGTGTTAGAAAAAAAAAAATAATTTTCACTTTCTTTGTACATTTTCCCAAAAACTTGTGGGGTTAAAAACACCTGAACATATTCAAAAAATACGGGGGTTTGGTCACACTATATGGTCATATAGTGCTAAGCCCACTTACTGCGACAAAGTACCCCGACTTAGTGGGCAGAGGGAGACAGAGGATCTTCCATTCTATTACTAGTGTAGGACCCACTAATTCGGGGTACTTTGTCGCAGTAAGTGGGCTTAGCACTATATGACCATATAGTGTGACCAAACCCCCGTATTTTTTGAATATGTTCAGGTGTTTTTAACTAGCCCTGCAGGAAATGTCATTCTTGTATGTGTGCGCTGTAAAATATTTTGCCCTGGCCGAACTGTCCAAGCCTGGGGAAGGGGTTATGAGACTTTTAGTGATCTGTTCGTCAAGATTAGCAAAACAGCAAAAAGCTTTGGTTCCACCATATTTCCTAGGCTGGCCATACACGGTGCAAATTTTCTTTCCCGCAACCACAGGTTGCAGCTTATTATTCTAAATAGGAAACCTTAATTTTGTTTGTAAATATTAAAGATTCTAACTACCAGCAAGAATAAGTCCTTAAAGAGCACCTGTCATTTCAGATCCATCATGGCAGCACCTGTTAGCGGGCATCCACTCACCTGCTGCTGCCACATCCCTCACCTTGTTGTGTCACTGCTACATTCCCAGCCATCCCATTAAAGTCAATGGGACTGTCGGTGAGTCAACAGTAGGTCAGAGATGACAGTTGCTCTTTAAAAATGATTTAAATCGACTTGATTTAAATCAAATCGAATACTAGCACATTATGCAGTACCTTAGAACGAAGCCCCCGCAGCAGCGCCTGGTCGCCGCTGAGGAGGTTGACATGTTCCAAGACGTTTCTTCTGGGTTTGCGGGCTCCAGCGCTGTGAGTGGCCGGAGCCGTGATGACATCACTCCTGCTCATGCACACGGAAGCCCTCTGTTCCAGCAAGGAGTTCTGAAGTTCCGTCATAATCCGCCATACCTTCAGAATGCATGCAGGGTGAATATCTCCTAAACCGTGCAGGTTTAGGAGATATGAATTTTACCAACAGGTAAGCCTCATTATAGACATACTTGTAGGTAAAAATAAGAAAGTGGGGTATACAACCGCTTTAAGCCTAGTACACCCGGGCCGAATGTCGGGCGAAATTGTCTGGTTTCTGTCGAATGAGCATGTTGGAAAACCAGCAGCCAACCGGCTCCTGATTAGCTTTCTCAGCCAATGGTGTTCAGAACACAACAGCTCAGCAGGGGAGATTTCTGTACTAACAATGGATCGTTAGTACAGTGGCTCCGATCTGAGCTGTCAGTTTTTTGTTTTTGTTTTTTTTATTCAACCCAGCCTGATAGTGTGTACTGGGCCTTAGGCCCCTTTCACGTAGGGTGGACTCCATTCTGTCTGCTGATCATAGCAAAGCAGACGGATGACAGGTCCCTGTCCAGATGGACAAAGCTGCTCTGCTCTGTGGGCGGCTGGGTGTAAACAGACCGTGGATTACCTCCGATCTGATCTGCCTAGATAGAGGAGGACAGATCTTTTGTTTTTTAGTGGATCGGATTGAAGGTAGGCAGGTATAAATCAACCAAAGTCCATTTACACCCGCTGGCCCATAGGAGGGAATGGACCGTCTAATCAGGACTGACAGGGGGGGACCTGATCAGAACGGGACCTTACTTTTACAACCAGTGGGGAGGACAAAAACTTGCACATGATGATTTACCAGTTTGGGAAAGTATGAATACAGAATGATTGTTTCCAGGTAGCAGTGGAACTTTTATTGCAATGCATTGACTAGATGAAAGTTTTTTTACCACAAATGCCTTTCAATTAAATTTATAGAGACATTTTAAGAGACTTTTTTATAGCTCAAGTCCTGAGCCCTGTTATTACTGGAGAAGCATTATGTGAAATGGAAAGTTACTGCAGCTTAGTAAACGGTGTTTTCAGCTCAGCAAACACATTCATAGGTATCCTGGATCGGGGGGGTTGTGTGTTGGATGTGAGAGGTCTAGCCGGAGGTTAGGAGGAAGCTTCAACCTTTCTATACTGGGCTGCTTTCTGAAAAGGGACCTTTTACTCATTGCTTTAAAAAGTTTCCCAGCTTGTTGAAGGTCCAAATCTAAATAGCCAATCACTTATTGCAGCTGTGTTTTTAATAATGATGTATGTTAGTCCATACTGGAATTTGTCTTGATAGTGACCTCTTGTTCTCCTATGAACAACGGCACTCTAACTGTGAGCGGGAACCAACCAAGCTTTGTCTCTAGCGTGTGTAGACAGGAGGAGAGAACAAATGAGTTTGTTGCTGTTTCTTGATTGTCCAATCAGCAAGCTGGAGAGGCAATATTTATTCCCTAAGGCTGGCCATAGATTATACAATTTTCTTTAGATATACCCTCAACTATGTAGTGCAAGGGTCTGCCTAATTGGATACGATTGAAAGTTGTTTTAGTTTTGACCTCATATTATATGTTTTTTGGTAAATCTAAAAGAAAATTGTGCAAGAAAGTATGGCCAGCCTAATTCCAAGGGCTCATTCGCACTACTAGATCACTTTCAGAAAACATTTGACAGGAGGTGTTTTATTGCCTCCTCACTGCCTGCTTTGACCCCTTGAAGTCCACACTTTTGAGCTTGCAGAGCACCCCCATTCATGTGAACGACAATGAAAATATGGAGTATAATTCCTGCTGCAACCGCAAAGCGTTGTGTCCGTAGTATGTGCAGACCCCCGGCCACCGTCTCTGGAGCTTAAGGTGGTAGCAGTTGCAGAGCAGTGAAAGCATAGCTCAACTGTGGGGTATTACTGACCCCCCCCCCAACCACTAGTGTGAACAAGAGAAACCATTTTGCCCGAGGTTCTGATGTTGGGATAGGCTGCTAATATACAAATGAGTAGGGTTGTACGAATATCGGTATTGGTGCTGATATTAAGCATTTGCATGAGTACTCGTACAAATTCTCTAAAACTTGAAACCAATACCTTTGCGAAAATTGAATTGGCTCAAATCACACTGCAAATAATTTGCATGTATTTTGAACAGGAATGCTGTGCAATCCCTGTCCGAATAGCACGCTGTTTCCTCCACCACTCCTGATTGAACCCACACTAGTCATAATGACTTCAGCCTGGGTTCACGCAAGAGTGGTGTGGGAAGCCGCATGGGATTCGGACAGGAATTGCACCACATTCCTGTACAAATCACATGCAGTTCTTTGCAGTGTGATCTGAGCCCATTCATTTTGTATGGTCTCAAATTGCACCGCAAAGGTATCTACACTCTGTATCAGCGAGTACTTGACCGAAAGTATCAGTACTTGTACTCGCCAGTAAAAAAAAAACGGTATTGGTGCATCCCTACAAATTGGGTAATCGTTAAGAACCAAAAACCCAAAGATAAGTTGATGTTGGTGTCCAGGCCCTCCTTTAGGTACATTTGGGGGTCAACCTGAATTGTCCTTTGTCTTTCTGAGTTCACCTCTATCGTTGCAACTATGGCATGCTGAGGGGGAGGCTTGGATTCACCCGAAGATCCAAATCGCTAATCACTGCTGGTCCCAGTGAGAGTGTTGTCACTGGGGCAGGAAGTGAGGGGATATATCCCCCAAAAGGACTTGGACAACACAAAAACTAAAAAAAAAAAAAATTAATTTTAGATAAAGGTAATTGGTTTTTAAAGCTGTGCTCTACAGACATTAGCTTGACAGTGATTTCTGTGAAGCCGTCCACTGTTGGGGGGGATAGACAACGGACTTGGATGAAAACTATTGTCTAACAATCCACTGTCCCTTTTTTTTTTTTTTCTCCTGGGAATGGGAACAGAACAGTACCAAGCCTGCTGAAAGGGTGGAACAATGTTCAGGTTAGCAGAACATACCCACTGACCATGTGATTATATGTTCGAGTTCTCTGTTTACACCCTTTGCCCATTATTCAGAAAGTTCAGGCCTGAGACTGGTTTGTTACTTTCTGTAATTGTATATCATTCTACCAGTGAAATTTGAATTCTGGTTTATTAGGTACATTATGTTGTTGCAGTTCTGGGCGCTCAGCCAAGAAGTAAAACTAAAATTGTGCCTTGTAATTGTAGTCTCTCTCTCTTCCATATTAAGTGGCGCTAATAGGACTTGATGTTTCAGTTCCCATAGTAAGTCGGCATGCTAGATGTTGGGATTGGTGTGGTGAAAAGGGGTGCAGGGTAGGTACGTTATCTGGGCCATCAGGGTAGCACCCTTCTTCTTTGACATTTGGTTGAGCCCTTTACATCTCCAGAGGGTCTTTGGTAATACCTGGCATCCCAGGTAAACCCCTATATTTGTTCCATCCTATCATAGACAAAAAGAAGAAACAAACTCCAACCTTCTGAGATAAGTCGGGGGATGTAATAAGTGGCAGTATACACACACTGAAAATTTTAAAAAACACATCTTAGTACAATTTTAAAATATAGAGACGCCAAAAGAAGTTCATATCCAGAGTATACAATCTGAGTACTACAAATATAGGGCCCAATGGATCAACGCGCTTCGCATCAGTCCTCTACCCACACATAATTATTTACACTTTGATTCTATCCTATCCTAACTCATCTCGCAGCCCAGTAGTTCCCTTTCCTTCTAATCTAGTTGCTGCTTTTTTATGCTGCATTTAAAAAGAGCTCAGTTGCTTGTTGGGGGGGGGGGGGGGGGAGGGGGGAGCAACCCCTTTTGAGATGACTGGTGGTAGATGTAGCAATGAAATCCCTTCGTTCCACCTTTACAAGGAAAATCTTGATTTTCAGCCACTCGGGTAGCTTAAGTTGTCAATTCCGAGTGTTTTACCCTCGTAAGTTTCTTCTACACCATCTTTTCATCATACAGTATACTAGCTTAGTTGTTGTGGACCACAGGACTGTTTTATTATTATAAGTTCATATCTATTCTTAAGAACTGAGGAGATGAATGAAGATTACTGAATGTGGTTTTGTATCTGTGTGTTGCCTTTTGTCTGTGCTGGTTTACTACCTTGCTGCAGGGTTTCTTTATGCAGTTTACTTTCCCTTAACCACTTGAGCCCCGGACCATTATGCTGCCTAAGGACCAGAGGTCTTTTTCCAATTTGGCACTGCGTCGCTTTAACTGCTAATTGCGCGGTCATGCAATGCTGTACCCAAACGAAATTTGCGTCCTTTTCTTCACACAAATAGAGCTTTCTTTTGATGGTATTTGATCACCTCTGCGGTTTTTATTTTTTGCGCTATAAACAGAAAAAGACCGAAAATTTTGAAAAAAAATTATATTTTCTACTTTTTGTTATAAAAAAAATCCAATAAACTCAATTTTAGTCATACATTTAGGCCAAAATGTATTCGGCCACATGTCTTTGGTAAAAAAAATGTCAATAAGCGTATATTTATTGGTTTGCGCAAAAGTTATAGCGTCTACAAACTAGGGTACATTTTCTGGAATTTACACAGCTTTTAGTTTATGACTGCCTATGTCATTTCTTGAGGTGCTAAAATGGCAGGGCAGTACAAAACCCCCCCAAATGACCCCATTTTGGAAAGTAGACACCCCAAGGAAATTGCTGAGAGGCATGATGAACACATTGAATATTTATTTTTTTTGTCCCAAGTGATTGAATAATGACAAAAAAAAAAAAAATATTTACAAAAAGTTGTCACTAAATGATATATTGCTCACACAGGCCATGGGCCTATGTGAAATTGCACCCCAAAATACATTCAGCTGCTTCTCCTGAGTATGGGGATATCACATGTGTGGGACTTTTTGGGAGCCTAGCCGCGTATGGGACCCCGAAAACCAATCACCGCCTTCAGGATTTCTAAGGGTGTAAATTTTTGATTTCACTCTTCACTGCCTATCACAGTTTCGGAGGCCATGGAATGCCCAGGTGGCACAAACCCCCCCCAAATGACCCCATTTTGGAAAGTAGACACCCCAAGCTATTTGCTGAGAGGCATATTGAGTCCATGGATTATTTTATATTTTGACACAAGTTGCGGGAAAGTGACACATTTTTTTTTTTTTTTTGCACAAAGTTGTCACTAAATGACATATTGCTCACACAGGCCATGGGCATATGTGGAATTGCACCCCAAAATACATTCAGCTGCTTCTCCTGAGTATGGTGATACTACATGTGTGGGACTTTTTGGGAGCCTAGACGCGTACGGGGCCCCGAAAACCAATCACCGCCTTCAGTGTTTTTAAGGGCGTGAATTTTTGATTTTACTCTTCACTGCCTATCACAGTTTCGGAAGCCATGGAATGCCCAGGTGGCACAAAACCCCCCCAAATGACTCCATTTTGGAAAGTAGACACCCCAAGCTATTTGCTGAGAGGCATGGTGAGTATTTTGCAGCTCTCATTTGTTTTTGAAAATGAAAAAAGACAAGAAAAAACATTTTTTTTTTTCTTTTTTCAATTTTCAAAACTTTGTGACAAAAAGTGAGGTCTGCAAAATACTCACTATACCTCTCAGCAAATAGCTTGGGGTGTCTACTTTCCAAAATGGGGTCATTTGGGGGGGGTTTTGTGCCACCTGGGCATTCCATGGCCTCCGAAACTGTGATAGGCAGTGAAGAGTGAAATCAAAAATTCACGCCTTTAGAAAGCCTGAAGGCGGTGCTTGGTTTTCGGGGTCCCGTGCGCAGCTAGGCTCCCAAAAAGTCCCACACATGTGGTATCCCCATACTCAGGAGAAGCAGCAGAATGTATTTTGGGGTGTAATTTCACATATTCCCATGGCATGTTTGAGCAATATATCATTTAGTGACAACTTTGTGCAAAAAAAAAAAAAAAAAAATTTGTCTCTTTCCCGCAACTTGTGTCGCAATATAAAATATTCCATGGACTCGACATGCCTCTCAGCAAATAGCTTGGGGTGTCTACTTTCCAAAATGGGGTCATTTGGGGGGGTTTTGAACTGTCCTGGCATTTTATGCACAACATTTAGAAGCTTATGTCACACATCACCCACTCTTCTAACCACTTGAAGACAAAGCCCTTTCTGACACTTTTTGATTACATGAAAAAGTTATTTTTTTTTTGCAAGAAAATTACTTTGAACCCCCAAACATTATATATTTTTTTTAAAGCAAATGCCCTACAGATTAAAATGGTGGGTGTTTCATTTTTTTTTCACACAGTATTTGCGCAGCGATTTTTCAAACGCATTTTTTGGGGAAAAAACACACTTTTTTAAATTTTAATGCACTAAAACACACTATATTGCCCAAATGTTTGATGAAATAAAAAAGATGATCTTAGGCCGAGTACATGGATACCAAACATGACATGCTTTACAATTGCGCACAAACGTGCAGTGGCAACAAAATAAATACATTTTTAAAAGCCTTTAAAAGCCTTTACAGGTTACCACTTTAGATTTACAGAGGAGGTCTACTGCTAAAATTACTGCCCTCGATCTGACCTTCGCAGTGATACCTCACATGCATGGTGCAATTGCTGTTTACGTTTGACGACAGACCGCTGCTTGCGTTCGCCTTAGCGCAAGAGCAGGGGGCGACAGGGGTGCTTTTTTTTTTTTTTTTTTTCTTTATTATTTTTTTGCTTTTTTATCTTATTTTTAAACTGTTCCTTTCATTTTTTTTTTTTAATCATTTTTATTGTTATCTCGGGGAATGTAAATATCCCCTATAATAGCAATAGGTAGTGACAGGTACTCTTTTTTGAAAAAATTGGGGTCTATTAGACCCTAGATCTGTCCTCTGCCCTCAAAGCATCTGACCACACCAAGATCGGTGTGATAAAATGCTTCCCCAATTTCCCAATGGCGCTATTTACATCCGGCGAAATCTAAGTCATAAAATGCTCGTAGCTTCCGGTTTCTTAGGCCATAGAGATGTTTGGAGCCACTCTGGTCTCTGATCAGCTCTATGGTCAGCTGGCTGAATCACCGGCTGCATTCTCAGGTTCCCTGTTGAGACAGGAGAGCCAGAGAAAAACACGGAAGACGGTGGGGGGGGGGGGGCATTCCCTCCCACGGCTTGTAAAGGCAGTCTAGAGGCTAATTAGCTGCTAGGATTGCTTTTACATGAAAGCCAACTGCTGGCTGAAAAGAATGATACCAAGATGATACCTAAACCTGCAGGCATCATTCTGGTATAACCACTCAAAGTCGTGAATGGCGTACCTGAAGACAAAAAAATGGTTAACAATAAAGCACAGTAAACGGTAAAGTATAAAAAATTGCAGACCTGAAAAGCAAACATGATAAAACATAATAACAATAAAACATTGCAGAATAGAATACAGTAAAAAAGAGCAGAACAATAGAGAGAGAATAGAGAGAGAGAGAACAATAAAACAACAACTATTTTTTTTTATTTTATATTTTTGTATGTGTTTTTTTTTTTTTTGTTTACACTTTTTTTTGTAACTAACTTTTATAACGGTAACCGGTTCCAGGTTCGGGTCTCTCAAAATGCGATGGCATCTTGGGAGACCCTGTGAAAGTGTGTCTAGTCTGTGCAATGCTGTACCCTACACTAATACTCAACTAGTGAATGGTAGCATTCAAAACATTCACCAATGCAAAGACCAGGATTGTCAGGACAGGAGGGACAATAATAGCGGGTGTCACGCCTATATCCGCGCTTGCTGCAGACACGACATCTTTTTTGGGGGGGTTCGCTGGGTAGGGGTACTCGGGAGGACATAAAGAAAATGCCTCTCATGCAGCCGACTGCATTTGGTTGGGGATGTGAATGGGGGAAGTACGGGCGCTGCAGAAGCGGTGGGTTCCCAATTAGGATTGGCGAATGCAGCAGGAAGGGCACTATGGGCACGACGGGCCTGTGTTCGTCTTCTTGGTGGCAGCGGGACACTACTTGTGCTTGCCACCTCACCAGCTTGAACTGCACTTATGGGACTCGCCACGTCACCAAGTGTTACTGCAGTGCTGGTTTGACTACGACCGGGGTGTACTAGGCCGCTGGTGCTTGCCAGTTCAATAAAAAGCTTCCAAAAAAACTGTTAGCGATCGCAGGGATCAGGACTGACTCTGCGAACGCTGCAGTTATGTGTTTAGTGTTTTGTAAGTGACAGTGATCGATCGATACTGCACTTGGGTGGGCTGGGCTGGGCCGGGCGGAGGGGCAAAACGCAGGTGCTAGCAGGTATCTGGGCTGATCCCGCTAACACTGCGTTTTTGGGAACCCTAAACTGCTGGGGACGCCAGTATAGATCTGATCGGATCAGATATTGATCCGTTCAGATACTATACCACTAAGGGAGGTGTACAGCGCGTGTGTGGGTGTTAGCGGTACTGGCACTAACCTGACGCTGCCTGGGGCTGGTGCTTGCTAGTTCACCAAAATGCTACCAAAAAAACTGTTAGCGATCGCAGGGATCAGGCCTGACTCTGCGAACGCTGCAGTTATGCGTTTAGAGCCTTGTAAGTAACAGTGATCGATCGATACTGCACTTGGGTGGGCTGGGCTGGGCCGGGCGGAGGGGCAAAACGCAGCTGCTAGCAGGTATCTGGGCTGATCCCGCTAACACTGCGTTTTTGGGAACCCTAAACTGCTGGGGACGCTAGTATAGATCTGATCGGACCAGATATTGATCCGTTCAGATACTATACCACTAAGGGAGGTGTACGGTACGTGCGTGGGTGTTAGCGGTACTGGCGCTAATCTGACATTGCTTGGGGCTGGTGCTTGCCAGTTCACCAAAATGCTACCAATAAAACTGTTAGCGATCGCAGGGATCAGGCCTGACTCTGCGAACGCTGCAGTTATGCGTTTAGTGCCTTGTAAGTGACAGTGATCGATCGATACTGCACTTGGGCTGGGCCGGGCGGAGGGACAAAACGCAGGTGCTAGCAGGTATCTGGGCTGATCCCGCTAACACTGCGTTTTTGGGAACCCTAAACTGCTGGGGACGCTAGTATAGATCTGATCGGATCAGATATTGATCCGTTCAGATACTATACCACTAAGGGAGGCGCATGCCGCGTGCGTGGGTGTTAGCGGTACTGGCGCTAATCTGACGCTGCCTGGGGCGACGCATATCACCGCCGGGCGATCGGGGGGCTAAACCTTTATTCGGTAATAAACGGCAGGTTCCCTGACACTATAAAAAATAAACGAACTAACCAGCGTCACCCGTAATGGTTATACGGTGATCAGTGGTGAAAGGGTTAACTAGGGGGCCATCAAGGGGTTAAAACATTTATTAGGTAGTATATGGGGGTCCCTGTCGCTATAAAACGCTGACGGCGAACCTAAATATTTACCTCACTAACTAGCGTCACCAGCGACACTAATACAGCGATCAGAAAAATGATCGCTTAGCGACACTGGTGACAGGGGGTGATCAAGGGGTTAAAACTTTATTAGGGGGGGTTAGGGGGGTATCCTAGACCTAAAGGGGGGTAATACTAACTGTCCCAACACTGTAACTGTCACAAACTGACACCAATGCAGTAATCAGAAAAAAAAACAAAAAAACAAAAAAAACTGCTGGTGTCAGTTTGTGACAGGGAGGGGGGGGGGATTGGGGGGGGATCGGGGTGTTTTGTGTGCCTGGCATGTTCTACTGTGTTGTGTAGTGTTGTGCACTCACAGTGAAGTCTTCTCTCCTCAGCGCTGCAACGGAAAATACCGAGCCGAGGAGAGATGACATCATTTCCTTTGCTGCTGTTTAGCATACAGCAGCAAAGGAAGTGATCTGATTGGCCGGCGGCGATCGCGAGGGGGGGCCACGAACGGATGGCCTCCCCCTCACCTCCGATCGCCGCGGGAAATAACAGGACCGCCTCGGGCACCGGGGGGGGGGTCCGATCAGACCCCCCACCCGCGTGAGGCAAATCACGTATATGTACGTGATTTTGCCTGCCCGTGCCGCCTTGCCGACGTACATCGGCGTGAGGCGGTCCTTAAGTGGTTAAAGCAAATAGTTGAAGCGAAGGTTGACAACTTATTTCAAACTTTGAGGCCTATAAATCTTTGGAGTGGACTTGCAGGCTACTTGCAGTGCATATATTGGGTGTAGTTGGGTTTAAATCTGCAACACAATGTGAAATCCTGCTTTTCTTGCTTTGGTTAGCACAGCTGACTATAGACGGGGGAGCTTTTGTTGAACATTGCAGTGTGAAATCTGCTTTTGCTATTTTCTCCCTTTTTTTAAATTTTTTTTTGCACCAGGAACCAGTTTCGTGGCACCCAATTTGTCCATTGACCGGGGAGGGGTAGTTTGTTTGCACGTTTTACCTGCACAGGTGTTCCAGGTAGTCCCATTTATGTCAGTTGGGATGCAGCTGCACAGACCCAGCTGCAGCTCACAATTTGACATCTGTGTGGGTGCAGTTCCCTGAACCCACAAGGGTTACGCTCTTAAAGTTTTACTAAACCCAAGACCCTGCGTTCACCATTTCTGGTCTGCCATAGTACACAGAACATGGGGAATGCAATTATTTTAGTAAATATAAACTGCTAAATACCTTTTCTCATCAATGGTATATAGCAGTCGTGTGACTTCTATTAAGGTCTGGTTAAAGCTTGTAGGAGGAGTTTTCATTCTCCCAATTTGTCCTATGAGGCTGCAGGACCCGTGATCTTCTGTCTGGAAAGTGCTGATTGGCCCTGTGCTGATCACATACACTCTCCAAAGAGGGAAAAATAACTCTCTAGCAATACACATCAAATTGAGCTTGTGCAGCTTGCCCCCAAGGCTCTGTACTATCAGGGGATGGATTAGGGACAGTGGAAGAAGGGGAGGATCAGAGAAGATGGGATCAAACAGCCTTTTTGCTCCAATACGCAGGATTAACCCCTTAGGTTCCACAGTGAGTATAACGACCATGATTTACTGCATATACAGACTGATTTTACTGTTGTGGGTTTAGTAACTCTTTAGGTACACCCATGTGAATGAGACCTGAGACAGGAAAATGTATAAATCAACCTTCAGTGCTATTGCTCGAGAGTGAACTTTAAGATTGCCTGATTGACTCAAAAGATCTAAAGCCTTAACTCCTCCCCTTTGGGTTTTTTTTTCTTAGAATGCTTTTTGATTTGTATATTATACTTGTGTATATTGGTAAGTATGTATATCTGGTGGGCCGCTTGGAAAGCTGAAAATCGCTGTTGCAGTCCCTGCTACTACAGTGATGGCTGCAATCCTTTGGGTTCTGTATGAGCTGTTTTCTCCTCTGCATACAATACACGAGGACACTCGCTTGGCACCGCTGTCATTCATAGGTCGCCTTGTTTTTTGGATTTTTATATATATATTTTTTTTTTATTTTATTAAGTCCAATCAGAGAATGTCTCCACTGAGCGTGTCGTGTGATGTCATGGTGCAAGGGAGCCAAGCAGAGCAGCCAGAGCCTCGTGTGCAGGTCTGCGGGATGGAAACAAGGCAAGCCGGGAGCGGGACTGTCAGCGCTATTTAGACTGGAGTGGACTGAAGAGACCACCTGGCATGGAGAGAAACTATTACTGTGACTCAGGAGGGGACGTGTTGATGATCTGTGCTGCTGCACACTGCTCAATTTCATAGTTACATAGTTACATAGTAGGTGAGGTTGAAAAAAGACACAAGTCCATCAAGTCCAACCTATGTGTGTGATTATGTGTCAGTATTTCATTACATATCCCTGTATGTTGCAGTCATTCAGGTGATTATCTAATAGTTTCTTGAAGCTTTCCTTGTCAAAAGAAGTTT
This sequence comes from Aquarana catesbeiana, assembly GCF_042186555.1. Classification (NCBI taxonomy): domain Eukaryota; kingdom Metazoa; phylum Chordata; class Amphibia; order Anura; family Ranidae; genus Aquarana; species Aquarana catesbeiana. The sequence goes on along the minus strand of NC_133332.1, from coordinate 243,798,371 downwards.
ATTGAGTATACAATGTTATAAAGATACATAAAGATACATAAAGTAAGTTTACAAGGATCTATAAAGTAAGCTCATTGTTTTACAGTAGGGTTTATATAGGTAAATATCATGAAATTTCAAATATTAAACATTGGGTTCACGTAAACCTAAATTAAAGATATATATCATTTCCTTAGTTACTTTTGTAGGTATTTAAATGATTTATACCTACTATACATATTGTTTACAAGTAGAGTGTATATAGGTCAAATAAATTCTGATAATGAGCTTTAATCGTAAGGTGGAGAAAAAGAAAGAGAAAGAAGAAAAAGGGTTGAAAGGTAGAGGTATGGTCCACAAGGTTGTCCCGCTCGTCAGTTTATTATTCTTTTTAGTTCTCTTTGAAGCCTTAGAATGGGTGTGTCTGTAAGTCATTTAATCTGTTACCATGGCAACAGGACAGAGTCATTGAAATTTGACAGGAACTGTTGTTTTATCCAAGGATGCCAAAGTTTTTCAAATTTTGGAATTTGATTTTGATCGATGGCTACCATCTTAGCATGGGACATTGTATTATTCATTCTGTGAATTGTTTCTGCTAGTACCAATGTAGGAGATTTCCATGCCTTGGCCACTGTTTGTTTTGCAGCCGTTATTAGTTGGATCATAAGTTTGAATTGAGAGAGTGTTAACCATTCCGGTTTTAGATTAAGTAAAGTTAAATATGGATCTGGTTGTATTAGTTTTTTAAATATTTTAGATGCAATCACGAAGACTTCCTTCCAGAAGGTTTGGATTACTGGGCACGTCCACCATATGTGTAAATATGTGCCTATTTCTGGGCATCCTCGAAAACAAAGAGTTGAGGTATTAGGTGAATATTTTGCCACTCTAGCAGGTACAAGGTACCAGCGAGTTAGGACTTTATAATTTGTCTCCAGTGCTAAGATGTTGGGTGAAGATGACTTAGATGTGAGCCATATATTAGACCAGTCCGTGTCTTCTAAAGTTTGTCCCAGGTCCTCCTCCCACCTCTGAACGTAAGAGGGTCTATTAAGATTTGCTACTCCATATAATTGATTATAAAGTGATGAAATTGTACCTTTAGCAAATGGATCTTTTGTACAGATTGATTCAAAAATGGATAATTGGGATAATGGTGTATCCCCCTTTAGGAATGGTGTATAGAAATTTTTGATTTGGAGATATCTAAATATCTCAGAGTTTGGTAGATCATATTTTTCTCTAAGCGATGGGAATGAAAGGAATGATTTAGATGCTATGAAGTCATTTAGTGTCTGAATGCCTGATGTTGTCCAAGCTTTAAAAGAATTTGGGTAGATCCATGCCGGATAAAAGGCCGGATTTCTGATAAAAGAAAGGAGAGGATTCTGTGGAGATTGTAACTGATATTTGGTTTTTAGTTTATCCCAGAGAGATAAGAAGTGTTTAGTTATGGGATTATGAATTTTAAAGCGGTCTTTAGGATCAAGCCATAATAAATTTGATATTAATAGAGGGTCATTTTCTGAAGCCTCTATAAATACCCATAATGGGATTTCCTGTTTTGCATGGTATTTGGACAGACTGGCCAAATGTGCTGCTCTGTAGTAGTTAGTAAAATTAGGGTATCCCAGGCCTCCTTTATTTTTGGGAAGATGTAGTGTGTGTATAGGTATACGTGGTTTAGAAGAGCCCCATATAAACGAAGTTGCTCTTTTTTGTACTATTCTCAAAAAATAGGAAGGAATTGGAATAGGGAGGACTCTGAATAGATAAAGCAATTTGGGTAGAATACTCATTTTGATTGCATTAATCTTCCCTATCCAGGATAAAGGAAGTTGCGACCATTGTTTTATTAGATTTGTGATCTGTCTTAATACAGGAGGATAATTGGTTGAGAATAAGTCAGAATGAGATGCTGTTAAATGAATTCCAAGATATGGGATTGATTTTTCTGCCCATGTGAATGGGAGTGCAGCCCTAGCCGGGATCAATTCCATGTTTGTGAGTGAAATATTAAGCACTAGGCATTTCTTAGGATTAATCATAAGGCCGGATAGGGCTGCAAATCCATCAAGAGCTGGTATTAAGTTAGGACCAGAGACCTGTGGTGATGATAGAAAAAGTAATATATCGTCTGCAAATATACATAATTTGTGTGTAATACCTCCTACTTCAATGCCAGTTATAGTTTGGTTTGTTCTGATGTATTGGGCCATGGGTTCGAGTATAAGGGCAAATAATAAGGGAGATAATGGGCAACCCTGTCGGGTACCTCTTTCGATATTAAAGGCTTCAGATTTGTATCCAGCATATTTTATATAGGCTTTGGGTTTATTATATAATGCTTTGATCCATGTTAAAAAGTGGGGTCCAAAACCCCATTTTTTTAATGAATATTGCATATATTGCCAGGATACTGTGTCAAATGCCCTCTTAATATCGAGAGATAGAAAACATAAAGGGATTTTCCTTTTTTTAGCAATATGTGCCAATAACACTGCCCTGCGTATATTATCGCCTGCCTGTCTATTTGGCATGAAGCCTACTTGATCTCTATGTATTAATTTTCCTATAATGCTATTGAGGCGTTTTGCTATTATTTTTGCTAATAATTTAATATCGAGGTTTAACAGAGAGATAGGCCGATAATTCACACAGGAAGTATCATCAGAAAGGGGTTTTGGGATCATACAAACAATTGCCATTAGTGTTTCTTGCCGAAAAGAATGTCCATCTAGAAGTTTGTTAAAAGTTTCAGTGAGAATAGGAGAGAGTATTTCTGAGAATGTTTTATAGTATAAAGCCGAGTAGCCGTCTGGGCCTGGTCTTTTGTTAAGTTTTAGGTCTTTTATGGCGTTAGCAACTTCATCTATAGTTATAGGCTCATCCAGACTGCTTTTTTGATTCTGAGATAACTCAGGTAAGGTTATTTTTGAGAAGAAGGATTCAGCCTCTGTAGGATTAAATTCATTGTTTGTCTTGTATAAAGTTGCGAGATGTGAGTGAAATGTATGGACTATTTTAACTGGATTACAAGTGTAAACATTTTTTGATAATTTCAAACGTATTGGTTTGAAAGATTTGTTAGTTGAATTTAATGCCCGAGCCAAATATGTACCTGGTTTGTTTGTATTCATGTAGAAATTGTGTTTGGAGCGTTTGAGGGATTTATCAACTGATTCAGTGAGAAATAAATCGTATTCCAATCTAGATTTTTCCAGATGAGATTTTGTACTCTGAGATGGATTATCTTGAAATGATATGTAGGCTGCATTAAAATTGAGTTCTAGTTTTTTTGCTAGATTTTTGCGTTCCCGTTTAAATAGTGCCATTTGTCTTTGTATTGTACCACGCAAGACAGGCTTATGAGCTTCCCACAGTGTTATTGGGGAGATGTCTGTTGTATTATTAATTGATATGTATTCCTTTAAAGCTTGTTCAATGGCCATCTGATGTAGTGGGTGTTTGAGCATTATGTCCGGTAAGTACCACGTTGGGTCATGCGCTTTTGGTATGGCTGAGGCTATAGTAGTGTATACTGCATTATGGTCAGACCACGGAATCGGAATTATATCTGATGCAATAATTTCTGGTATCATTCCTATTGTTAGAAAAATATGATCTATTCTGGTGAAGGTTTGATGAGGGTGCGAGAAATAAGTGAATTTCTTTTTCATTGGGTTACTTTCTCTCCATGAATCTACCAGATTGTATTTGGAAAGAAGTTGAGAAAAAGGTAATCTAGAGGTTATTTTGGATGGTGTAAAAGGTGATTTATCTAGAAATGGGAGGAGGACCTGGTTCGAATCCCCACACATTATCACTGTTCCTATTTTGTGTGTATTAATCACTTGTAATATATGTGAGAGGAATGGTGTAGGTTGTTTGTTAGGAGCGTAGTAGGAAATCACCGTGATTGCTGTATCCATTATATAACCCATGAGTATCAGGTATCTACCTTCTGGGTCTTTAATTTCTGATGATAAGGTGAATGGTGTGGATCGGTGAAATGCAATTAGAGTTCCCCTTTGCTTGGTACAGGCAGAAGCCGTGTAAATTTGTTGATAAAAAGGAGAAATATATTTTGGAGTAGAATCTTTGGTGAAGTGTGTTTCTTGGAGGCATACTATGTGAGCCTTCTTGTTATGGAAAGTACGGAAGGCTTTGGTCCTTTTTTGAGGGACATTTATTCCCTGAACATTCAGGGAAAGTATATTCAGTGGTGCCATGGCAATAGATCAAATAGTTTTGACTTACTTTTTGTTATGCAGAGCTGGCTGCGCAGATCAACCTGTGTGGACTGAAGAGATGAATAGATAGAAAAGAAACCAGTGAGTTCTGGAGTAAAGAGTAAACAAAAAACATATGAGATTAGATGATACATTGTATAAATTATTTTTTGCAAGTAATCACAATTTACCCGTGAAAGAGAATAAATATCTCTCTCAGGGGAATAAGTGCCTTCGTCACACTCCCACATAATATGGTTGGGAGAATGAGGAGGGCTAATGGGGGTACACGGATCTTCCACTTACAGGAGAGAAGTGCTATGTCAAAAGACATCAAAATGATGTTTCATTAATTGGAGTGCAGAATATAGTTTTTGTTGAAATTATTTATTCCAGGGTGGTTGTATATGGTTAGTCTTGCCCTAGGCTAAATAATTCAGTTAGAAAGGTACTGTTAATAACTTTGGTATTGATGAAGATAGTTTGAATTATTTTGGGATTTTAACCCTTTTAGAGTAAACAATTACATATTTTATTCATATGTAACTGTTTAGATATGTTAACTTATAAAATTGAGGTTGTATTGCTTCAGATTAGAATAAACAAAAACATAATTCTAGGAACTAGTTAGGTAATATATTTGTTTTAAGAAAAGAAAGAAAAAGCTTCCATTACTTCTGGATTATTGAACATATTTGTCCTAAAAAGTAATAAATCTATTGTTATTACCTGATAATATATAACTGAACAAGAATTTCCTTATTTCACTTATATATTCTAAGGCTATATGAATCAGAAGTAATAAGAAATATAACTGGAATGTAACATGATCCCACACAGTGTGTGACTATCAGAATGCAGTTACATTCAGTTATAAATATAGGTTTTTTATAGAGAACCATCTCTTAGTATAATAAATGAAGAGATATCAGGAATTAGGATGTCAGTCCATTGAATCTTCTTGGTCCATGGATGATGTGGCATAACGGCCTCTTTTGTGAGAATGATGATTCCCATTTTGTTCTGAAATTTTCTGGGTGCTGCCTGAAGGTGAAGATGACGCCATTCTTCTGCGTGTGGGAGTGTTGCTGCTTGTGGGTTCTGTCAGATTTAATTTTAAAAGGGTTTGTTGTAGTTCATCTGCTGATCTGCTTCTGTAAATTGTACCTTGGTAGTTAAATCTGACTGAAAAGGGGAAGCCCCATTGATACATAATGTTGTGGCGTTGCAGTTCCATTAGTTGGGGTTTCATGGATCGTCTTTTAGTAATAGTAAGTTGGGATAGGTCAGCAAAAATTTGATAATTGTGTCCTTGAAAATTAAGTTCCTTTTTTTCTCTTGCAGCAATTAGTATTTGTTCTTTCGTTCTGTAATAATGAAATTTTGTGATTATATCACGTGGGGGTCCATCTTTCTTTTTGGCTGTGAGGGCTCTGTGTACTCTGTCCAGTTCTAAACGTTCAATAGGGATATCTGGCTTTAGTTCTTGTAATAGAGCAGTAATAGTAGATTGCAGGTCTGTCACAGTTTCAGGTATTCCCCTTATGCGCAAGTTTGAACGTCTGGCTCTATTTTCGTAATCTTCGAGCTTAGTTTGAAGTATTAAATTCTCTTTTTTTAATTGTTCCAATTCTGTTATATTTTCTTGGGTTGTAATTTCAATTTCATCCATTTTTATTTCTAAGGCTGCGGTGCGGTTTCCCAGCTCTCTTATTTCTTTGGTTAGGCTTTTTGTTATTTGGTCTGAGGTTTGCTTTAAAGCCTTATGAAGCATCTTTTCAAATTGTAATAATATTACTGGGGATACTGAGGAGGCTTGTGGAGAAGTTTGTGAGAGGATTTGTTCTGTATCTGACTCAAATGGAGAGTCTTGCTGTGACATTTTCTGTCTGTGAGAGCGCCCTGATGCTGTATCTTGTGAGGTGACTGGAGCTGCTTCAGCTGCAGTGAGTGCCTGTGAGCTCTTTGTGAGGTGATTTTTATTTCTGTCACGGTTTCCTCCCAGTACCATATTTCCTGCCCAAACTTTCACAGTTTGTTCCCTGGGGCAAAAAGGTTCAAATGGATACCTTTTGAGCCTGCAGGCTCCGCTTTGTCCTTCTCTTCTCTCCTCAGCGGTGTGGAGCTCTAACAATGCATGTCTGCTCTGCTAGGCTCCGCCTCCTGCCCCCCGTTTCTTGAAGCTTTCAATGCTCCCCGCTGAGACCACCGCCTGTGGAAGGGAATTCCACATCCTTGCCGCTCTTACAGTAAAGAACCCTCTACGTAGTTTAAGGTTAAACCTCTTTCCTTCTAATTGTAATGAGTGGCCACGAGTCTTATTAAACTCTCTTCTGCGAAAAAGTTTTATCCCTATTGTGGGGTCACCAGTACAGTATTTGTAAATTGAAATCATATCCCCTCTCAAGCATCTCTTCTCCAGAGAGAATAAGTTCAGTGCTCGCAACCTTTCCTCATAACTAAGATCCTCCAGACCCTTTATTAGCTTTGTTGCCCTTCTTTGTACTCGCTCCATTTCCAGTACATCCCTCCTGAGGACTGGTGCCCAGAACTGGACAGCATACTCCAGGTGCGGCCGGACCAGAGTCTTGTAGAGCGGGAGAATTATCGTTTTATCTCTGGAGTTGATCCCCCTTTTAATGCATGCCAATATTCTGTTTGCTTTATTAGCAGCAGCTTGGCATTGCATGCCATTGCTGAGCCTATCATCTACTAGGACCCCCAGGTCCTTTTCCATCCTAGATTCCCCCAGAGGTTCTCCCCCCAGTGTATAGATTGCATTCATATTTTTGCCACCCAAATGCATTATTTTACATTTGCATTCTACATTCTACATTGAACCTCATTTGCCATGTAGTCGCCCACCCCATTAATTTGTTCAGGTCTTTTTGCAAGGTTTCCACATCCTGCGGAGAAGTTATTGCCCTGCTTAGCTTAGTATCGTCTGCAAATACAGAGATTGAACTGTTTATCCCATCCTCCAGGTTGTTTATAAACAAATTAAATAGGATTGGTTCCAGCACAGAACCCTGGGGAACCCCACTACCCACCCCTGACCATTCTGAGTACTCCCCATTTATCACCACCCTCTGAACTCGCCCTTGTAGCCAGTTTTCAATCCATGTACTCACCCTATGATCCATGCCAACGGACCTTATTTTTTACAGTAAACGTTTATGGGGAACTGTGTCAAATGCTTTTGCAAAATCCAGATACACCACGTCTACGGGCCTTCCTTTATCTAGATGGCAACTCACCTCCTCATAGAAGGTTAATAGATTGGTTTGGCAAGAACGATTCTTCATGAATCCATGCTGATTACTGCTAATGATATCATTCTTATTACTAAAATCTTGTATATAGTCCCTTAATATCCCCTCCAAGAGTTTACATACTATTGATGTTAGGCTAACTGGTCTGTAATTCCCAGGGGTGTTTATTGGGCCCTTTTTAAATATTGGTGCTACATTGGCTTTCAGCTGGTACCATTCCAGTCAATAGACTGTCTGGAAAAATTAGGAACAACGGTCTGGCCATCTGGTCCCGGTGATTTATTAATGTTAAGTTTCTCAAGTCTAATTTTAATTCCGTCCTCTGTTAACCATGTAGGTGCTTCCTGTGTTGTGTCATGAGGATAAACACTGCAATTTTGGTTACTGAAGCCCCCCGAATCACTCGTGAATACTGAGGAGAAGAATAAATTCAATACCTTTGCCATCTCCCCATCCTTTGTAACCAGATGTCCTTCCTCATTCTTTATGGGGCCAATATGGTCTGTCCTCCCTTTTTTACTGTTTACATACTTAAAGAATTTCTTGGGATTTTTTTTGCTCTCCTCCGCTATGTGTCTTTCATGTTCTATCTCAGCCGTCCTAATTGCACCCTTACATTTCTTATTGCATTCTTTATAAAGTCTGAATGCTGAGGATGATCCCTCCACCTTGTATTTTTTGAAGGCCTTCTCCTTTGCTTTTATATGCATTTTTACATTGGAGTTAAGCCATCCAGGATTTTTGTTCGCTCTTTTAAATTTATTACCCAATGGGATACATTGGCTAATGCTCTTATTTAATATGCTCTTAAAGCAAACCCATCTCTCCTCCGTATTCTTTGTTCCTAATATTTTATCCCAATTTATGCCTTTTAGCAAGGTTTGTAGTTTAGGGAAGTTGGCTCTTTTGAAATTCAGTGTCTTTGTGTTCCCTTCATGTTTCCTATTTGTGTGATTTATACCGAAACTAATTTACCTGTGATCAGTGTTACCTAAATTGCCCCGTATTTCCACATCTGTGATCAGGTCTGTATTGTTGGTAATCAGTAGATCCAGTAATGTTTTATTTCTAGTTGGTGCGTCTACCATCTGACCCATAAAATTGTCCTGCAAGACATTAAGGAACTGGCGAGCCTTAAATGAATGCGCGGTTCCCTCCGCCCAGTCTATGTCTGGATAATTAAAATCCCCCATTATGATAACACTTCCCATCCTTGCTGCTAATCCAATTTGTGATAGGAGATCCCTCTCCACTTCCTCCCTCAGGTTAGGAAATTCCCACAAAATCCAAATCCTCCTCGTACAACAGTATCTCTAGTTCACCCATCTTGTCCGCCATGCTCCTGGCATTGGTAAACATGCCACATAGTTTAGACCGGTCGCATATTGTCCTCGTATTGGGTGTTTCAAGATTGCAACTAGGACTTGCTACTATACTCACCTTGTGTTTTTGTGCTTTGGTTAACCTACCACTAATGCCCCCAATACTACCCTCTGGAATATCTTCCGCACTGGCTATCACTGTCTCTGGACCCTCCCCCCCATCGCCTAGTTTAAAAACCCCTCTAACTTTTTGGCCATCTTCATTCCCAGCAGATCTGCACCCTCCTCATTTAGGTGCAGTCCATCCCTTCTATAGTACCGGTTACCAACTGAGAAGTCGGCCCAGTCCTCCAGGAACCCAAACCCCTCCTTACTACACCAGCTCTTCAGCCACTTGTTTACTTCCCTAATCTCCCTCTGCCTTTCTGGTGTGGCTCGTTGTACCGGTAGTATTCCTGAGAACACTACCTTGGAGGTCCTTTTCCTCAATTTAGCACCTAAGTCCCTAAAATCGTTCTTTAGGACACTCCATCTGCCTCTGACTTTGTCATTGGTGCCAAAGTGCACCATGACAGCCGGGTCTTCCCCAGCCCCTCCCAGTAATCTGTCCACAAGATCCGTGATGTGCCGAACCCGAGCGCCCGGTAGACAACATACTGTTCGGCGCTTCAGGTCTTGGTTACAGATTGCCCTCTCTGTCCTTCTAAGAATTGAGTCCCCTACCACCAGAATCTGTCTTTCCTTTCCCTTTGCTGCCCCCCCCCATTCTCACTGGAGGAGTTCTTCCCCTGGCAGCTAGGAGAGTCCCTCATCTCCAGCAGTGCTGGTCCCTGACTGGTTTCACCAATGTCACTCAATGGAGCGTACTTATTGGGATGCTCCAGTCATGGATCGGCCTCTCTGGCACTTCCCCCCTCTACCCCTCCTGACTGTCACCCATCTACTCTTTGCTAGTGCCTGCACCTCTTTGTCTCCACATGTGTGTGTGCCTAATTTCCTGCCCGCCTGAGTCCTGCCCCTGAGCCACTTACTTACTATATTGAAAATAAAATAAGAAATATGCTTTTTTCTTTAATATATACCTTAATCACATTGCTAATTGCATATTGTACTTATTTGTAGCCTAAATACTGAAATTTGCGCTTAAAAGTGTAATTTTGTAACTTTTGGAAATGCCAGTAAAAACTTGGCTGTGCCAGTAAATTTTGGGTGTTGTGTCAGTAAATTTCAATCTGGTAGGTTGGCAAAACTGAGCTGTTGTGATGGCGTGAAGACGCATGCGCAGATCATAGGAGGCACTGACACTGATGAGCGGCGAGGGAGAAATGATCTGCAAAGCGCAGAGGGACAATGTTATTCTCTGATACTGCCTCGTGCTTGCGGGGCGAGTTCAGTGTATTGAAAGGTGTTTTTTTAGTGTTTTTGGGTGGGTTCAGCTGGTTTGACAGAGTGGATTTTGATGTGTTGCAGAACCGTGGCATTTTACACATATTGTCTTATGTGCAGGGACTACAACTGCCAGCATGCCCTGTCACTACCCCCTAGAGGGACTACAACTGCCAGCATGTCCATTCACTGCCCCTAGAAGGACTACAACTGCCAGCATCTCCATTCATTTCCCCCTAGAGGGACTACATCTGCCAGCATGTCCATTCATTTCCCCCTAGAGGGACTACAACTGCCAGCATGTCCTGTCACTGCCCCCTAGAGGGACTACAACTGCCAGCATGTCCTGTCACTACCCCCCAGAGGGACTACAACTGCCAGCATGTCCAGTCACTGCCCCCTAGAAGGACTACAACTGCCAACATGTCCATTCATTTCTAACTAGAGGGACTACAACTGCCAGCATGCCCTGTCACTGCCCCCCTAGAGGGACTACAACTGCCAGCATGTCCTGTCACTGCTCCCTAGAGGGACTACGACTGCCAGCATGGCCTGTCACTGCCCCCTAGAGGGACTACAACTCCCAGTCATTTTACTGCCTATTTCCAGGGTTAGAACCCCTGTCAGATTGTTATGTATAGCTGGGCGATGATGGGGGACAGCAAGTCCTGTGCGCTCTATCGCATGCTGTAAAGGGTAATCACATGCCGTGCAATGGCTCTGTATGGCATGTGATAGATCTGTACGCCATGTGATGGCACTGTATGCTATATGATGACACTATACTGCATACACCTCTGTGTAATACCCCAGGCTGCTTCTGTGAAGGGGGGCCCTAATTCCTCCCCAGCACCTGGCCTAAGATAACCCTACAGGGCCCCATTCCTGCCCAGTGCCGGGCCCCTGATACAACATTCCTGCAGGGTGTCCTAGTAGTGACGTATGTGGGTATGCTCTCATTCCTCTCCTGATATAAATGGGGCTTGGGTGATGAGAGGTGAGGAATGGAGGACATTCAGGGATCACATTGCATGCCAGATCCCACATCTGCCCTTTGGCACCATTTCTGCCTTCCTGGAGTGTAGCCGGGATTAATATAGCCGGAGAGACATGGAGACATTGTAATAAAGAGAACCTGTCACTGCGGTACTGATACAGGAATGTGAGCTGTGTGGGAGGTGCTGAGTACTGATGGTCACTCTGTAGTACAGGTGCCAGCCAGGCCTTGGTGAAGGAGTAGAGCCCCTGGCAGGTTTTATTGCCCTCCATGACATCCATTGAAGTGATTTTTCCTCACTGAGGGAAAATCTGCAACAAGGACAGCAATAGACACCTGACAGGGGCACTCCCTTCTCCCTTCCTGTCTGTGTGATGGTTGACCTGCAAAGTAAATGCATAATGTGCTAGTATGCATCGCTTACTAGCACATTATGTGAAACTTACCTGCAAACAAAGCGATCCACCAATGTGTTGTCACCGCTGCAGGACGCATTTATCTTCACCTGTCTACCTTCCGGGTCTGCGGACTCTGGCTGTGTGACTGGCCGGAGCCGCGTGACATCACTCCCGCGCCCGGGTGGCCGTTCCTTCAGAGTGCATTCACCGATGACATCATCGGCTGCATACACAGTAAATATCTAAACAGTGCATGTTTAGGAGATACTTACAGTACCTATAGGTACGTCTTATTATAGGCTTACCTATAGGTACAAATAATCGATGGAAGTTTACTTCCACTTTAAGGCTCGGTTCACACTGGTGCGATGCGGGAAACCCTGCGATTCCTGTGAGGGTTCCCGCATCGCACCAAAATCACAGGTGGTTCACACTGACATCTGCAAACCGCTGCGGGTGTCAAGGTAAAACTAATGACACCCCCAAATTGGTTCACAGATCGCAGTGCGAACTGTGAAATGGTACAGAAATCGGATCGCATGGGTGTAAAGACCTATGTGGTCCGATTCCAGTGTGGACCAAAAAAAGTATCCTACACCATTTTCATGCGATTTCAGCCATACAATTTGCATCGCACAGACATTGCATGTGATGTGCACAGCAATGCAGTGCGAATCACGTGCGATGTCTGGCATCACACTATTCACAAATTTTTCCCGTATAGGAACAGAACGAACGATTTTCGTTTTAATGTGTACTGTTTTCATATGATTTTTGTACAAGAAAAATCACAAAAGAAAGACTGCGCATGATCAGAAGCAAACAACATCTCAATCTTTCCAGGAGGAAAGATGTGGGGTCTTATAGACCTGTCACGCACCTTTCCTATTAAACGGGATGTTTTTATTCCTTGTAATAGGAATAAAAGTGATAAAAAAAAAATAATAAAAATAAAATGTAAAGAGAAAGTGTAAAAATAAAAAAAAAAAACGTAAGTAAAATACACAAGAAAAAAAAAAAAAATTCTAAAGCACCCCGTCCCCATGTGCTTGCACACAGAAGCGGACGCACACATAAGTGTAAACAGCGTTCAAATCACACACGAGATATCGCTGCATGCGTTAGAGCGAGAGCAACAATTCTAGCACTAGACCTCCTCTGTAACTCTAAACTGGTAACATGTAAAAATTTAAAGCGTCATCTATGGAGATTTTTAAGTACCAAAGTTTGGCGCCATTCCACAAGTGTGCGCAATTTTAAAGCGTTACATGTTAGGTATCCATTTACTTGGCGTAACATCACCTTTCACAATATACAAAAAAATTGGGCTAACTTTACTGTTTTCTTATTTTTTAATTCATGAAACTGTTTTTTTTTTCCCCAAAAAACGCGCTTGAAAAAAATTGTTGCGCAAATACCGTGTGACGTAAAAAATTGCTACCGCCATTTTATTCCCTAAGGTCTCTGCTAAAAAAAACATATATAATGTTCGGGGGGTTCTGAGGAATTTTTCTAGCAAAAAATGATGAGGAGAGGAGTGCCAGAATAGGCCCGATATGAAAGTGGTTAAAATCCAGTAATACACTGTCTCACCCTGCTCTGCACATGCTCAGTTGATCCTTGTTTTTTGGGATTGCCAAAAATGTAGAGGCTGATCTGCTGACAGTTTAAAGATTTACTGCTGCTCAGGGGCTCTGGGCTTCAGCAAAATGGCGGCCGCCAGCAAGAAGAAACAGGAGCAATGCTGGAGGAAATTTACAGCACACTCAATTTGGTAGCATAATTATTATTGTGGAATGTATGTTCCTTGCTAAAGAAAATGATTTTTGTATCACATCGTTATGGGTTCTAGGTAAAGTTCCGCTTTAAGCTCCTTTGGTGCAGACAGACGTGAACATGTTCTATGTTTTCTGTACAGCACTGTAGAATATTAGACAGCAGAAAAGAGAAAGGAATGGGACTTTGTATGAGGCATGTCACTGAATGGATACCCTGTTCATATCATTCATAAATTTATTAATTACAAATCATGTTTTAAAGTGGTGTTCGGGCCAAAATTATACTTTTTAAATAAAAATACCCCTATAATACACAAGCTTAATGTATTCTAGTAAAGTTAGTCTGTAAAATAAGGTCTGTTTGGTTAGTTTATAGCAGTAGTTTTTTTTTTTATAAACTTACAGCAGGCCGTGGCCATATTCAGTGTGGGCATCTGAAGCCAGACTGTATTTCTTCCTGGATCTCATCCTTGCAGCTCTCGCACATGCTCAGTGCATCACAAGCAGTGTAATAAGTTTCAGGTCAGGTTTCCATAGCAACGGCAGTTTCAGAGGAAGTTGCCACCCCTTCCCAGAAGGCATTGCAAACAGGAAATGATGCGATGGGCCGCGGCCAGGGAGGAGGAAGTGAAAAATGAATACAGCAGAAATATAGTAGGTGCTGAGAAAAAAAATAAAAAAATATCCAATTTGTTTACAGTGCACAGTTTAGTGAGGGATGCTGAAGAGTTGTAAAAGTGGGTGGAACTCCACTTTAAAGAGAGTGTTAATCTGTGATACAGGACACAAAGTACTATGATACACTTGTATAAATATATAGTTGCTATACAAATTAAGATACAACATAATTAGCAGTACAGTTACATAAAAACCTCCATTCATAAAAAAAGTTCAATGAACATAAACAATTGCTCATAGTGAGCCAAACTTGTCTGGGCATCAGTTCGATGTATATACTATAAAAACAATGGGTTAATCGGCGCTACCTGGAAACCTGTTTGCTAAGCATATACAGGAAAAACCTAAAGAATGTTTTTCTTTATTATTACCTTCTCACATACCAAAAGTATTTATCCCCTCAATGGTGTATAAGGGGGGATTTAATTACAGACACTAATGACTAGTGTAGATGGGTAGGAGGCGTTCTCAATTCCCTACACTGTAGGCGTTTGTAATTGTGCATATGGCGATAAGTTTTTGTAAAACCTGTAAACAAAATGGTATATAGGTAAATGGCTGAGTGGGTATAATAAAATTGAGGAGGTACCGCTGTATATATGCTACTATGTATTATAATAGCTCTGTATAGCACTGGTAGGCAAACAACCAGTACTCAGACTTAGAGCTATACCCACCAATTAAGTGCAACTGAAAAATAGTACAATCCAGCTAAAACATACCCTATATTACAATAAACATATCACGGTGATGTATGCTAGTTCATAGGTATAAATCTACATCAACCATATATGTGCATGCATCAAGTCTGGAATGAGAATTATATAGGTGCTTCACAGTTCATATATTGAGATCCGGACCCAGCATGTATTGCAACAGTTGAATCACAGTAAAATGCAATAGTCCCATGCGTTTTTCACTGCAACAGGTCAGGAATTCCCAGGGGTGACTTTCGTGCATACAGTGTTGTCAGGTGACTTTTGTGCTCCCCCTTCAGATTTCCTACTCACCGACTCTTGGAACCCCTACAGGGGTATTGGGCCTGTAATACTTTAAATGGACTTCACTGCTCCCTGTTGCTTGTGATGGGTGCCTCGGATGTATCCAGGTTGGTAGGGATGCGGCAATGCCCTCATACATCAAAAAATATATAAAAAAGGGGCTTCCATAGTGTGATAAAGTAAAAAACGCTTTTATTTAAAAACCATCTATTAAAACAAACAAAAAAGTCCCAAAGAAATGTGTATTCCCACCCAGTAGTACGCTGGGATAGGATAACAACAGATCCCGGCAGAGATACAAGTAAAAAGTCACTAAGCCCAGTGCGTGTGCCGAGATGGGGAATGTGACAGCTATGCGCTGCACATGCGTTCCACAAAAATGCTTGGGCGATTGTTGTGAGTGGACGCATGGATCTCAACATTCGTGAGAATATTCTTCTTCTTTTATAGCTACAGTAGAGAATTGTAGTTGGATATATATTCTGTTTGAAAAAATGTATGTAAAGGGATACCATGTCTAGATATGACTGCCCTCTGAATGCATATATACAATACATAAGAACCAATGCAGGATGATTTACAGCAATATATCCCTAAAACACATCACTTCTCAATATTAAAGTAGCTGTGTTTTAGGGAAAATAAAGAAGAAATGAGGAGTATATCATATGGACTTTTTTCCTTTTTTCTTTTTTTGCTGTTAAAATGTCCATTATTATGGGAATAATTGCCCTATAGTATATATACAAGAGGATAATCTAAAATAAAGATAATTATATTTATAGCTTAAAATAGATAACATACATCGGTTTGAGTACCATTAAAAAGTTCCTTTCCCTAGATGAAACTCTGACTATACAAATTGCTTTAGTGACGATTTAGAACAAGCTTTAGCTTGCGTTCCATAACGGGAGCCATATCGAGGCTTGGTATCCTTGGCGCATGCTCAGATTGTAACCCGAAAACGAGGCTTGAATTGGAGGAAGTATTATAAATGGCGATGGTTCACTGCGTCGCCCGTGCCCCTTTGAAGACGTGACGTATCACGAAACATGTAGGGCGTGGCTACGCAGTGTATGCCAGATCGCCATAGAGCCCCATGTAACCTAGCACGGGCGTCTCTGCTGTTTTTAAAATTGCCGGCTTTTATATTTTGGATGTTTTTGTAATAAGATGCCAAGTTGTCTGAGGCAATAAAATCCTTTTTTTACCTACTACACTATTGGAGTTTTTTCTCCCCTTCTCTATCCACGAGTTTAAAAATGAGGGAGTGTTTACATCAACGCGGAAGTGTCGGAATCATCTCCGGTCGCGTGGTGAGCTGTCATCCCCTGTCCCTGCAGAGGGCTATATCTGCATGCTTCAAAGACCTTGCTATAAAGGAGGTCCAACGCATCTGGTAAGGATACATCTGTTATCAACCTTTGGATCTACTGGTGGTTGGAAGTCCCTTTACGTCCCCCTGTTCCTTTTATGTACACAATGGAATGCAACTTATGAACTTTGGACATGCGTTTTTGCGACCTATATCGCATCTTTGATATGTCACATTTATAATTTTGCACTTGGGTGGATTAACCTTTTTTGCACATAGGCTTTCTGTATTCATTTGTACGGAATGGCTAATATTAGTATTTAATTTATATGTCGCCACTTGTTGTGCAGCATAGCGTTTTTCTCTTTAGAATTAATTTTGATGGTGATTTCAACGTTAAAGGGACTATAGCGCATCTTTGAAATGTCACATTTATAATTTTGCACTTGGGTGGATTAACCTTTTTTGCACATAGGCTTTCTTTATTAATTCATTTATTCATGTACGGAATGGCTAATATTAGTATTTAATTTATATGTCGCCACTTGTTGTGCAGCATAGCGATTTTCTTTTAGAATTGATTTTGATGGTGATATCAACTTATCTGTCTATGATAATCACACATGAATATAGATTTATATATTTATTACAAGCGCACATTTTTTCTTTTTATTTATTCCTTGTGAGTGCTTTGCGTAAGGGAGGCAGCAACCTGTTCTCTTGCCATATAGGCTTGTCCTAAAGCGCGGTTTTCTTTTGTAATACTGATCAGTTCGATGTATACTCAACACACGTTTCATGGCTCATGCCAATTATCAGGAGTAAAATGCTCTGAAATTAAAACAGTGATATCTATAAATATAGGATACCCTTTAAACGGAGAACAATCTCTCAAAATGAAAGGTATGTAACTTACAATGCGGCCCAATGGTGACGCCCAACCTATGTCCAAGGGAAGACAAGGAACAGGGATGATGATCTCCCCCGGGGCTGAGGTGAGGAATCCCATCCAGACCAGAGACAGCTGCCAGGTGACGACCAGGCGACCATGTGAATCTGGTGTATGCTTTATGGCCCGTACACACGATCTGAATATCGTACGACCGATCGTACGACCGTTTCCGCTTAATAGTCGCAGGTAGAAATTGAATAGCTAAAGAAAGTCACGAAAATTCTCGTACGACAGTAAAAAAAATTGGAAGTGATGTCATGTGTTGTAATGTATTTGTATAAAATTTTTGGACGACAACTATACTGACTAACCGAAAAATGTACGATCTGGAATCGTGCAAGGAAAATTTTCGTGCATGCCCGATCGAATAAGATCGGATGAACGGTCGTGATCGGCTGTTGAAAGTAGTGTTCACACGATCCGAAAATCGTACAATCCTTCCTCGGACGACCGTTTTCGTACGATATTTGGATCGTGTGTACGGGCCAAAACAGTCCACACTGCTCTGCAAGGATATGAAAATGGAATCATGTGAATTGAATGTATTGATTAATGGGATAAACCTATACCAGTGAGTGAGGTGATGAACGGTGATGATTGCTATAGTGATATGAAGTGTGTTAGCTAAGGGAACTATAACCAGAAGAGAAATTGTGTATACATATACCCACAACAGATGAAACCAAAAAAAAAAAAACACCATGTAATGGTGAACTGTAAAATGTGAAACTAAAATTAACCCAAAAAGTGTTGTAGTGGGTATGAGTAAAACTCAATTACCTTGTGTATGATTCTGTGGCCATAGGTATGCCTTGAATCCTGCATGTGAAATGGTCAGCTGGCCAGCCCGAGCAGCTTATATCTCCGTCAAGGGGCGGGTCTCCGTCAAGGGGCGGGTCCCCCACCAACATCATGAAATCCCGCCAATGAGGGAGGAAATGGCGACAAGCTTTGGCTCCGTTGGCAGAATACAAATCCGCCGTGGAACCCAGCAAGTCCCAGCCCCAACTAGGTGGAAATTTTAAAGTCCACCATTACATGGTGGTTTTGGTTTCATCTGTTGTGGGTATACAGTATCTCACAAAGGTGAGTACACCCCTCACATTTTTGTAAATATTTGATTATATCTTTCCATGTGAAGAAATTACACTTTGCTACAATGTAAAGTAGTGAATGTACAGCTTGTATAACAGTGTAAATTTCCCGTCCCCTCAAAATAACTCAACACACAGCCATTAATGTCTAAACCACTGGCAACAAAAGTGAGTACACCCTCAAGTGAAAATGTTCAAATTGGGCCCAATTAGCCATTTTTTCCCCAGTGTCACATGACTCATTAGTGTTACAAGGTTTCAGGTGTGAATGGGGAGCAGGTGTGTTACATTTGGTGTTATCGCTTTCTCTCATACTGGTCACTGGAAGTTCAACATGGCACCTCATGACAAAGAACTCTCTGAGGATCTGAAAAAAAGAATTGTTCCTCTACATAAAGATGGCCTAGGCTATAAGAAGATTGCCAAAACCCTGAAATTAAGCTGCAGCATGGTGGCCAAGACCATACAGCAGTTTAGCAGGAAAGGTTCCACTCGGAACAGCCTCGCCATGATCGACCAAAGAAGTTGAGTGCACATGCTCGGCGTCATATTCAGAGGTTGTCTTTTGGAAATAGACGTATGAGTGCTGCCAGCATTGCTGCAGAGGTTGAAGGGGCGGGGGGGACAGCCTGTCAGTGCTCACACCATACACTGCATCAAATTGGTCTGCATGGTTGTCATCCCAGAAGGATGCCTCCTCTAAAGATGATGGACAAGAAAACCTGCAAACAGTTTGCTGAAGACAAGCAGACTTAATGACGTGGATTACTGGAACCATGTTCTGTGTTCTGATGAGACCAAGATAAACATATTTGGTTCAGATGGTGTCAAGCGTGTGCGGCAGCAACCAGGTGAGGAGTACAAAGACAATTGTGTCTTGCCTACAGTCAAGCATGGTGGCTACAGTTCATTGAGGGAACCATGAATGCCAACATGTACTGTGACATACTGAAGCAGAGCATGATCCCCTCCATTCGGAGACTGGGCTGCAGGGTAGAATTCCAGCATGATAATGACTTCAAACACACCTCCAAGACAACCACTGCCTTGCTAAAGAAGCTGGGGGTAAAGGTGATGGACTGGCCAAGCATGTCTCCAGACCTAAACCCTATTGAGCATCTGTGGGGCATCCTCAAACGGAAGGTGGAGGAGCGCAAAGTCTGTAACATCCTCCAGCTCCGTGATGTCATCATGGAGGAGTGGAAGAGGACTCCAGTGGCAACCTGTGAAGCTCTGGTGAACTCCATACCCAAGAGTGTTAAGGCAGTGCTGGAAAAAAATAGTGGCCACACAAAATATTGACACTTTGGGCTCAATTTGGGCATTTTCACTTAGGGGTGTACTCACTTTTGTTGCCAGCGGTTTAGACATTAATGGCTGTGTGTTGAGTTATTTTGAGGGGACAGCAAATTTACACTGTTATACAAGCTGTACACTCAATACTTTACATTGTAGCAAAGTACAATTTCTTCAGTGTTGTCACATGAAAAGATATAATAAAATATTGACAAAAATGTGAGGGGTGTACTCACTTTTGTAAGATACTGTATGTATACACAATTTCTCTGGTTGTAGTTCCCTTAGCTAACACACGTAGCCCCGGTTCACACAGGGGCGGCACGACTTGCAGATCGCCTCACCGAGGCGACCTGCACACGACTGCCACGGCGACTTGCAAAACGACTTCTGTATAGAAGTCTATGCAAGTCGCCCCCAAAGTAGTACAGGAACCTTTTTCTAAGTCGGAGCGACTTGCGTCGCTCCTATTAGAACGGTTCCATTGTACAGAAGGGGAGGCGACTTGTCAGGCGGCTAGGTCGCCTGACAAGTCGCCCCTGTGTGAACCGGCACTTCATATCACTTAAGCAATCATCACCATTCATCACCTCACTCACAGGTATAGGTTCATCCCATGAATCAATACATTCATTTCACATGGTTCCATCTTCATATCCTTGCAGAGCAGTGTGGACTGTTAAGCATACACCAGATTCACATGGTCGCCTGGTCTTCATGGGATTCCTCACCTCAGCCCTGGGGGAGATCATCATCCCTGTCCCTTGTCTTCCCTTGGACATAGGTTGGGCGTCACCATTGGGCCGCATTGTAAGTTACATACCTTTATTTTGAGAGATTGTTCTCAATTTAAAGGGTATCCTATATTTATAGATATCACTGATTTAATTTCAGAGCATTTTACTCCTGATGATTGGCATTAACCATAAAACGTGTGTCGAGTATATATCAAACTGATGCCCAGACAAGTTTGTCTCACCATGAGCAATTGTTTATGTTCATTGAACTTTTATGAATGGATGTTTTTATGTAACTGTACCGCTAATTATGTTGTATCTTATTTTGTATAATTATATATTCATACAAGTGTATCATAGTACATTGTGTCCTGTATCACAGATTGACACTCTTTACAATGTGATTTGTAATTAATAAATAACTTTATAAATGATATGAACAATGTAATCATTCAGTGACATGCCTCATACAAAGTCCCATTCATTTCTCAGGAAAAAAAGGAAATGCAGCTCACAAACACTCTTGCTCTGGAATGACACCGCCCTAGTAAGAACTGGTTCCAGGTGCTGGCTTTGCTGGTTTGCAGTGAGATAGAAAGAAATCCTGGATAGCCGCACTCTGGGATAAGGACATCTTTATTTCAATAAAACCCAACAATACAGTCAATTGCAGAGACATACAGGGTGGTAGACCTCTAACGCGTTTCACATCATTTGGATGCTTATTCGTAGCTAGAGAGGGATAGTAGTAGTGTGGTATAAATAGAAAAGTGAAAAAGTAAAAGGGGGGGCGGGGTATGCATGCAAAAACAACCAATCACCGCACTGCATAGCAAACCCACCCTCTCAGTGTGATTAAAACAATACTGATCCCATTAAAAAACTACACCTGCTAAAAGAGGAGAGAAAACATCCATTGTTAACCTCCCTGGCGGTATGATTATTTCGGATTTTAGTTGCTGAAAGCGGTACAATTATTTTGCATGGAAATTTGGCGTTTTATATTGTAGGCCTGTAATTCTTAACAATAACACACTTAAATCTGTCCAAACAAGAGTCTAGTAGATATTCCGGGTATGATAAAGTTTGAAACACAAAAACATAAATTATAATATAATAAATAAAAAAAATAATAATAAAAAAAAAAAAAATAATAATAAAATAAATTTCCCCACGATTCACTATCGCTCAATTCTGCAAGTGTTCTAATTTACTATTGCTGTTTTCTAGCTGGTCTAAAGCCACTTTTGATGTAAAGGGACACTTTTTGGTTGCTATGGACAATCTCCAGTTTCCAGGCAGAAAGAACAGTATATATCACATAAAACTGCATGCAGGGCATTGGACAAAGCACTGGGGACAAAAGGGATGTGAAATAATTTCATACAGTACTGTAATCTGTAAGATTACAGTACTGTATGTGTTATGTTTTTACAATTTTTTGAATTTGCTGCCAGGCTCCGCCCCCCGTGCGTCGCGCCGCTTGCAGGGAACAGAGCCTGGCACGGAGAGGCTTCGGAGGAGGACAGGGCCCACAGACACAGCGGGGGACATCGCAGGATCCCGGGGACAAGGTAAGTAAAGCCACACCAGGATCCCGCAATGTAATCCCGAGTGTGGCTCGGGGTTACCGCTAATGGTCCTGAATTTTAACCCCGAGCCACACTCGGGAAAACCGCCAGGGAGGTTAACCTAACCAAAATGCCTAAAGAAAAATATAAGTAGACAAAACTGTCATGCCAATAAAAATTAGCACGAACTGAAAAAAAGAGAAAAGAAAAGGTAGGTATTGGATGCTAAAACCCTCCATAGCAGGTGAACCCGCAACAATGGAACAATCTTGGGTAGTTGGGAGTGCTAAAAAGTTGTCAAAGCACTCTCACAACCCTAAAACAGCAAATGTGCATAAGCAGTTTAAATGAAATATATACACGTTTTCATGAGATCAAAGTACAAGCATATTAGACATGAGATCAGCGTGTATGTACATTAAACATGAAATTAGAGATTTATGCACATTACTCCTCCAATCATTCTTAACCACTTGTATTTTATAGAGGAGAGAGTTGACAAGAATATATGCAGTGAAAAATATCTACATAGAACTGAAAAAGGGGTCGGTCCAACTACCCGAAAGAGTGGTTACAAAAGTATCAAACGTGTAGCATCGCATCCAAAGCACTGGTGTCAGATAAGTCTTTACTTTCTGAAAAGAAAAAACAGTAAAAAACAAACAGAAGCATGAAAATGGATTAGACACCAGATGAACCACAAAAAAGTATAGATACATATCCATTGTTGTTATTAAACTCCCATGACAATATGCGGTCAATAATGAAAAGGTATGTGATCAACCACATAGGAAACAGAAAAACCCAACAAAGGAACCAAAACAGAACCGAATGAACTATTAAAAGAATGCAGTTTCCACATAGATCAATGTGCTGGCAGACTATGCTACAACAGCAAATGTATAGAGACCATAAGTCTCACTCCATGTGCTGAAATAGGTTGAGTTGAATAATAACACGAAAGAGAGTAACCTCAAACGCACACAGATATAGTAGGGCAGCTATAGAATCTGCATCAAACAAAGCCCAGACCTGCATCCAAAAGAAAAATTAAGAATTATTAAGGCGGCCTTGCTACATAGTACCATGCAATTAGAAATTCCCAAAGTCTCACTTGTCGTGCTGCAAAACCCCATGGCTCACTATAAGAATACCATAAATCTAGAGTGGAATTGGCAAAAATAATAAAGCCAAAAGGCAAAAAGAACCAAATGGTCTATAACAAACCTAACTGCATTATGCCATGTATTCGGAGACTCGAAAGGGTCTCACTTGAAGTGCTGCAGCACATCACAGTTAACTATCAAAAAAATGATGTCAATGGGACTATAGTTTAGTATATCTGACTAGATAGACTAGTTTCTTTATATATTGTTATAGCGGCCTTGCTGCATAATATTATGCAATTAGAAATTCCCGAAGTCTCACATCTCGTGCTGCAGGACACCACGGCCCGCTATAGAGACACCACAAATCCAGAGTGAGACTGACAAAAAATAATAAATAAAGCCGAAAGGCGTAAAAGACAAAATAGTCTATACCGAGCCTTAGGCTCGGTTCACACTGGGGCGACTTGGGATCCGACTTGTACGCCCTCAAGTCGCCCCAGAAATAGTTTCAATGGGAGTGAACGCTAGCGTCTTAATAGACGCTACTGAAGTCGCTCCGACTTCAGAGCGTACTCCCTGTACTACTTTGATCCGACTTGGTAGGCGACCTGTACCATAGAAATCAATGGAAGTCACCTCCAAGTCGGATCTCTCTGTAAAGTCAAGCGACTTTGCAGGGAAAACCCCTCCCTCCCCCCCTCCCTCCCAGAGAGCTGATTGGCCACAGGCGAAGTCGCCTGTCATGGAGGCGACTTCAAGTCGCCTTGTAATTTGCTGAAGTCGCGCTGAAGTCGCGCTGAAGTCGCGCTGAAGCTGCGTTGAAGTCGCGGTACAAAGTCGCGCTGAAGTCGTGTTGCCCCAGTGTGAACCGACCCTTACTGTATTATGCCGTGCCTTCGGAGACTCAAAAGGGTCTCTCTTGAGGAGTCTCACTCAAACTGCTGAAAAAATGCTACTACTTGTTATGGCATAAAGCTGAAGCCTAAAAAAACTTAGGCCTAGGGAATTGTGTTTCCAATCTACCAGGAGTGCAGAATATATGAGTTTTTGAAAACCGGATATCTAATCTATCAACAGTAAAAAATGTATAATGTAAATATCAATGGAACATAGTAAATTGTAGACAATGCATAAGCAGGCTGATGCAACTTTCTAATGATAACAAATTTAGGGGAACTGATTAATGTTGGTGAAATCCCAGATGGTGGACTACTGAGGGTATGAATAACAAAAACTACAGGTAAAGTCATTTATATGTATGCGAAGACGCAGGACGCATGTACGGTTATTCATAAAAATGTGACACATCCCACTCGAAATTGAGCCCGAGGGGTCGTCTAGTGTTGAGAAAGAAAATCCATTGGACTTCACGTCTGCATAAGATTCTAAATTTGTCACCCCCCCTCGGTGGTGTCCTAATTTTGTCAATGCCACGGTCGGATTTTCTGACGAAAAATGTGTGATAGGACCTTGTTGTCGGAAATTCCGACCCTGTGTAGGCTCCATCACACATTTTCCATCGGATTTTCCGACACACAAAGTTTGAGAGCAGGATATAAAATTTTCCGACAACAAAATCCGTTGTCGGAAATTCCGATCGTGTGTACACAAATCCGATGGACAAAGTGCCACGCATGCTCAAAATATATAAAGAGATGAAAGCTATTGGCCACTGCCCCGTCCATAGTCCCGACGTACGTGTTTTACGTCACTGCGTTCAGAACGATTGGATTTTCCGACAACTTTGCGTGACCGCGTGTATGCAAGACAAGTTTGAGCCTAGGATTTTGTTGTCGGAATGTCCGATCAATGTCCGACCGTGTGTACGGGGCATTACAGTACATTGTGTCCTGTATCAGATTGACACTCTTTACAATGTGATTTGTAATTAATAAATAACTTTATGAATGATATGAACAAAGTAATCATTCGGTGACATGTCTCATACAAAGTCCCATTCATTTCTCCTTTCTGCTGTTTATTACATATTAGGGATGGAGGATTGCCGCTGCTATAATTAGGTTGTCAGGTCACATTAGTACATAGCACTGTAGAATATCTCAAAGTAAGCTTTCCTGGAGGCAGGGTTTGTTCTGCAGAATGTGTCAGCACAATATAGATGCATAAAATAAAAAGGAGGAAGGGAATGAAGCAATGAGACAGAAGGAGAGATAATCTAAGTTCACACAGGTGGCCAAACAAGTGTTTTAGCTGCATTCCCCCCCAACTGCCAATTACCATGATGGACGCTCAGGTCTGCACATTGAGGCGATTTAGTTCGCATTTGCAGCGCTTTACAAATCATTCATTCATTCACATTCTGCTACACCGGCGGTAAATATGGCACGTAGCGGTGGTGCAATATTTTGGTGTAAATTCCATGTACATTTTACCCTTAGAATACATCCAGGCATTCAGGAGGCGGTGCTATCCCTTCCTGGACACCTGTAAAAAGATTACTCAACTGCCACTGAAAACTGATCTGCAGTACAATCATCAAGTCCTCTGCCGGAGACACATAGAGAGAAAGCAGTGCAGAACATGACCTGATAAGTTTACAATTACTAAGAAACCTGAAAACAAGATTAATTAGAGGATCAACAGCAAGACAGACAGGCAGAAAGACAAAGAGATCATGGAAATAGAAGTGAGCGGGAATAAAAGAGTGAGCAAGGCATGGAATGAAGGAGAAAGAAAGTAAGACTAGTGGAGAAGAAGAAAGGAAGACAAAGTTATGATGGATATGACAGACAAGGTGACTGGCAGTTGCCTCCATGCAGCCACTTGCCTTCGTCCCCGAGCCCTGGGTGTAGCAGTGTCCTGTCTAGCTGTCCATGCTCTCTGCAGTGAGTCTATGGAAGTACTGCAGGGCACACACTCTGCACTTTCTGTGGATCATGCAGAGACTCCCTCTGAGTATTTTTTTTTCCAGCATTTGGCTCCTCCCATTTGTTCCCTGCCAGGACAAGCCTATGACTCACATTTTTGGAATAATGGCAAACAAGTTAAAAAAAACTTTTAAGTCCTCATGCACACGGACGTTTTTACAGCCGCTTTTTTGAGCTTTTTTTGCAGCTTAAAAAGGCCTGTCTATGTTAGTCTATGGCTTCATGCCCACCTAGGCGTTTTTGAGCTGCAAGTGGCATAGGCGTTTTTAAGCTGTAAAAAAAACCCAGGACCAGTGGGTTCTGAAAGACGTTTTTCAGCTGTAAAAACGCTCTAACGCTGAAAAACGCTGAAAAACGCTCAAAAACTTCATTCACCAACGTTTTTTAGCGTTTTTGATCCATTGAAAAAAAAAAATGTGGAAAAAAAAACCCCTGACGCGGAAAAACGCTCAAAAACGCTAAAAAACGCTATTGCAAAAACGCTGAAAAAAGCTGAAAAAAGTTCAAAAAAATCACTGCAAAGATACTGGCGTTTTCATAACGTTTTTTTAACAGCCTGTGTGCATGAGGGCTTAAGGGCACATTTACAAATCGGTGAATGCGACTTTCACCGAACATCCACCTGGAAGATTAACCTGCAATGAATTTTTGCCAGATGTCAGATTCACTGCTTTATAAATACGGCCTTTGTGTTACTTTTGAAAATTCCGTCCTACACATTGGAGAGTACTTCTGATTAAAGGGTCAGTCCATCAGTTTTTGATAGATGAGCAAAACATCTGACAGTTTTCTATATCTTTAGGGGACTCTTTTTAGCACCATTACTTCCTCAATTACCAGGGGTCCCCATCTTCTCTACTGGATTTTTTATTTATGTTTCACTGTTGGAATATCAAAACATAAACTATATTACCAAAAGTATTGGGACGCCTGGCTTTACACACACATGAACTTTAATGGCATCCCAGTCTAATGCTGGCCATACACTATACGAAAAATCGTTCGTATAGACACTTCATTCGTTTTTCGGCAAGTTAATGGGCACAAATCGATAATCGTTTGTGACGTTTTTGTGGGAAAAAAAACGAACGGGAAGTTTGGAAAATTTCTGCCGAACGTACGATAAATTGCAAGGTTAATGTGTTTCCCGTCCGAACTGTCTGCACTAGGTATATGTAAAAAAACGAACAAAAAATTATTTATTCATGTCCACTGAACAATTTATCGGTCATTACATGATGGCATGATCGTTTGCGGTCACGGTCGAACGTTCGTTTTTCGAAAATGCGTTTGGACGATTTTCTGTATAGTGTATGGCCAGCATTAGTCTGTAGGGTTCTATATTGAGTTGGCCCTCCCTTTCCAGCTATCACAGCTTCAACTCTTCTGGGAAGACTGTCCACAAGGTTTAGGAGTGTCTATGGGAATGTTTGACCATTCTTCCAGAAGCACATTTGTGAGGTCAGGCACTGATGTGGACGAGAAGGCCTGGCTCGCAGTCTCCACTCTAATTCATCCCAAAGGTGTTCTATCAGGTTGAGGTCAGGACCCTGTGCAGGCCAGTTATCCATGTCTTTATGCACCTTGCTTTGTGCACTGGTGCACAGTCATGTTGGAACAGGAAGGGGTCATCCCCAAATTGTTCCCACAAAGTTGGGAGCATGAAATGGTCCAAAATGTCTTGGTATGCTGATGCCTTAAAGGCCTGTTCGCACACACTTTCTAACGCTTAACAAATGCTCCTATAGCATTAGTATGGGCGTTAGACTTGCATTAATGAGCTTTAGTATGGGCCTTGGACTGGCATTTTACAAGAGTTAAAAATGCTCCCCAAATGCCCTGTGGGCAGTTTTGAAGAGTTTGATGAGCGTTAAGGCGCGTTAAAACTGCTCCACAAACTTCTATTCCATTACAGTTAATAAACTAATCTTAACACCCTGCAACCGTACTGCAACTGCCTGCCAGAGCTTTTTCAAAGCATTACCATAGACTTGAATGGAAGGTGTTGAAAGGTTTCAAACACCTCCTGACTTGAGGCTTCAATTTTGAAGCGACGTTAACGCTTCATGTTTTGATGGAACACACTACTGTATGTGCTGTCCATTGTATCATTTGCATAGGCGTTTGAGGGGCATTTTAACACCTCTCAAATGCCTGCTTTAACCACATTCTGCCCGGCCTATAGCAGAATGACGTCCAGCAGGATAAGTTGCTCGTGCATGCAGCGATCGGTGGTGCGGAGTGTCTGTCTTAAGCCCCATACACACGATAGGACTTTGTACAAACTTTCCCTTGGATTTTTGTACAAAAGGCATTGGCCAGAAGTTTGTCTTGCATACACACGGCAGAACTTTTTCAGCTAACTTTCACCAAATCACGTGGTTTTTCAGCTCTTTACCACCACCCTTTGGTCAACTTCTGTATTGTTGTCTGATATTGTGTCAATCTCGCCACTTTTATTGGCGAGATTGACACCTTGCGAGCCGGGTTTACACTGGTGCGGGGATCCAACTTGCCAGGCACTGTGGTATGAATCTTGAGGGGGAACTCCACGCCAAATTTTAAATAAAAAAACGGCATGGGTTCCCCTCCAGGGGCATACCAGGCCCTTAGGTCTGGTATGGATTTTAAGGGAAACCCCCTACACTGAAAGAAACGGCGTGGGGGTCCCCCCCAAGGTCCATACCAGACCCTTATCTGAGCACGCAGCCCGGCCGGTCAGGAAAGAGGGTGGGGACGAGCAAGCGCCCCCCCCCCCCCGAGCCGTACCAGGCCACATGCCCTCAACATGGGGGGTGGGTGCTGTGGGGGAGGGGGGCGCCCTGCGTGGCCCCCCCCACCCCAAAGCATCTTGTCCCCATGTTGATGAGGACAAGGGCCTCTTCCCGACAACCCTGGCCATTGGTTGTCGGGGTCTGCAGGCGAGGGGTACCCCCGAAGTCGGAAGAAGACCCCCTGGAGCTGCCTAATAAATTACTTTTAAAACCTGTGTAGTGTGTTTTTTTTTTTTTTTTTTTTTTATTGACACTTTTTTTCCCTAGGTGAATGGGTAGGGGTACCATGTACCCCATACTCATTCACATTGGGTGGGGGGCCAGGATCTGGGGGTCCCCTTATTAAAGGGGGCTCCCAGATTCCGATAAGGCCGCTGCCCGCAGACCCCGATAACCAACGGCCAGGGTTGTCGGGAAGAGGCCCTTGTCCTCATCAACATGGGGACAAGGTGCTTTGGGGTGCGGGGGCCACGCAGGGCTCCCCCTCCCCAATGCACCCACCCCCCATGTTGAGGGCATGCAGCCTGGTATGGCTCAGGAGGGGGGGGCGCTCGCTCGTCCCCACCCCCTTTCCTGACCGGCTGGGCTGCATGCTCGGATAAGGGTCTGATATGGATTTTGGGGGGACCCCCATGTCGTTTTTTCGGCGTAGGGGGTTCCTCTTAAAATCCATACCAGACTAAAGGGCCTGGTATGTTCCCAGAGGGGAATTCCCTCTGGGAATGTGTTTTTCCTATTGCAGCCAGCGCGAAATGTACAGTACCCTGTCGCCGAGAACCAGCGCGATGGGTTCGCGCTGGAAACATTCTCGCGGCCGCGTACTGTAGTTTGTACAAAAGCCTGATGCTTTTGTGTACACATGATTGGACTTTGCTCCATCGGACTTTTGTTGCCGGAAAGTTTGTCCGTTCGCACAGCCAACAAAAGTCTGATGGAAACAGAAAAAGTTTGTCCGATGGAGCGTACACACGGTCGGATGTTGCTCCAAAACAGCAAATTTGAATGTTTGTTGTCAAAAAGTCAGATCGTGTGTACGGGCCTTAACACACTGCATCTCCAATATAGGTAAAGAGCCCATGACGTAGGCTATTTACAATGTAATCAGCTGTATCCAATCACAGCTGATCTCATGGTAACCAGGAAGTGCCATTTTTTAGCTTTCCTCCATTCACGCTGACAAGGCACAGGTAGAGGCGAGACAATCAGCGGCTCTCCTAACTGGGGGGGTATGTGCTGATAATCAGGGCAGATCCATCAACGATGCCCACCAGTGCCTGCCAGTAATGCCAATCAGTTCCAACCTGTACCCACATGTGATGCCAATCAGTGCCCATCAGTAATGCCAGTCAGTGCCTCCTCATCAGTGCTGCCTATCAGTGCCATCTATCAGTGCAACCCATCAATGCCGCTCATCAGTGCCACATATCAGTGCCCATCAATGCTGCATATCAGTGACGCCTATCAGTCCCCATCAGTGCTGCATATTAGTGCCTCCTCATCAGTGCCGCTTCATCAGTGCCCATCAGTGCTGCATATTAGTGCCTCCTCATCAGTGCCACTTCATCAGTGCCGCTTCATCAGTGCCCATGAGTGCTGCCTCATCAGTGCCCACCAGTAAAGGAGAAAACTTACTTATTTACAACATTTTATAAACAGAAACAAATCATTATTTTATTTTTTTTCACAATTTTTAGTCTTTTTTATTTGTAGTGCAAAAAATAAAAATGCCAGTGGTGATCAAATACCACCAAAAGAAAGCTCTATTTATGTGAAAAAAAAGATAAAAATTTCATATAGTACAGTGTTGCACGACCATGCAATTGTCATTCAAAGTGCGACAGTGCTGAAAGATGAAAATTGGCTTGGCAGGAAAGGGGGGGGGGGGGGTGGAGTGCCCAGTATTAAAGTGGTTAATGCCAGTGTGAACTTAGCCTAACAGTTCCCTTCACTGGTAATAGGGGCCAAGCCCAACCCCTGAAAAACAACCCCACACCATAATCCCCCCTCCACCAAATGATTTGGACCAGTGTACAAAGCAAGGTCCATACAGACATGGACAAGTGAGTTTGGGGTGGAGGAACTTGACTGGCCTGCACAACCTCAACCCGATAGAACACCTTTGGGATGAATTAGAGACTGCAAGCCAGGCCTTCTCGTCCACATCAGTGCCTGACCTCACAAATGTGCTTCTGGAAGAATGGTCAAACATTCCCATAGACACACTTCTAAACCTTGTGGACAGCCTTCCCAGAAGAGTTGAAACTGTTATAGCTGCAAAGGGAGGGCCAACTCAATATTGAACCCTATGGAATAAGACTGGGATGCCATTAAAGTTTATGTGCGTGTAAAGTCAGGCGTCTACTTTTGGTAAGATAGTGTATAAGAAACCAGAAGCTGACTCAGGCCACTAGACTGTAATATATCAATTATGGGTGGAATGACTCTTCAACCACTTCAATACCAGTCACTTTCACCCCCTTCCTGCCCAGGCCAATTTTCAGCTTTAAGCGCTGTCACACTTTGAATGACAATTGTGCGGTCATACAACGCTTGTACCCAAAATACATTTTTATCACTTTTTTTCACACAAATAGAGCTTTTCTAAATGAAAAAAGGTCATTTTTTTTTTTTTAAAGAAATTTCAGAAAACATTTTCCAAGAGCGAAAACAGTGGAAAAATAGATGACCATCCAAGGCCAGAAATGCAAAATGCACAAGACAAAGCATACAGTGTTTCGTGTGCAAACAAGAATTTCTCCTTTGGGAGGAAAAAAAAGTGTTTTTCTCCCTTTCTGTTATAAAATGTTGCAAACAAATAATCTTTCTTTATAAATTTAGGCCAAAATGTTTTGTGCTACATTTCTTTGGTGAAAATAACCCAAGTCAGAGCCTTGTCACACCGGGCGTCGGCGGTAAAACGCCGCTATTTTTAGCGGAGTGTTACTGTCGGATTAGTGCCCGCTAGGGGGGGGGGCGCTTTTACCCCCGCTAGCGGCCGAGAAAGGGTTAAAACCGCCTGCAATGCGCCGCAATAGCGGCGTTTTGCCGGCGGTATCCCAGCGCTGCCCCATCGATTTCAATGGGGAGCAGCGGTGGAGGAGCGGTAAACACACCACTCCTTCACCGCTTGAAAGAAGCTGCTGGCAGGACTTTTTTTTCCCGTCCTGCCAGCGCAGCGCTCCGGTGTGAAAGCCCTCGTGCTTTCACACTGGAGACAATGCTGCAGCTGTTTGAGGGCGGATTGCAGGCGCTATTTTTAACGCTATAGCGCCTGCAAAACGCCCTCGATGTGAAAGGGGTCTCAGTGTTTATCATTTAGTCTGTAGGAAAGTTTTAGAGTCCACAAAGGATGGTACAGTATACAGTACTATACTATATATCTGAAAATTGATCAATCCTGATGTTAAAGTGGTTGTAAGCCCTTATATATACTCATTGAAGTGACTGCTCTCAGGTGATACACAGAAGTGAAACAAATCCTCCTACGTAAGTGTACCTGTTTATCTGCAGTTTTCTCTTGTCTACTAGGGATGAGCCGAACACCCCCCGGTTCGGTTCGCACCAGAACCCGCGAACGGACCGAAAGTTCGCACGAACGTTAGAACCCCATTGACGTCTATGGGACTCGAACGTTCGAAATCAAAAGTGCTCATTTTAAAGGCTAATTTGCATGGTATTGTCCTAAAAAGGGTTTGGGGACCCGGGTCCTACCCCAGGGGACATGTATCAATGCAAAAAAAACTTTTAAAAACGGCCGTTTTTTCGGGAGCAGTGATTTTAATGATGCTTAAAGTAAAAAAAAAAAAGTGAAATATTCCTTTAAATATCGTACCTGGGGGGTGTCTATAGTATGCCTGTAAAGTGACGCGTGTTTCCCATGTTTAGAACAGTCCCTGCACCAAATGTCATTTTTAAAGGAAAAAATCTCATTTAAAACTGCTTGCGGGTTTAATGTAATGTCGGGTCCTGGCAATATGGATGAAAATCAGTGAGACAAACGGCATGGGTACCCCCCAGTCCATTACCAGGCCCTTTGGGTCTTGTATGGATATTAAGGGGAACCCCGCACCCAAATTAAAATAAGGAAAGGTGTGGGGCCACCAGGCCCTATATACTCTGAACAGCAGTGCAAACAAGACAGGGACTGTAGGTTTGTTGTTAAGTAGAATCTGTTTGTAATTTTGAACATTTTTAACGTGTTTAGCTCCAGCCAAAAAATCTTTTCTAAGCTTTTTGGAAAACATAGGGAAGGGTTATCACCCCTGTGACATTTGTTTTGCTGTCTTTCCTCCTCTTCAGAAGATTTCACCTCACTTTTTTGTCCCAATGAAAAATGTTTTTTGAAAATTTGGGTTTTTTTGTGGAACAAGGATTGGAAAGCATCAGTGGAAAGGAGAAATTGTTTTCCCATATTAACTCTTACAGGAGAGAATTTCCCTTCCTAGGGGTAGATTTCATCTCACTTCCTGTTGTCTCCTTCCGTTTGCAAGTAGGAGTCATTTGTAAGTTAGATGTTTGAAAGTAGGGTCCTGCCCTATATACTCAGCAGAAATTTGGGCCTTAGGTATTGCTGTGGCCACAACACTGTAAGCCCTCACAGGGCCCTGCTGTGAAATATTAGATCAAGAATTGTAATTACATGCCCCTGTTGAACAGGAGCTGAAAAATTAGGCCTTAGGCACTGGTGCTGGTGCCACAACACTGCAACCCCTCACAGACACTCTAGTTGGAACGCAGGAACGAGCCCTGCTGCAAAGTATTGCTTCAAAAATTGTAATTACACGCCCCTGTTAGACAGGGGCAGAAAAATTGGGCCTTAGGCACTGGTGCTGGTGCCACAACACTGCAACCCCTCACAGACACTCTAGTTGGAACGCAGGAACGAGCCCTGCTGCAAAGTATTGCTTCAAAAATTGTAATTACACGCCCCTGTTAGACAGGGGCAGAAAAATTGGGCCTTAGGCACTGGTGCTGGTGCCACAACACTGCAACCCCTCACAGACACTCTAGTTGGAACGCAGGAACGAGCCCTGCTGCAAAGTATTGCATCAAAAATTGTAATTACACGCCCCCGTTAGACAGGGGCAGAAAAATTGGGCCTTAGGCACTGGTGCTGGTGCCACAACACTGCAACCCCTCACAGACACTCTAGTTGGAACGCAGGAACGAGCCCTGCTGCAAAGTATTGCATCAAAAATTGTAATTACACGCCCCTGTTAGACAGGGGCAGAAAAATTGGGCCTTAGGCACTGTTGCTGGTGCCACAACACTGCAACCCCTCACAGACACTCTAGTTGGAACGCAGGAACGAGCCCTGCTGCAAAGTATTGCATCAAAAATTGTAATTACACGCCCCTGTTAGACAGGGGCAGAAAAATTGGGCCTTAGGCACTGGTGCTGGTGCCACAACACTGCAACCCCTCACAGACACTCTAGTTGGAATGCAGGAACGAGCCCTGCTGCAAAGTATTACATCAAAAATTGTAATTACACGCCCCTGTTAAACAGGGGCTGAAAAATTGTGCCTTAGGCACTGGTGGTGGCGCCCAGAACCAAAAATGTTCTTACAAGCTATCAGCGTGATGATTGAGGAGGAAGAGGATAATTACTCAGGGATAGTCACTCAGCATCAGCATAGGCAGTCTTTGAAGGGATCTGAGATTTCAAAAAAAATTATTCGGTTACATCAGCATCAGGTGCTTGGTAGCTGGTGGTGATCCAAGACTCATTCATTTTTATGAAGGTCAGCCGATCGACCGAGTTGGTGGACAGACGCACCCTGTGATCGGTTACCACGCCTCCAGCAGCACTGAATGTGCGTTCCGAAAGAACGCTGGATGCAGGACAGGCCAGTAGCTCAATTGCATACTGTGCAAGCTCTGGCCAGTGATCCATCCTCAAGACCCAGTAACCCAGAGGATTTTCGGTGGGAAAGGTGTCCAAGTCTGATCTTGCCCCTAGGTATTCCTGCACCATGTAAAACAGACGCTGGCAATGGTTGCTGGAACCGATCATACCTTGGGGCTGCGGACCAAAAAATTGTCTGAACGCATCGGTCAGACGGCCACCTTCTCCACCGCTCCTTCTTTGACTGACCGAAGCCTCAGCAACACGTTGTCCAGAAACAGGAGTTTGTAACCTCCCAGTCTCTGGGAACGCGTTGCACAGACCTTTCTGCAAGGCCTCCCGAAGATGTTTCATCCTCTGCTCCCTCTGCGATGGCAAGATAAGGTCCGCAACCTTACCCTTGTAACGTGGATCAAGGAGGGTTGCCAGCCAGTATTGGTCCTTCTCCTTGATACCACGAATACGAGGATCCTTACGCAGGCTTTGCAGGATCAGGGAGGCCATGCAGCGTAGGTTTGCTGAGGCATTCGGTCCGGAGTCCTCTGGGTCACTAAGAACGACATGGTCCGCAGCCACCTCCTCCCAGCCACGTACAAGTCCATGTGTTTCTTGGGACTGATCCCTTAAAGACTGCTGCTGATGCTGAGTGCCAGGCTCCACCTCCATACTGACACAATCTTCCTCCTCCTCCTCTTCCTCCTCGTCCTCTTCCTGTGTGATCGGCGGGCACGCAGGAACACTGTCTGGATAAAGGGGGCCTTGAGAGCTAAGGAAGTCCTCCTCTTCCTGCCTCTGTTCTGCCTCAAGTGCCCTGTCCATTATTCCACGCAGCGTGTGCTCCAACAGGTGGACAAGGGGGACAGTGTCACTGATGCATGCACTGTCACTGCTCACCATCCTCGTGGCCTCCTCGAATGGTGACAGGACAGTGCATGCATCCCTGATCATGGCCCACTGGCGTGGGGAAAAAAAACCAAGCTCCCCTGACCCTGTCCTGGTGCCATAGTCGCACAGGTACTCATTGATGGCCCTCTGCTGCGTGTGCAGCCGCTGCAGCATG
The DNA here is from genome assembly GCF_042186555.1 of Aquarana catesbeiana. NCBI lineage: Eukaryota > Metazoa > Chordata > Amphibia > Anura > Ranidae > Aquarana > Aquarana catesbeiana. Next base: position 243,762,682 of record NC_133332.1, on the reverse strand, counting down.
GCCAACGTTGAGTTCCACCTGGTGGGCATGTCACAGATTAGGCGGTTCTTGGGCAGGTTAAACTCCTTTTGGAGGTCCGTCAGCCGAGCACTGGCATTATATGACCGGCGGAAATGCACACAGACTTTCCTGGCCTGCCTCAGGACATCCTGTAAGCCCGGGTACCTGCCCAAGAACCGCTGCACCACCAAGTTAAGGACGTGAGCCAAACAGGGCACATGGGTCATTTGTCCCTGTCGGAGGGCAGAGAGGAGGTTGGTGCCATTGTCGCAAACCACCATTCCTGCCTTAAGTTGGCGTGGCGTCAACCACCTCTGAACCTGCCCCTGCAGAGCTGACAAAACCTCTGCCCCAGTGTGGCTCCTGTCCCCCAAGCACACCAGCTCAAGCACCGCATGGCATCTTTTGGCCTGCGTACTTGCGTAGCCCCTTGAACGCCTACGGAGCACCGCTGGTTCCGAGGAAGAGGCCATGGAGGAAGAAGAAGAGGAGGGGGTGGAGGAGAGAGGTGTGTCACAATCAGCATTTTGGAGGCGTGGTGGCGGAACAACCTCCAACACTACTGCACCTTGTCCTGCATCCTTCCCAGCTGCCAGCAGAGTCACCCAATGCGCCGTGAAACTTAGGTAACGTCCCTGTCCATGCCTGCTGGACCATGAGTCAGCGGTAATATGCACCTTACCGCTGACCGCCCTGTCCAGCGAGGCATGGACATTGCCTTCCACATGCCGGTAGAGAGCCGGAATCGCCTTCCGTGAGAAAAAGTGGCGTTTGGGTACCTGCCACTGAGGAACCGCACATTCCACAAACTCACGGAAGGGGGCAGAGTCTACCAACTGAAAAGGCAGCAGTTGAAGTGCTAGCAATTTTGCCAAGCTAGCATTCAACCGCTGGGCATGTGGATGGCTGGGAGCAAACTTCTTTCGGCGGTGCAGCAGCTGGGGCAGGGAAATTTGCCTGGTACAATCTGACGTCGGTGTACCAAAAGCAGATTGCCCACAAGTACTTGGCTGTGACACACCTAATTCTACACCTTCATTCCTCTCACTGCAGGTCTCAGAGAGGACTAAAGGTCTAGTGGGGTTGGAAATCTCAGCTGATGAGGAGCAAGGAGAGATCCTCTTTGTTCTTTGGTGTGGGTCTTTTAGATACGCTTGCCAACGAACTGCATGGCAGGTCAACATATGTCTGGTCAAGCATGTGGTACCCAAGCGGGAGATGTTTTGGCCACGCGAGATACGCTTGAGACATATGTTGCAAATAGCAGCGGTGCGATCTGATGCACTCGTCTCAAAAAAGGCCCACACCAAAGAACTTTTTGAATAACGCGCAGAGACTGCAGCGCCCTGCACATGTGGAGCTTTGGGGTGTGATGCAGTCAATGTGCTGCCCTTAGGCTGGCCCCTGGAGGGCATCCTGCCTCGTTGGTGATGTGCCGCCGCCTCCTCCTCCTCCTCCTCCTCCTCCTCCTCCTCTCTCCTATCAGGCACCCACGTTGAGTCAGTGACCTCATCATCCCCTCCCTCCTCATCACTGGAGCAAACCTGGCAGTATGCTGCAGCAGGGGGAGCATGACTGCCAGATTGCTGTCCTTCTTGGGCACCCCCTCTGTCCGTGCTCATGTTACTGCCTTCATCGAGCTCAGTATCGTCATCAGAGCCTTCCAAACGCTGGGCATCCTCCTGGAGCATGTACCCAACACTGTGGTCAAACAGTTCGAGGGAATCCTCATGAGGACATGGTGGAGCTAGGGAAGGAGTCACTGATGACATTGAGCTGAGGGAAGAGGCCGCTGCTTTGCCAGACAAAGCACCCTGGGCATGGGTGAGAGAGGATGAGGAGGATGAGGACGGCTTGGTCATCCACTCGACCAAGTCTTCCGCATGTTGCGGCTCAACACGGCCAGCTGCCGAAAAAAAGGCCAAGCGTGTCCCATGGCCACGTGCTGATGAGGATGCACCGTCTCCACGACCAGCACTAGACACAGAGCCTGCTTGCCCTCTCTTATTGGCTTGTGACTGTCTGCCTCTCCTTCTTGGCCTTCCAGACATACTAATGGCCTGTAGCTGCACTAAGCTGGGATAGAACACCTGTAATTTTCTTCAAGTAGCTTTATATACTGTAACCAGACAAGCCTGCCTGTCAGTAGGAAGATAACAGGAACGGATCTAGCTGAACACTGTGAGCAGGACGCACTGTACTAAATGTAAATAGTCTAGCTGCCTGACCGTGGTACTAATAGGATCAAATAGAACACCTGTAATTTTCTTCAGGTAGCTTTATATACTGTAACCAGACAAGCCTGCCTGTCAGTAGGAAGATAACAGGAACGGATCTAGCTGTACACTGTGAGCAGGACGCACTGTACTAAATGTAAATAGTCTAGCTGCCTGACCGTGGTACTAATAGGATCAAATAGAACACCTGTAATTTTCTTCAGGTAGCTTTATATACTGTAACCAGACAAGCCTGCCTGTCAGTAGGAAGATAACAGGAACGGATCTAGCTGAACACTGTGAGCAGGACGCACTGTACTAAATGTAAATAGTCTAGCTGCCTGACCGTGGTACTAATAGGATCAAATAGAACACCTGTAATTTTCTTCAGGTAGCTTTATATACTGTAACCAGACAAGCCTGCCTGTCAGTAGGAAGATAACAGGAACGGATCTAGCTGAACACTGTGAGCAGGACGCACTGCACTAAATGTAAATAGCAGGAACGGATCTAGCTGAACACTGTGAGCAGGACGCACTGCACTAAATGTAAATAGCAGGAACGGATCTAGCTGAACACTGTGAGCAGGACGCACTGCACTAAATGTAAATAGCAGGAACGGATCTAGCTGAACACTGTGAGCAGGACGCACTGCACTAAATGTAAATAACAGGAACGGATCTAGCTGAACACTGTGAGCAGGACGCACTGCACTAAATGTAAATAGCAGGAACGGATCTAGCTGAACACTGTGAGCAGGACGCACTGCACTAAATGTAAATAGCAGGAACGGATCTAGCTGAACACTGTGAGCAGGACGCACTGCACTAAATGTAAATTGCAGGAACGGATCTAGCTGAACACTGTGAGCAGGACGCACTGCACTAAATGTAAATAGTCTAGAAGATAACAGGAACGGATCTAGCTGAACACTGTGAGCAGGACGCACTGCACTAAATGTAAATAGCAGGAACGGATCTAGCTGAACACTGTGAGCAGGACGCACTGCACTAAATGTAAATAGCAGGAACGGATCTAGCTGAACACTGTGAGCAGGACGCACTGCACTAAATGTAAATAGCAGGAACAGATCTAGCTGAACACTGTGAGCAGGACGCACTGCACTAAATGTAAATAACAGGAACGGATCTAGCTGAACACTGTGAGCAGGACGCACTGCACTAAATGTAAATAGCAGGAACGGATCTAGCTGAACACTGTGAGCAGGACGCACTGCACTAAATGTAAATAGCAGGAATGGATCTAGCTGAACACTGTGAGCAGGACGCACTGCACTAAATGTAAATTGCAGGAACGGATCTAGCTGAACACTGTGAGCAGGACGCACTGCACTAAATGTAAATAGTCTAGAAGATAACAGGAACGGATCTAGCTGAACACTGTGAGCAGGACGCACTGCACTAAATGTAAATAGCAGGAACGGATCTAGCTGAACACTGTGAGCAGGACGCACTGCATTAAATGTAAATAGTCTAGATAGAAGATAACAGGAACGGATCTAGCTAAACTGAATACAGTGTATATATATATATGCAACACCTGGGATGCATATATATACACAATACACTGTAAGTGCAGCTAACTGACTGACTGTTCTGCCTAATCTATCTAACTCAAATCAAATGACACTGTCTCTCTCTCTCTCTATCTCTCAGCACACCGGAACACACACTACACAGGGCCGCCGTGCAGGCGGCCTTATATAGTGTGGGGTGTGTACTAAATCCCTTGAGCCATAATTGGCCAAAGCCACCCTGGCTTTGGCCAATTACAGCTCTCTCTACTGACGGCGCTGTGATTGGCCAAGCATGCGGGTCATAGTGCATGCTTGGCCAATCATCAGCCAGCAATGCACTGCGATGCCGCAGTGAATTATGGGCCGTGACGCGCCACACGAATTTAGCGCGAACGGCCCATAACGTTCGCAATTCGGCGAACGATCGAACAGCCGATGTTCGAGTCGAACATGGGTTCGACTCGAACACGAAGCTCATCCCTATTGTCTACATCCATTCAAAGTGCTGAATTCTAAAGCTTGTCTGAGCGTTCAGAAAATAGGGGGCGGAGAGCTGAAGGAGAAGAGCTGAGAGAGAAGAGCTCTGAGAGCTGATAGGAGGGAAGCGACACACCCCCCTCCACACAGGAACAGAGCTGAGCCTGTCAGTCAACTGGAGATCCCTCCCATTTTTGTCTTGGTGTCAGGAAAGCTTGCCAGAAGTGGTTCATGCTGATGGCAGAGGAACAAAGCAGCAGACAAAAGTGACACTAATGCCATGTACACACGGTCGGACTTGCCAATGGGATAACCACCGTCGGCGTTTCCGACAGAAAAATTTAGAACATGTTCTATATTCAAGTCCCTCAGAAATTCCGACAGAAAAAGTCCGATGGGGCATACACACGGTCGGAATATCCGACCAAAAGCTCCCATCTGACTTTTTATGTCGGAAATTCAGACCGTGTGTACACGGCATTAGTGCTCTTAATTGAGACAAGTACACACTATAGAGGAATATCCTTTGTTCATATTTCATGTCCAAGGTTTACATCCACTCTAAGTGACCACTAAAACTTGGAGTAAAAAGTTGGAGAATGTAAACATTCCCAGATATGTTTTCCAACAACAGTGGTGTGGAAAGATTAGTCGATTTGTAGGAATTACATGAATAGCCCCCAAACTGTAATCTAATCTAAGTCATAATAACAGATAACTCATCCAGCTGCCCTAAGTGCCATTAGAAGACACTAGTCTTCATCAAGCCTTAGCACAGGGCCCCTAGTGTAATCTGTCACAATTTTATTAATCGCTTCAGCCCGGGAAGATTTTACCCCCTTCCTGACCAGAGCACTTTTTGCGATTCGGCACTGCGTCGCTTTAACTGACAATTGCGCGGTCATGCGACGTTGTACCCAAACAAAATTGTCATCCTTTTTTTCCCACAAATAGAGCTTTCTTTTGGTGGTATTTGATCGCCTCTGCGGTTTTTATTTTGTGCGCAATAAACAAAAAAAGAGCGTCAATTTTGAAAAAAAAACACATTATTTTTTACTTTTTGCTATAATAAATATCCCCCAAAAATATATAAAAAAACTAATTTTTTCCTCAGTTTAGGCCGATATGTATTCTTCTACATATTTTTGGTAAAAAAAAAAAAAAAAAAAAATCGCAATAAGTGTATATTGATTGGTTTGCGCAAAAGTTATAGCGTCTACAAAATAGGAGATAGTTTTATGGCATTTTTATTTTTAATTCTGTTTTTTTATTAGTAATGGCAACGATCTGCGATTTTTATCCGGACTGCGACATTACAGCAGACACATCGGACACTTTTGCCACTATTTTGGGACCATTGTCATTTATACAGCGATCAGTGCTATAAAAATGCACTGCTTACTGTGTAAATGACGCTGGCAGTGAAGGGGTTAACCACTAGGGAGCGATGAAGGGGTTAACATGACAGCGATCACCGCTCCTGATGACAGGGAGCAGAGATCTCTGTAATGTCACAAGGCAGAATGGGGAAATGCCTTGTTTACAAAGGCACTTCCATAGTTGCCAACATTGCAAAAAAAAAAAAAATGTGGGACACTTTTTTGGCTGTAGGCGGAGCTGTATAATAATTAGGGGGTGGGGCATGCGGATGTAGGCGTAGCTTAGCAAAGAAAACAAAACAGCGGCAAAAATTGGGCGTGGTTTTCGCGAAATAGTGGGCGTAGCTTAAATGGGCGTGGCTCAAAGGGGTGTGGTTAGAGTCTGAGATGAATAAGGGATGGAGAGGGAAAGGGGGAGAGAGGAATGAAGGGACAGCAGCCCCAGATCCTACACAACAATGAAATATGTGTATTCTAGAAAGTTTAACAATCAGCAGATAAAGATACTCCAAACACCTGGTGTTAGCGCTTCAATCATCCCGGCAGCATGATTGTTAAGGTGTCAGGATGATTGAAGCGCATTATTTCTATTATTACATTGTAATATAAAAATAAATCATTCAACTCACCATAATGCAGAATCAGTGGGATCCCTGAGCGTGTCACCTGCCACGTCGCCTGCCCCCAGCAGAGTCCATCTTTGCATCAGGTGCCCCCAGCAGAGTCTGTCCTTGCATCAGGTGTCCCCAGCAGAGTCTGTCCACGTATCAGGTGCCCCCGGCAGAGTCCCTCCTAGCATCAGGTGCCCCCAGCAGAGTCAGTATAGACCCCCTCAGTGCAGACCCCCCACAATGCAGACCCCCTCCATCAGTGCAGACCCCCCTCCATCAGTGCAGACCCCCCTCATCAGAGCAGACCCCCCATCAGAGCAGACCCCCCCTCCATCAGTGCAGACCCCCTCAGAGCAAACCCCCCTCCATCAGTGCAGACCCCGTCCATCAGTGCAGACCCCCTCAGCAGACCCCCCTCCATCAGTGCAGACCCCCTCAGCAGAATCCCCTCCATCAGTGCAGACCCCCTCAGCAGAACCCCCTCCATCAGTGCAGACGCCCTCAGCAGACCCTCCCCTCCCATAACGCCCCCCAGGCCCCAGCAGTGAGCACATATGATAGAGTAGCCACCGGTGCAGCGTCCGGTGCCATGTGTTCAGTGGAGAGCGGAGGGGCCGATCCGTGTGAGAGGAGAAGCAGATTCATTAGCGGCACGGATCGAGCCCCCTTCCCCTCTCTACTGAACACAAGGGGGAGCGATCAAGCGGCGGCGGGACCGGCCACCATTTTACTGAAGCCCGCAACCAAAAACATAAATTGCAAACATTCCCGATTTTCCCTGGGCAAATCCCGATTCGGGACCGCCTCCAATTGGGACGAGGGTCCCAAAATTGGGATTGTCCCGGGAAAATCAGGACTGTTGGCAACTATGCACTTCCCCGTCCTGAGGATCTGTGACACGATTGACATCAAGTCCGCCGGTCCCGCGGGCACAGTCACGATGTACACGGCGGGCACACGCGCACCTGCTATCCACGGCTCTTAAAGGGGACGTACAGGTACGGCCATATGCCCACCGCTGCTATTGTGCCGACGTGTATTGGCGTGCAGCGGTCGGCAAGTGGTTAACATCGACTGCTCAAGCCTTGTAGCAGGGGGAGGTTTTTCCCCCAAAACGGATTGGCTGTATTTGATGATCTTAACTATTAAAAGTTTCAAAAAGTTCTTTAAGTAAGATGAACTTTGGTATCAGGCGCTCCTCAGTACACACCCAATAATAACAAATACGGACAGTGTTATGTAAAAAAAACAAATGGTTTAAACAATCCACTAAATCGATGTTTAATGTTTTCAAACAAATAAAAACGTCTGCACCCAGAGGCGCCTCTCTCCTTGTTTGAATGTTTTCATACCTCTTAGGATAATGCCACATCTGTGGTTGGTTCCAGGTATTTTAAGGCTAGGTTTGCACCTGTGCAACCATGTGGCTCGACACGCAGGAAAGAAGTCCCTGCACTATTTTTAAAATCGCAGCCCGCACATGAACCGAGGTTCTCAGTACGGGTGCGATTTCCAGTGTGGGCAGCGTGCCATTACAATTAATGACACCCGTCCGCAGGTCCCGCATTTCTCTATGTGGGTGGTTGCGGCTGCTGGTATTTGTGCAGGTCCTGCAGCAGCACAACCTGCGCAAGTGTGAACCTAGCCCAGTGGCGGCTGGTGCTCAAAATAAACTGAAAAATTCCCATCAGTTGCAGCCTCACTGTACCATCAATCGCAGCCACTGTGCCATCGATTGTCACCACTGTACCATCAAACCCAGCCACTGTGCCCATCAATTGCTGCCACTGTGCCCATCAAATGCCGCCTCACAGTGCCCCATCAAATGCCGCCTCACTGTGCCCCATCAAATGCAGCCTCACTGTGCCACATCAAATGCTCCCACTGTGCCATATCAAATGCTGCCAGTGTGCCATATCAAATGCTGCCAGTGTGCCCCCCGCCCACCGTCTGTACTTACCCTGTCTCGGTGGCGGTGGGACAGCTCCTCAATGTCTTCTCCCGTCCTCTCTTCCCATCCCTGCTATGATTGGACACCCGATAGGCATCCAATCACAACGCCTGTCGTTTCAGCCAATCAGATGACGGGTAACAGATCCGAGCACCTGATTGATGGAGAGGCGGTTTAGTGTTAGAAAAGCAAATGAATATTCGCTTTCCTAACACAGCTGAGTGACCTGCGAGCGCCCAACATGGCACTGACAGGTCACCTTTTTTGACGCCTATTAGAGCCTATGGCTCTAATAAGGTGCTTCAAAAACACCCCCCCCGCTGCTGTAATTCAGGCGCCCAAAAAGGAGCCCGGCGCCGGAATAGGGGGTGGCAGCGGCGGCCATAGATTCATGCAATGCATGAATCTATCTATTGGTGCTAGGGGGGTGGCTGGAGAGAGGGGGTGGCGCCCATGCGCCCTTATGGACGCATCGCCACTGACCTAGCCTTACTAATGGATAAGGTTATGATAAAAAAAAAAACACAAAACAAAATCAACAGAATTTTAGTTACCTTCTCTACATAACAGAGTCACATTGAAGGACAATATGGACTGATAAAAGGAGATTTCAGAAGAGGCATTTGTATAACCATAGGCGTGCGCAACCCTAATCACCCCGTGCAGTGCCAATTCCCCCTGCTTCCTAGCGCCCCCTGCCTTCCCCCTGCAGTGCTGCCAGCTTTCCTCCTCTCCTCTCCTCTCCTCTCCTCTCCTCTCTTACCGGCTGCTGCAGAGTATGTTTCAAGATGGAGAGTGGGAGAGGGGGCTGGTAAATATTTCATTTACCAGCCCCTTCCTTTTCTGAATTTGAGTACTGGTTGCTCCTGTGTTCATTCTTAAGTGAAGCATAGTAAACTATGTTTACTACGTTTCAGTTTGTGAATGAATAGGAAGCCGCTCAGCACAGAGCACTTTCCATTCATTCACTGTCCAGTGCAGCTGAGGCTGCAGAGAAAGGAACTGGGGAATCTCTGTTCTCAGTCCCTTTCTCTGTCTCAAAAGTGAGACATGAGGGGTCTGTTTAGACCCTTGATATTTCACTAAAGCCCCCAAGGGGCTCTTAAAAACATTGTAAAATATTCATAAAAAATATTGTAAAAAATATTTAAAAAATAAAATTGTAAAAAAGAATAAAAAAATAATAAAGATAAACGCTGAAAACGTCCACTGCCCTACTGACACCAATCTCTGCTCTACTGACGCTGTGCATTGCTCTGCTGATATACACGCATGTGTGTTTGTACTCTGGGGGTGCACACCCTAATACAATAGGCTGCGCACACCAATGTGTATAACATAGAATACACACAATGCCCTTTGTTCAACACTGGATCTCCTCTCATCCACTAACTTTGACTAAAAAGTTGCTGTTGGCTGCTGAAAGGGAACTTTCAACAGTTTTTTTACAAGACAAAAATATAATATCATATTAATATGATATTATGAAAGTTTTGGGATAATTTTTACCCCACTTAAAGCGGAGTTCCGCCGATTTTTTTTTTTTTAAGTCAGAAACTACAAATACTGCAGCTGCTGAATTTTAAAATAAGGACACTCACCTGTCCAGGGCGCCCGCAATGTCGGCACCCAAAGTCGATCTATCCCTCGGCTGTCGGGTGCTGCCGCCGCCATCTTTGGTAAGGGAATCAGGAAGTGAAGCCTTGAGGCTTCACTTCCTGGTTCCCTACTGTGCTTGCGTGACTCGCGCGATCCCACTGGTCCCTGCTGTGTTCTGGGACCCGTGTGTAGCCCAGAAGACAGAAGGGGGGGAGTGGCGTAGATACCCGCTCGGGTATCTATGCCCAGAAGTGGGAGCAAAATACCTGTATTAGACAGGTATCTGCTCCCGCCTGAAAGGTGCCAAATGTGACACCGGAAGGGGGGGGGGACCGGAAAAGCGGAAGTTACATTTTTGGGTAGACATGTGCAATTCGTTTCGCACGAATCGAAATTTTGTACGAATTTCCGTAAATTCGTACATTCAGGAGGATCTGAAATACGAATTGCTATGCTTCCAAATTTTGTACAAAATACGAAATATCGTTTACGAATTACGGATCCAAATTCCTAACGAACATTCGTAATTGTTACGAAAAGTTAACAAACCTAAAAGTTAAAAACCCAGGAAGTCAGCACAGCACAGGGATGGTGGGAGCCCCTCATAATGATAAATTCATCAGAACGAACATTTGTAATTGTTAAGAAAAGTTAACCAACCTAACGAAAATTCGTATTTCGTACGAAATTTCGGACACGAATTCCAAAATACGTATTAATTCTAATACAAAAGGAACGGAACAAAACGAAATAAATTTATTGACGGCGCACATGTCTATTTTTGAGGGGAACTCCGCTTTAATTCTAGGGGCACCTACAAAAAGCTTCAAAAATGTGTTTTTTCTGCTGACATCACCACCAGATCAAATCCCAAGATAACACAAACCATGCACTTATCTGCCTCATCTCTACCTAGAATTATCAAAACTCCACACAGAAATTTCAGAGCTTTCAATATTTTCAGAGTAAAGCCTCGTTCACACAAGGTGTATGCATATGGCCGTGAAGGGCTGCATTTACCAACACAGAGATGCACACAGGTGTTCCATGCATCCCTATGCTGACAGGGTGCATTCTGGGCCGTGCACCCGCATGGATGTCAAATTGGGAGCAGTGTCTGTGTCCATGCAGCCACTGTGTTCTAAATGACATCAATGGGATGGCCTGCACCAGGATGTATGGAACAGCTGTGCATCCTTGTGCAGGTAAACACGCCCTCCGCAGGCGCACTAAAGTGCGAACGAGGCCTAATAGCCATCGCATGCTGGTTAGGAGATTCTGTAGAAACATCAGGACATAATCAGGGGTGACGTTTTGTTACAGTGTGAATATTGATGGGCCCGAGCATACATTGCATACATTGCTGGCCTCTTCATGGGGAATAATGGTGATCAGCTGGGCAAGTCCATTTTTGTATGATCTGCATGTATTCGCTCCTCTTTTATTGCTTTATAGGTGAGGACAGAGATGTCTTATTCTTTAGTCTGCCCACGCCACTTCCTGATACATATCTTAGCCAGATGTAAAAGCTGCCTCTGGGTTTATTAGGAATATTGAATTCTTGCATTAAGGTCAAACGATAAGAGCTGGTTATGGAAAACAGAGCGAGCTGTTCAATGTTTTATCTCTTAAAGGCACATCCACAATAAAGGGATATTTTTGTTTCGGGTGGATCCCCTGGTCAGTTGAGTCAGCCCCTGGCTTCTAATATCTGGTACACTGCCACAGTGAGATCTTCGAACCATAATTCCTGGTTCTATTTGTGGGTGTCCCAGCCCACCCACCCTTGTGTGTTCCAGCTCACCCACCCTTGTGTGTTCCAGCTCACCCACCCTTGTGTGTCCAAGCCCACCCACCCTTGTGTGTCCCAGCCCACCCACCCTTGTGTGTTCCAGCTCACCCACCCTTGTGTGTCCCAGCCCACCCACTCTTGTGTGTCCAAGCCCACCCACCCTTGTGTGTACCAGCCCACCCACCCTTGTGTGTTCCAGCTCACCCACCCTTGTGTGTCCCAGCTCACCCACCCTTGTGTGTCCCAGCCCACCCACCCTTGTGTGTCCAAGCCCACCCACCCTTGTGTGTCCAAGCCCACCCACCCTTGTGTGTACCAGCCCACCCACCCTTGTGTGTCCCAGCCCACCCACCCTTGTGTGTCCAAGCCCACCCACCCTTGTGTGTCCCAGCTCACCCACCCTTGTGTGTCCCAGCCCACCCACCCTTGTGTGTCCAAGCCCACCCACCCTTGTGTGTTCCAGCCCACCCACCCTTGTGTGTACCAGCCCACCCACCCTTGTGTGTTCCAGCCCACCCACCCTTGTGTGTACCAGCCCACCCACCCTTGTGTGTTCCAGCCCACCCACCCTTGTGTGTCCCAGCCCACCCACCCTTGTGTGTTCCAGCCCACCCACCCTTGTGTGTCCCAGCCCACCCACCCTTGTGTGTCCAAGCCCACCCACCCTTGTGTGTCCAAGCCCACCCACCCTTGTGTGTACCAGCCCACCCACCCTTGTGTGTTCCAGCCCACCCACCCTTGTGTGTACCAGCCTACCCACCCTTGTGTGTTCCAGCCCACCCACCCTTGTGTGTTCCAGCCCACCCACCCCTGTGTGTTCCAGCTACTACTGTTATGTTGTCTATTGGTTATGCCTTTTGGCCTTTCTAACACTCCTGCAGCTTTTCAACACTTCATCAGAGATGTTTTTCGAGGCCTGTTGGACCAGTTAGTGATTGCATCTGGATGATATTCTCATCTTTTCTAATAATCTAGAGCAGCCTTTCTAAACCAGCGTGCCGTCAGAGGTTCTCAGGTGTGCCGCAGGATCAGGGGAGAGAAGGGCTGTCAGACGAGCCCGATCTCCCAATCCCCTGCCGAACTGTACATCGGCACAGGGCCATCTTGATAGCATCATGGGCCCCTGGACAAAGTAATGCACTGGGGCCCCTACAAGCCTTCCCCAATTTACGCACCTATTCTCAAGAATGAAAGTATAAATAGTTAATAAATTTGAACAAACAGTATAAAAAGTTTGATCACTGTATTTGTGTCACTAGTGATGTCAGTGTACCTCCCTGCGAGGGTCTGTTAGCACCAGATTGCCTGCTACCCTATCACAGTCCCACTAAAAGTTATACAGTACTATACACTGACACTGTACTAATGACACTGGCTGGGAAGGAGTTAACTGTGTGCCTAGTAAGTGTAATGTGTGTAATATGTGCTGCTTTTAGTTACAGAACTGGCTGTTTTTTCTCCCTGCTTTCCAGGGAGAAGAAACAGCCAGATCGCTGTTCTGTGTACAGAGTTATGTGTGTTTTTTTTAACACAGAACTCTGTGCTGTGATTGGACACAGCTGATCAGCAGGATTCCTTCAAAAACATTGGGTGAAACCTATTGATTAAATTGCGCTGTGTCCAATCACAGCATGGGTTGGCAGTGGGCATGCATACATGCCCCAAAAACCAGGAAGACAGGTGGTGATGTACAAGTATGTTGTCTGTCCTGCCTGGGCTGCTTACCCTCAATAAAACTACAGCGGGTGGGTAGCAAGTGGTTAACCCCTTCCCGACCAGCCGCCATTGTACTGCGGCAGGTTGGCTCCCTTGGGCGAAACGACGTTACCTTACATCGCTTTGCTTTTTGACCACTAGGGGGTGTGCGCGCCTGCGGCTCGTCGCCGGAGCAAGTGCCCAGCGGGCGCGATGACCGCTGGGCACCCGCAATCGCTTGTTACAGAACAGATCCCGGTTCTCTCATGGGAGAGGAGAGAGATCATGTGTTCATACTATGTATGAACACCGATCTCTCTCCTCCTAGTCAGTCCTATCCCCCCTACAGTTAGAACACACACACTAGGGAACACATTTAACCCATTGATCACCCCCTAGTGTCAACCCCTTCCCTGCCAGTGACATTTACACAGTAATCAGTGCATTTTTATAGCACTGGTCACTTTATAGAATGGCAGTCTGTCTTGTTTACATAGGCAGACTGCCATTCTGCTTGTGTCCCAAACAATCAGCAGGTGCTGGCGGACATTGAGTCTGCCAGATCTGCTGATTGGCTCCTGTTGTGTCCAATCACAGTGGGAGTGGATTGCCAGCGGCGTGTGTGCACGCCCCAGACTTAGAAGTGGGGGATCATGTACTAGGTATGTGATGCTGTGCAGGAGAGCCGCTCCGCCACGTATATATACAGTATATATATACAGTATACGGTTGGTAAGCACAGCATGTTGTAACACAGCAGCTGGGGGTGTACACATGCCGGAGCCACGATGCTTTGATTTGTGACTGCGGCAAGAATTATATCACCAGTTGCATTTGGTAGGCACTACTCCTTACCAAATGCAACCAAATCCAATAAGAGTCTGTGCTGCAACTTTCCCACAACCATGTGCAATGCACATAGTTGAAGTGAGGGTGATGCAGCTTTTAGGGGTTTAAAATAGGTGATGAGGAAGCAACATATCCCCTCCTCACCGATTGTCTAATACCTCTGAAAAGCAATCCATGTGCGGCAGTTTTTTTACAGTAAGAGACTTGGTGCCGGTTCACACTTTTGCGCTGTGAATTCGCAACAAATTCTGTGCAGATTCCGCACCACATCCAAATCACACCCTGTTCATGCGAACAGCTGCAGGTGTGTAAGTTAAGGTATCGATGCCCTGAAATTGGTTCGCAAAATGCAGTGTAATTTTCAGAATTGGATCGCATGGGTGTGAACAAAACAAATAAGGGTCCTGCTACACTTTGGTGCAGATTTGATGCGATTTAAGCCATACAGAATGAATGGCTCAATTCGCACTGCTGAAGAATCACATGTGATTTGAACAGGAATGCGGGGCAATTCCTGTTCAAACACTCATGCAGTTCCCGCACCGCATAGTGTGGACCGCTCAGAGCAGCAGAAAGGGACATTTGTTATGTTGAGGGGGTGTCTGGACAGCGGACTTACCGATTTTGCAGCCTCTAGTCTCCTCCAATTGCAGTTTTCATGCTGCAGCTGCACACACACCTATCTAGCACCATGCTGTGTGTGTGCACATCAGGGGGTGGGGTTGCTAGCCCAGGCACAGCAGGGAATCAGGGATTGGTCAGTTTACAGGGGTCTTCAGCATACTGAGGTCCTGTGCTGTTCACCCTGAATCCTCCTGTGAGAATGGTGAGTGATAGTGCAGGATCGGCATAGGCAGCTACAAAGGCAGCACAGTTCACTGTGCACCCAACCTGCTGCTGTGGAGACAGAGCTGCCAATATTCAGTTCACTCAGAGAAGAGTGAAGGAGAGGAGAGAGAAGTGACAGCCAGCCCCGCAGGCAGAATAAAAATGGCTGCCTGACCCCCGAACCAGGCAGCCCCAGCACTGATAGTTGTCACTGTGACTTGTCCATGCAGAGACCACACACTGCAGTCCTTCCAGCTCACCTCAGCTCTGCCGCATCCTGCAAGGTTGTGACAGAACCGGCCCTGATGGGGCCCCATGTGCACATGGGGCCCCCGGGCAGTGCCCAGGGGTGCCTGCTCAGTAAGACGGAACTGGTCGCAGGTAGGATTCATAACCATTTCTTTGTTTCAATCCGTTATGTTCCCAATTTTCATATTTACGGCTCCCGTAGTGATACCCTCCCTCCCATTCCCCTTTTCAGGGCACTTCTCAGCACACTTCTCTCTGCAATCCTCCATTACTTATCTTGGTGTAGCGCCCTGCTCCTGTTGATCAGGCGCTTGCATGTAAATTTAGGGGGATATCTGTTCTGTACATAGTTCAGATATAATCTGTGGCTAAATTAGCTTCTGTTCCAGCATTGGCTGTGTTGCATGTAGTTCCACACTGTTGTCTGTAGGTGTCGTTGTCACCACAGGCCAGTGTTGAAAGAGCAACAGGCTGAAGTGTATTAAGTGCTCTTCTTTCTTAGAAGTAACCCAGTGTGGGTGGTCCACCACTGTGCATTCTGGGAGAGGCTACTTAAGGAGCAGATGCCATTTTTTGGGGCATTTTTGCCTTCTGGCCCTCCTGGCCTAAGGTATTTGACAACTTCTTTCCTGTTTCGGGACCATGCTGGCCCGAGGCTATGTTACTGCAAGTAGGCCCAGAAGTCGTCTGGGGCCTGCTGGTTCAGAGGTGGTCCTGTGCTGTCTGTCCTGCGGGAAGAAGCCGAGCAATTGAAGGATCCAGGGGAGGATCCTAACTAACCTACTGCACAGTACTGGCGGGTCGGCTTAAAGGCTCTGGTACTGTGTTTGCTGTTCAACTACTATTAAATCCTATGGCATAGGATTGTTCTACCATCTTTATTCTTCTCAAGTCTGTGGCAGAGACTTTTCGTCCGTGCGCCATTCCGGCTGCTAGGTCAGTGAGAGAGGCCTATCCGGGTGGGCAAGATCTGGTGACTGAAGGTGTGTTTGTTTTAAGGATCTCAAATTCCTCAGTGATCTGCATAAGGTATCTGAACCCTCTTGCAACTCCCTTTCTACCCCTTTACTGCTACTTCCTTAAAAGTTTTGCATAAAAGCATTGGAAACAGAACTAAGTGACTGGTTCATACATTGGTGGGCGCAAGGCCTAATATAGACTCTAATGCCGCGTACACACGGTCAGACTTTTCAGCTACAAAAGTCCGACAGCCTGTCCAACAGACTTTCGACAGACTTTTGACGGACTTTCAACAGACTTTCTAACGAACGGACTTGTCTACACACGATCACACCAAAGTCCGACGGATTCGTATGTGATGACGTACACCGGACTAAAATAAGGAAGTTGCTAGCCAGTAGCCGATAGCTGCCCTAGCGTGGGTTTTTGTCCGTCGGACTAGCATACAGACGAGCGGATTTCTGAGTCCGGCGGAGTTACGACGTAAAGATTTGAAGCATGTTCCAAATCTAAAGTCCATCAGATTTGCGACTGGAAAAGTCCGCTGAAGGTCCGGTGAAGCCCACACACGATCGGATTGTCCGCCGGATTTGGTCCGTCGGCGTCCGTCAGACAAGTCCGGTCGAAAAGTCCGACTGTGTGTACGCAGCATAAATCCCATGTCTGGTGGAAATACAGGTAAGGGGGTGACGGCAAAGACCCAAATAAAATCAGCCACTCCTTCGGGAGTAAGCGCTACATTGGGTATGCCTCTTTTTTTGGCATACCGGCCAGAGGACCAGGGCACAGCTCAGGTCTATGTTATGTTGTAAGTCTTGTGGCATGTTTATGTGGTTCTGTCTCGGTTGAAGGGCTTCGACCATAAATTAAGTAAATTGTCCCATGCATTTAAATTCATATACTTAATAAAGTGTCCCATGCAAAAGAAATTTCCAGTGCAAAGTTCATGTGCAAAACAAAATTCATATAACAAAGTGCTAGTGCTTCAAGCAGGATACTCTTCTCCACTTCCAGTGTCCACACTGTGTCTTCCTCCACCTTCCACACTAAAACCAAATAACATCAAGCTTTCTCCGTAATTTCATACTGTATGTCCAATGCAACTCTTTTTCTGCCACCGTGGGGTTAAACCAATCCACTCTCCTCTCCTGGACCGCCATCATTCTTGTTTGAGACCGTAAATAAGAAACAAAAGGCGCTGCATCATGTGAAACCATTTTAACTGCTAAAAACCACAATGCACAATATGTAGCCTTGTGCCTGATCTGTGCACATAATAAGACACACTGACCTTCTCCTTTGGGGTTGCTCCAGACACACCCTGTTCCTTCAAGACAATGGGGGTCAATTTCTATGGAATCTGTGGTCAATTTAACTCCCCCAAAAGAAATTACCATTATTATTGTAGCTGTCGACCATCTTACTAAAATAACTAATTTTCTATCAATTAAGGGGGTAGCCACTGCTGAACAAACCGCAGAACTGATGGTTCATGAAGTCCCAGATGATGTAGTGTCAGACAGAGGAATGCAGTTTACTTTAAAATTCCGGAAAAGCTTTTGCTCAGCATTAGGAGTTACAATTAATCTGTCCTCTGCTTTTCATCAGTAGCGGCCGCTCCATAAAGGGCGTAGGGGCGCTGCCCCCCTAAACCATGCGCCGTGCCCCTAATCTACATGCAGGGCTCCGGACGCATGGATTTCAATGGATTTTTTTTTTTAAGTACATGATTAGAGCCTGAGGCTCTAATTGGCTTCAAAAAAGGGTGGGCTCAGGGCGCAGAGCACTGCGCCCTAAGCCCACCCAGTTGTGTGAAATTAGTGAGGTAATATTTGCCAACGTCTTCCTGTTTCTCCTCCTGGCCAATCAGGAAGCAGGTCCTGAGACCTGATTGGCCGGGAGTCCTAAAACCCCATTGGCCGGGAGTCCGAAGACCCATTTGGAAGGAGAAGCAGCGACCACCTGAACATGGAGGAGACGGAGGGGGGAAGCCACAGCTGCGACCGGGATGGGGTAAGTAATGATCCTTCGGCGAGCAAGCGAGCCCAGGGACTGACCGGGAGGAGGGGGGGTTGGTGTGGGGTGGCAGGCCAGAGCCATCGGAGGTCATCAGGGGTGCTGCTGCATCATGATAGAAAAAGGCATTCAGATCAAGCTGAGCTCTTACTCCTCCACCGAACTATACATGGGTAGAGCGGGAGCTTTGTCAGGATATGGACAGTGGAAGGGAGAGTCCTGAGTTCTTCCCCTTCAGTGCAGTACCTGGCAGTTGGATTGCAGTACAGTACTGACAATTTTTAAAAAGGCCGTGTGTGTGTGTATGTATGTGTGTGTACTGTAAGTGTGTGTGTGTGTGTATGCATGTGTGTGTACTGTAAGTGTGTGTGTATGTAGGTGTGTTTATATGTACCATATGTGTGTGTGTGTATTTATGTATGTATGTACTATATATGTGTGTGTGTGTGTGTGTATGTAGGTGTGTTTTATATATACCATATGTGTGTATGTATGTACTATATATATATGTGTGTGTGTGTATGTGTTTATATGCATGCATATATATTTATATGTGTGTTTATATATGTATGTGTGTGTATGCATTTTTGTATGTGTTCATATATGTATGCATATATATGTATGTACTGTACGCGTGTGTGTGTTTTATATGTTTGTGTATGTATTTATGTGTGTGTGCTCATTTATGTATGTGTTTGTGATGCTCAAATCGCTTTTCAGAGGCCTTTGATGGGTAGATAAGAGGTGATATGTTGCCTCCTCAAAGCCTGTTTTAACCCCTTAAATGCAGCATCACAATGCCACACCTGCATGCAATGTACTTAGTTGCAGCCCCATTCACCTGGGGGGTATACTTCCATCCGTGGTGACAGCATGTGTATGACCCCGACTGCTGCCTCTGCAGTTAAAGGGGGAGCGGTTGTTGGGGTGGTAAAAATGGCTCAACCATGTTTTACCACCCCCAGCCTCGCCTGTGAACAAGCCCTTGGTTCACATCTGTGCGGCTGCGTGTAGGGCAGCCCATTCATTTCAATGGCAATTGTTATAATACAGAGGAAACAAACAGGCAGTTGTGATAATACATCAGTGTTGCCAACTCAGTATTTTTACTGGCAGCCAGTAAAAAATGGGGACTTTTCTCCTGCCAGTAAATGCCAGCGACAGGAAAAGGTTGCCAGTAAAAAATATTTCTGTGATGCTCAGTTCAGAACTGCGCATGCCGAGACCGGCCAAGTGCCGGTGTGTATGGTGTGTATGGTGTGTTTGGGTGGCGTCGGTGGGGGTGGGTCTGGTGGAGCAAATGCCTAGTGTCATAGTCAAGGGAGCCCAGTGGAGCAGCCTGAGCCTCGTGTGCAGGTCTGCGGGACGGGAGCATGGCAAGCCGGGGAGCAGGCCTGTCAGTGTTGTTTGGACTGGAATGTACTGAAGGGACCACCTGGCATGGAGAGAGACTGTCACTGTGACTCAGGAGATGTGTCGTGTCGGTGAGGTGTCATCGTCTGTGCTGCTGCACACTGCTGTCACTGACACTGAGAGTCAATGCATGTGTGTTTTCCGCCCATTCTATTGTCTTGCTCTCCTGAGTCCTGTCCCTGAGCTATATACTGATATTGAAAATAAAATAAGAAATATGTTTTTTGCCCTAATATCTACCTTAAATCGCATTGCTAATTGCATATTTTACTTGTTTGTAGCCTAAATAGTGAAATTTGCCCTTAACCACTTGCTTACTGGGCACTTAAACTATCCAGACCAATTTTCAGCATTCAGCGCTGATGCACTTTGAATGACAATTGCGCGGTCATACAACACTGTACCCAAATGAAATTTTTATCATTTTTTTTCCCACAAATAGAGCTTTCTTTTGGTTGTATTTGATCACCTTCGCAAGTTTTTATTTTTTGTTAAAAAAATTTAAAAAGACCGAATTTAAAAAAAAAGTTATATTTTTTTTTATATTTTGTTATAAAATTTTGCAAACAGGTAATTTTTCTCCTTCATTGATGTACGTTGATGAGGCTGCACTGATGGGCCGCATTGATGGGCACCGATGGGCTACATTGATGGGCACCGATAAGGCGGCACTGGTGTTCACTGAGAGGGGACACTGAGAGGTGGCACTGATAGGTGGCAGTGATGGGCACTGATAGGTGGCAGTGATGGGCACTTATCGGCACTGGTAGATTACACTGATAGGCAGCACTGCTAGATTGGCACCTCTTGTGGGCATTGATAGGTGGCACTTGTGGGCATTGATAGGTGGCACTCATGGGCACTGGCAGGCGGTAATTGTGGGCACAGATGAGGCAGATATGCCTCCTTCCTCTTTGGGACTGATGTCCCTTGCACATAAGCCGGTGATCTGTTTTTTTTTTTCTCCTTACACAAAAAAAAAGATTACCGAGCTTATGTTTACATCACGTGATCAGCTGTCATTGGCTGACAGCTGATCACGTGGTAAGGGGCCCCTTACTCGGATCTGTAATCATCTGAGTCTCAGTGACATGGTGATTACAGCGTTCGCCGTGCGCGCCCTGCAGGGCGTGCGGGGAGCATGCAAAGGGGAGGATGTCATATGACGGCCTCCCGGAAATTCAGGTCCGCGCTATGGCCGTCATTTGGCTATAGCGCGGACGCCAAGTGGTTAGAACCATATTTAGTAACTTTTGGAAATGCCAGTAAAAACGTGGCTGTGCCAGTAAATTTTGGACATTGTGTCAGTAAATTTCAATCTGGTAGGTTGGCAATACTGCAATACATGAGCAAGAAACAGGCAGTCATTATAATATCTGGGGTAGAAAACAAGTAATTGTAATTAAAGCGGGAGACCGGCGACCAATCCTTTTTTTTTTTTTTTTTTTTAGGTAATTGAGACACTTTGCTAATCCCAAAATAATACTCAGTTTGGGTGTAATATTTCCGCCTCTGTCTGTTTTCGTACTGAAGAATAACTTAGAAAATGTGATGCTGGCTGTTTCCATCTTGCTTGTGGGCATGTGAAGCCCACAAGCATTGATTTCCTGGATGCGGTGAATGCTGTTCATTCACAGCTTGTTCACACGCATGATCATTGTTCCTGCACTGAATCTTGGGAAGCCTGACACTAAGCTCCCAGGAGACAGTGCGGTGCCGGGGAAAGGCAATAAACACGCCTACTCCCATGGGAGGAGAGACAGGAAGTGCCACAATAAAGTACAATATAAAGGTAATTACAGCGATAAAAAAATTTTTCGTGCTGCATTTGAACATCTATGCAATTAACTAAAGGGGGTAAGATTAAGTTAAAAATTTGAGTGGAACCCCGCTTTAAGGATGGGTTCGGGCGTGTTCGCACACTCCACGTGCAGAGCCCGCCAGGAATCACAGGCAGTGAGACTTTTCCCGATCTCTGCAGCCGCACATCGGGAAAATGTCTCGTTGCCTGTGATTAGCTCTGTGCCGACTTCCTGGCGGGCTCTGCAGGTGGAGTGTGTGAACACGGCGGAGCCCATCCTTAATCGTAATCCTTAATCGTAATCATACGTGATTAACACATGAGCAATCCTTGGATCGCCGTACCCCAAAATTCTTCTGCAGACTTTTCACAACTTTAGCCATGATCTTGGCCTTTCTCATATTTGGGTTTGGGTAAGGTCCATGCTTCCCATCATAGTCTGTCCTCTTCAAGATGTCCACCATCTCCACCATCTCTACAAAGGACATATTTGAGGCCTTAAGACCCCTTTCACACCAAGGGCGTTTTGCAGGCGCTATTGCGTTAAAAATAGCGCCTGCAATCCGCCCTCAAACAGCTGCAGCATTGTCTGCAGTGTGAAAGCCCGAGGGCTTTCACACCGGAGTGCTGCGCTGGCAGGACGGGAAAAAAAGTCCTGCCAGCAGCTTCTTTGGAGCGGTGAAGGAGCGGTGTGTTTACCGCTCCTCCACTGCTGCTCCCCATTGAAATCAATGGGGCAGCACTGGGATACCGCTGGCAAAACGGCGCTATTGCGGCGCATTGCGGGTGGTTTTAACCCTTTCTCGGCCGCTAGCGGGGGTTGTAAAAGCGGCCCGCTAGCGGCCGAAATGTGCTGCTAATCCGACGGTAAAACGCCGCTAAAAATATCGCGTTTTGCCGCCGACGCTGTGGGTGGCCCGGTGTGAAAGGGCTCTTAATCTCCTCCGGGATCGTGACGTTTGTGGCTCCGGGCTTTCGTCCTCTTCGTTGCTGCTCTTCTCTGCATGCACTTGCTCTTTCTTCGCCATGTGCTCTCCCACTGCGCCAAAAGAGAAGGGGCAAGGAATATACTAGAAGGAAGGTCACGGGCGGGCGGAGTTTCATGCATGCGCAGTGTATATAAAGCGCAACACACGTGCGTTGTACGTACGATCTCTGAGCAGAGGATGGAGTAGCGTAAGCGCCGATTGTGATAACAAAGGTACAATTTGAACTTGGGGCATCAGTGGTCTATATTGCTTATAGATTAAGGCCTATATTGGGACAAGATTAGGAGAGTTTAGCCTGACATTAGGGTTTGTCTTGTGTTGTGTCTTGCAGATAAAATGGATCATGACTTCCTCCCCCATTTCATTGATATGTACAGAGAGCTGCTCTGTCTGTGGCAGGTAAAACGCCCCTTTTATACTAATAAAAGAAAGAGGCAGGGAGCGCCGAATCAATTGCTGGAATTGGTGAAGCCGCAAATCCCCACGGCAAACATCAACTATTTGAAGACCAAAATTGGTGGCCTGAGGAGCAAATATAATAGGGAGCACAAGAAGGTCCAGGATTCCATGAGATCAGGAGCAGCAGCAGATGACGTTTATGTCCCCAGGCTCTGGTACTACGACAGACTGCGATTTCTGTCAGACCAGAGTGAAATCAGGCCATCGCTCTCAACCCTTCCTTCCACACTTCCTTCTACTCTTCCTTCCACCTCAGATGAGGCTTCAGAAGTCCAACCTGGGCCTTCCACCCAGGAAGAAGATGTGGAGGAGCACAGCTTGAGTCAGGTATAGCATTGTTTAACATATTTCTCAAAATTGTATTCGATTGATGAACAATAAACTAAAACTATGTCCCATTTTCATACACAGGAAAGCCTTAGCCAGGAGGAGGCTGTGGAAAGTGGCAGCCAGGAGGTGGCCGGGGAAAGTGGCAGCCAGGAGGTGGCCGGGCCCAGTAGCCTGACTGAATCCCAGGTTCCTCCCCTCCGCCTTCCATCAAAAAGTACCAGGAAGGGGAGGAGCGTGCAGGAGTCAATGCTTTCTTTGATTCTGGAGGCTACTGCGGCCCTCAGAACCACCCCCAATCTTCAAGAGGCTTATGCCTGCATTATAGGCAGCAAAATGCAGAAAATGGAGGTGGGCCAATGCCTCTTTTGTGAGGAAGTGATCTATCTGGCTCTAAATAAGGGGTTGAGGGGCGAACTCACAAGCAAAACCCACCTGTGTGAGTTGGACCATCCTCCTCCTCCTCCACCTCCTCCACCTCCTGCCACAACTCCAACACCAAAGCCACAGCCCGGAAGCAAGTGTGGAACGAAGACAAGAGAGTGATGGCCTGGGTTTAGCCTGGTCTAGCATTTTAAAGAAGAAGAGAATGCGTTGCATTAAAAGATTAAAAACTTTGTAGCGTGGCGAATGTGCTATCTCCATTAGGAACGCTAGTTTTACCAGAATTTTTGTGACTTTAGTAAGCTATTCAATATCTACTTGCGACTAGTAAGCGAAAAAAGTCGGACGATCTGTCGTCTAATTTTCGGATCGTGTGTATGGGCCATAAGGGTTGTGCAACAGCCAAATAATTCTCACGTTGTTTGGAGATTCCATAGGCTATCCTGTCATCTAGAATGCATGATCAATTTTTACACTGTCAACACAACCCACACACCCCAGAGACATATGGCTTAGCTTGCCAAAATCTGCAATATGTCAGCTGACTGGTCTGGTAGACAGCCATACACAAATATATACACAGATCCCTGTCTGGCAGATAAGGTAGCTTCCATTCACTGACAGTAATCTGCATGCAATCAGCAGCAACGAGATGCAATTTCATGCAGATTAAAGGAGAAGTATAGCCAAAGCTTTTTTGGCTAAACTTCCCCGGATCACAGCAGTGTAGTTCGTTCTGCACTCCTATGATCAGTTTTCAACTGACAACTGGCTGAAGCCCACTGTCGGCTGATGTCACAGATCAGGTCCAGGTTCTAAAAAGATCCCGAGCATATGATCGGTATCTACCCAGAACCCTGGACTGGCACCTGGCTCAGCCTTTCAGTGATCCGCGAGAGCGTGAGCCAGCCACTCCTGCCCCCTCCACAGCCCAGGGCTCCAGTGAGTGCCCTGTAGGAGAGAGCAGAGAGCCGCTGACTGACAGTCATAGCACTCTGCTCAGAGTGGAGGGGGAGAACTGAGCAATCAGCCGTATCTGATCGCTCAGTTCTCACTGCAGTGCCAATGGGGGACAGATTCAGCATCAGATCGATGCTGCATTCACCTTGGTGAGTATAATGCCGCACGATGCACACGATCAGAAATTCGGCCAGAAAAAGACCGATGAGAGTTTGTGGTCGGAAAATGCAACCGTGTGTATGCTCCATTGGACATGTTCTCAATTTTCCCGACGGAAATTCCGTTTGTGTGTATGCAATTCCGACGCGCAAAAAAACACGCATGCTTAGAATCAATACGAGACTGAGACTCTCACTGTGGTAAAACAACCGTTCGTAATGGAGATGGCACATTCATCACACTGCAAATTTTTAAATCTTTCAATGCAGTGCATTCTCTTCTTCTTTATAATGCTAGAAGAATGAAGTTGTTTTGCTGCTCATATTCACACAGACTTCTCACAAACGTATTTCTTTATTATTTCTCGTGATCTCCTGAATAATCTTTTTGGTTTTTAAAGCCAGATCTCCATAATAATGAAATATTTTGAAGAATACTATACCTGGCTCAAGCTGGATTCCTCCACATGTTGCTGCCTGAAAGGCCCAGGTTGGACATCAGAAGCCTCAGCTGGGGGGGGAAGGAAGCGTGGAAGGAAGATTGGAGAGTGCTGGCCTGGGTTCAGTCTGGCCTGCCAGAAAATGCAGTCTGTCATAGTAACACAGCCTGGGGACATACAGTAAATGTCATCTGCTGTAGCTCCTGATCTCAGGGAATTCTGGACCTTCTTGAGCTCCATAATATAAGTGCTCCTCATGCCATCAATTAGTGCCTTCAAATAGGGGATGTCTGCCTTGGGGATCACAGGCTTCACAAATTCCACCAATTGATCCAGCGCTGCCTTCCTCTTTGTTTGATTGTTATAATCGGGGTGCTTTACCTGCCACAGACAGGGCAGCTCCCTGTACATATCAATGAATATGGGCATAAAGTCCTCGTCATTGAATAGATCCAACACAAACCCTAATGTCAGGTGAAAGTCTCCTAATCTTGACCCAATATAGGCCTCAATCTATAAGCAATGTAGGCCACTGATGCACCAACTTAAAATTGTACCTTCGTTATAACGATCGGCGCTTCCGCTACACCTTCCTCCACTCACAGAACGTACGTACGACGCACGTGTGTTACACTTTATATACACTGCACATGCGTGAAACTCCGCCCGCGTCACCCGCCCCTTATGTTCTTTCTAGAATATTCCCCGTCCCGTCTTTCATCTCACTGGGAGACGACATGGCGGAGTCACAGCAGGTGCTTAATAGCAGTAATGAGTAGAAAAGCCCGGAGCAAGAAACGTCCCGATCCAGGAGGAGAAGATTTAAGGCCTCAAATATGTCCTTTGAAGAGATGGTGGAGATGGTCGACATATTGAAGAGGGCCGACTATGATGGGAAGTATGGACTGTACCTAAACCCAAATGTGAGAAAGGCCAAGATCATGACCAAAGTTGTGACGAGTCTGCACCGGAAATAGGGGTACGACGATCCAAGGAGCAATTAAGGAAACGCTGGTCGGACCTCAAATTAAGGGAGCAGGATCGGTATAGAAGGATCAAGAAAGTGCTTCCAAAAAGTAAGTAGTTGTCGTGTGTTCCTATTATGATTATTACTTGCATGCTGTGCCATGTGCTTTTCTTTACTGTTTAATATGGCTACTTTCATGTTCGTGGGCACAGTAATTGGTCGTAGTAAACATCGTTCGTTTACAAATAAATACAATGTTTTTGCCAGATACAGGGTTAACTACATTTGGTCATGATAATTTGTATTCAAAGAAGTTTAGGACATTGTTGTCTAGATGTGTTTCGAATTGCAAACTTGATTCAGTGTAATGTAAGGAGAGGACACTCAGCAGCTGTTTACACATCTGGACTCTGGAGCACTAGTGTGGGACACAAGAAGAAACTTTTTAGGGTGTCCCACACAGGTGCTCCAGTGGATACTTGGGGTGTCTACATGTGTGAAAATTGTCCAAAAAAGGGAAGTATTCCAGCTTTAGTAAGGGAAAAAAAATCATGTCTTCAGGTTTGAACTCTGCCAAACAGACAATTGTACACCACTTCCAAGCAATGTTTCATATTCCTATTTCTGTACTCAAAGATCTGTGTGCTAACTATAACTTTTGTTTCATTCTCATAAGGGAGCAAAGACTCGTAAAATATGAGGACACCAGGGACCCCCCATCTCCTGGAGAAGGTGAACAAAGCTCACAACCTGAGGATGTGGAGGAAGGGGAGGTGGTGGAGATTGTCACAACAGGTCAGTGTTGGACGCCACAGATTCAGGTAATAGATGTATGCCTGCATATTTATAATACATGGTGTGTATTTTTATTTTAGGTGATGTTCAGGTTGTGGTACCAAAATCCAGTGATTTCACCAGTGACAGTGCCCAACGGATGATCCAGGAAATCATGTTTTGTAGTCAGGATTTGGACATTATCAAAGAAAAAACCAAGGAGATTGAACAAGGACTGAAGAACATGATTGATGTACTAGGGAGAATTTAAATCCTAAAAAGATTCCAAATTTTTTTTTTATTTTTGACAAAAATTTTAATTAAAGTTTGAATACAGTTTAAAAGCCAAATTTGGAAGATCCACACAGTGTGCCAACATGTGTTATCTGCCATCAGGGGATTTCAGTGTACGCGTTTTGTGGGTGCAACCCCTTCCTCCCAACTCTAGTAGGTGAGAGGAAGTGGTTGCACCCCCAAAATACGTCCATTGATCCCCCATGATGGGAGATAGCACATGTTGACATTAGGTATGGAATCAGAAAGGAAATCCCCATTTTGACTCACAATTTGTGTGCATCTTCTAAATTTGGCTTTTACAGGGGTAGCTTCACCCCATCTGATGAAGGCAAGATCAAGACCTTTTGCACAATATAAAATATCTGATATTGCCTTCTTTTTTGCAATGTTGAACTTTGTAAGTTCCAGAGTTGTGTATGCTATGTTTGTAAACATGCCTGTTTCTGTATTTTTTCTGTTTCTGTATTTTTTTAGAAATTTCAAGGTAAAACAGCGCTGGTCATTGATTTCAATAGCAGGGGCGGTTTAGGAGCGGTGTATACACCCCTCCCGCACTGCCCAAAGATGCTGCTTGCAGGACTTTATTTCCCATCTTGCAAGTGCACCGCCCCAGTGTGAAATTGCTCAGGCTTTCACGCTGGGGCTGCAGAAGAGGCAGTTTACAGGCGCTATTTTTAATGCAAAAACACCTGTAAAATGCCTCAGTGTGAAAGTGGTTTAAATGTTTGTTTTTGAAAACCCTGATTTTCTTTTTTTAAAGGTGACATTTTGCCAAACATACAGGAACTAATAATATAATGCAACAAATTCTCTGGAAGTGTGAATTCTTACCATAGATAGTACATAGAAATATGTGCAAAAGCACAAATTACAAAAAGACAAAAATATAAACTAACACACAGAAATTTGGCTATTTGCTTTAAAAATGAAAGGAGAAAAAAAAATCGGAAAAACCTTTACAGTTTCAGGCAGAAACGTTTTATCCTGTTGGTGGTTGGTTGGTTTAGAACAAGCTCCATACAAATAACCCTTATCGTTTTTCATGCTAACCAATGTATAGCGTTGTAAGACAGACTTAAGCCTTGTACACACGATCTGTTGTCTGTTGACAGACTGTTGTCCTAAAATCTTACCCTTAGTACGCTCCTTTTAACAATTGTTGTCCAACTTTCAGCCAACAAATGTTGGATGACATGCTAGTAAATTTTCAGCGGAAAATGGTTCATTGTCAGATTTTTCTGATGGTCAGTACACAAATCTGTCACACAAAAGTCGAATGTACAAACACACTTGCTCGGAATCAATGCTCACCAAACACGAAATTACCGGAGGGGGCCCGAAGGGTGGTGCTCGAGCTGAAATTCCTCGTAGTAGGTCTAATACGTCACTACGTTCGTGTTTGTTGGCTGAAAATTGTGTACCATTAGTATGCAAGACAAGATCCAGGCACATGCCCTGAAGACAAAAATCTGATGCTCGGTTGGCCAACAATTGGATCATGTGTACGAGGCTTTAAGCAGCTCATAGATTATGCAATTTTCTTTCTTTCCACCACAGACATGTTTAGATGGGGGAATTCCTCCCGCATCACTATTGTATTCTGCTGGTGGGGAGCCTTCCCCCCTGGCAGAATACACTTGTCACTGCTGGCGCTACAGCCACCGGCAGTGATTGCATGAAAAAAAATCAGACAGGCTGGTTGTACTGAAGTTGATTGATCGACTTCAGTACAACCAGCCTGTCCATAGATGAATCGAATCTCGGTTGGTCCCTGCTGAACCAGCTGAGATTCGATCCATCTATGGCCGGCTTTATTCCCTTTTGTCAATTACATCTGGGGGTGTTGCCTCACCTGGTGTGAGGTGAGTTCTTGCCTTTTGAAGTGGCCCCATAGGCTGTATGGACCAGCCGATTCTGATGGCTAGGTCTCAGGTCACCTGAGGCCAGGTGACAGATGCACGCCATTGGGGTCAGGAGTGCACCGCTAAGGAAGTGGACCTTACGGCTGATTGCCGCGGATGGAGCTCTTCCGGAAAGCAGGTCCTCTGGAGCACCAACACAGATCCCACTGGGATCTAGAACATGAGATTCTCCAGAAGAGCAAGCAGGTGTTCAGCAGAGCCCCTAGAACTTTGCTGCAACTGGCTCCAGGTTGCAGCCCCCAGGGTCTCCCAGCTCACGCTCAAAGGTTGGGGCAACAAGCAGACAGGGGTTGTCAAAGAATACGCCAAAGGTCAGGGTATGAAGCAGGATAGTCAATAACAAGCCAACGACGGTAAACAAAATCAGACGTAGAGCACACAGCAAGAAGCACACGGGAAGCCAAACATACAATATTGATCAGTGAGGTTTTGCTGCAGTGCACAGCTTAGTGTTCCTTGTTAGAGGCTGGGATGAAGCCATGCTTCAGGGAAGATTACTTAAGCAGACATGTGAACACTGAACAGGGTCGGTCTCTAAGCTGAACACAACAAGAGAGGTAAGCAGACAGACATAAACATTACTGCAGACTCATGAAACTAGGTTGGAGTTAGGACAGCAGCGCATGACCCCTATCGTACCGAGTCCAAATGCCACACAACTGCCGCAAGCAGGGACTATAGTATTGTTTCGTCACTCCTTAGCTTATTCAATAAAGTCAAGACACACCATTTTGCATCGGCACAGAGCTCATCTTGCATATTACAAGTAAAAAACATTCTTATCTCCCCATGACTAATATTTAGAATTTTATGAGAGATAGAACATAATCCACCTGATCTGAGAAAAATGAGAAGTCCAAGCAGAGAGTTTGGTGCCTCCAATATGGGATGACCTCACCCCCCCCACCCCAACACACACTATGATTGCAGTTGCCAGGTTTTAGGGATTCTGAGGACTTGTGAGGTGAGGTTATGGTTTGATCTTATCTATAGCATGAAGCCTACAAGGTCCTGTCAGAAGCTTGTACATAGGCGCTTCAACCTGAACTCAAGCTTTTCGCTTTTGGCGACAGACAAATTTGGCCAGTTCGCCTGCCCTTCTGAACCTCCAGCTGCTGGTATTAGTACCACCACTAAATGACAGCTTCAAACCGCCTGCCAGCTTGTTTCGAATTATAAACAAGCTAGCGGGTATCCCAGATAACGTCATTGTCCAAATATGGTCACAACTATATTTGATCAATGAAACCAGCCAGCATCCTCCACTAGTTTGTGAAAGGATTAGCAGCAGGAGAGGATCGTCGTGGTGCATGTCATCATGTTTGTGTTAAAGAGGAAGTAAACCCTGATGGGTTTTACTTCCTCTTTTGCTCGCTGCAAAGCCTGCAAATGAAAAGCATAATGGGCTAGTATGCATCGCATACTAGCCCATTTTGTGCCACTTACCTGCAAAAGAATCCAGCAATGTCCCCTGTGTAGGCAGCGTCCATCTTCTGGCCCCTCTTCCTTCCGGGCCGCGGACTCCGGCTCTGTGATTCGCTGGAGAGGCGTAACGTCACTCCCGCGCATGCGCACGGGAGCCACGATTAACGGCACAGGCTCGGGAAGAAACGGCACTTCTTCCCTAGCATGCGCCCTTGGAATTTTTGGCGGACTACAAGTGAGATATCTCCTAAACGGTGCACATTTAGGAGATGTTTCCACTACCTATAGGTAAGCCTTATTCTAGGCTTACCTATAGGTAGAAGTCCAAAAAGTGGGTTTACAACCACTTTAATGAGTTGTCTGGGCATCACTCATCATGGCTGAGGATGGAATTACATCACTGGACAACGTGATGATGAAACAAGGGGTGACAAGACTGTCTGGAAACTGTCATTTAATGCCAATATTTTTCTTTTTAAATGTCACTTTTGCATGCAGGCTTCAGACCTCTCCAAGCATGTTTTTTAGAAGATATTGGGGGTTATTTACTAAAGGCAAACCCACTTTGCACTACAAGTGCACTGCATGTGCACTTGAAAGTGCACTTTGAAGTGCAGTCACTTTAGATCTGAGGGGGACATGCAAGGAAAATAAAAAAACGCATTTTAGCTTGCACATGATTGGATTATAAAATCAGCAGAGCTTCCCCTCGTTTCAGATCTTCCCCTCAGATCTACAGCGACTGCACTCCCAAGTGCACTTTCAGTGCATTTGTAGTGCAAAGTGGATTTGCCTTTAGTAAATGACCCCCATTGTGTATTTGTAATGTTGCCCTCCAAGCTACATTAACCACTTTAAGACCGGGCCTCTTTTTCAGACTCGGTGTTTACAAGTTAAAAACAGAGAATAAAATGGCAGTCATTGCAATACTTTTTGTCACACCGTATTTGCGCAGCAGTCTTACAAGCGCACTTTTTTTGGAAAAAATTAACTTTTTTGAATAAAAAAATAAGACAACAGTAAAGTTAGCCAATTTTTTTTTATATTGTGAAAAATAATGTAAATTGATACCCAACATGTCACGCTTCAAAATTGTGCCCGCTCGTGGAATGGCGTCAAACTTTTACCCTTAAAAATCTCCATAGGCGAGGTTTAAAAAAATCCTACAGGTTACATGTTTTGAGTTACAAAGGAGATCTAGGGCTAGAATTATTGCTCTCGCTCTACCGATCGCGGCGATACCTCACATGTGTGGTTTGACCACCATTTTCATATATGGGTGCTACTCACGTATGTGTTCGCTTCTGTGCGCGAGCTAGTCAGGAAGGGGCACTTTAAAAACATTTTTATTTTCTTATTTAGTTTATTTGATTTTATTTATTTTTACACTTTTAAAAAAAAAAAAAAAGGGTCATTTTTATTCCTATTACAAGGGATGTAAACATCCCTTGTAATAGAAAAAAGCGTGACAGGTCCTCTTAAATATGAGATCTGGGGTCAAAAAGTCCTCAGATCTCATATATGGACTTAAATGCAATAAAAGAAAAAAAAATGTTGTCATTTAAAAAAAATTACAACAGAAAAATGTGCCTTTAAGACGTATGGGCGGAAATGATGTTTTGACGTCGCTTCCGCCCTGCTATGGTATGGAGATGGATGGGGGCCATCTTATCCTCACTCGTCTCCATACCCAGCCACGAACAGGTCCCGATCGCCTCCGCCGCTGCCGGTGGCTCCGGTAAGCGGCGGAGGGTGCGGGAGAGCGGCGGGAGGGGGGGCCCTCTCCCGCCGCCAATAACGGTGATCTCGTGGCGAATCCGCCGCAGAGACCACCATTATCATTAACCGAACCGCCACCTGAAGTGATGGATACCTCGGTTGTGGCAGCAGCTGCCATTACCAAGATATCCCTCTTCAAAGTCAGGACGTATATAGTCGTGCGGCGGTCGGTAAGTGGTAAAAAAAACCTGCTTCCTAATAAATTTTAGCTTGTACATTTTTTTTTTTTGATTGATTAATGT
This sequence comes from Aquarana catesbeiana, assembly GCF_042186555.1. NCBI lineage: Eukaryota > Metazoa > Chordata > Amphibia > Anura > Ranidae > Aquarana > Aquarana catesbeiana. The sequence goes on along the minus strand of NC_133332.1, from coordinate 243,730,186 downwards.
CCTAGTGGCAGTGCCCAGGTATCCATGACATTTGTATCAAAAGCTTACAAACTGATCTTTTAAAAAGGCCAGAAAAAATGTGTTCCTCAAAGATCCCATGCCCAAGCTGTCTATTTCAATTTTGGATTGTAAACATTGGTCTATTACTCACAAGTGAATTAAAGTGATAGTAAACCCACTTTTTCATCTTTTACCTACAGGCAAGCCTGTAATAAGGCATACTTGTAGGTTCTGTGAATATCTGCTAAAACTTGCACTGTTAAGGAGACATTCAGAGTACATGCAGCCGGTGACATTAATGTGCCGGACTTACAGAGCCTGTGCCATAAACGGTGGCTCCCACGCGCATGCGTGGTTTGGACATCATGTAGCTGGAGGCCACGAACCCGTAAGGAAGACAGGGTGAAGATGGAAGCCCTCTCAGCAGTGACAGCGCGATGCTGTAGGGCTTCCTTTTAAGGTGAAGAATAGTGCGATCCATACTAGCACATTATGACATTGCCTTGCAGGGGATTTTTTTTCTTCTTTAACTGCGGTTTACTGCTGCTTTAAGAAAATATCATCCCACTTTTATATTTTAATGTCACCACTGTTAAGGCCTTAATCACATGGCATTTCAGTGACAGGTGTAGCAGTAATCCAGTGTATTCTAGCCACTAGCGACTGGATTCACAGGTGGATGTGGATAGTTGCAGCTGTTCAACCTGTACAAAGCATTTTAAGTCTGGCAGCAGCTGCAGCTGTTTGCAGGTATTCGCATGTTTGTGTCCAAGGGTGATCATCTGTCCCTAACCACAGGTAGGTGCTCCATGTCTACATGGACATTGCATTACATACCAACACCATCAGCCTTGACATCATTTTATGGCTGTGTGGCTGCTATCAGTCTGTCATTGCTTTGTGCAGGTTGAGCAGCCGCAACTAAACGCAGAATTCTTGCTGCAGATGGCGCTAAAATGCCACATGAATGAGGTCTAAAAGCTGGCATTGGTTGTCTTCAGTGAAAATCCCATGACAAAACAGTCTTCAACTCGGCTACCACTAGTTTACTAATTTTGGCTTCCTAATTTCAGGTTTCCACCCTGCTTATTCATCGTTCTTTACAAAGTAGTTAGTCTGAATTGCCCGGGTATGTGACAGGTTCTAAGTACCTTTAGTTTACCTCCAAACTTGGGGGAGGCAGTTGGGAACAGAGCAGCAAGGAGAAATAAAGAAGAGGCTGGTCAACTGTGGAAGTCAGGGTTCATAGATCAGCGTAGGTTTTATAACAGGTTGGTTTTGAAGAGTCCTACCACTGGCTTTTCCAAAACATTTACATTACATGCCCATAGGAATGAGTAGAAAACCTCATGGTTTCAATACAAGCTCAATGCGAAAATATGAAAATGTAGTGAGAAAAAAAAACGCAGGACTGCATGCAATTTTTTTCATGCATGAAGACTATGAAGTTGATTTACTAAAGGCAAATAGGCGGTGAACTTTGCAAAGTGCAGTTGCTCCAGAACTCAGTAAATGAACACAAGCTCTGCTGACTTCCATCATCCAATTATGTGCAAGAAAAAAGGCTTTTTCCTTGCATGTGACTGGGTACTCTTTGCAAAGTGAAGCTTTACCTTATTTACTAAGCTCTGGAGCAACTGCACATGGAGAGTACAGCTGCACTTTGCACAGTGCACAGCTTATTTGCCTTTAGTAAATCAACCCCTATGAATGGGATTCTTTTTTGCTGCATCTCATGGCATGATCATACCCAAGTCCATCACTAGGGGGCAGTGTCTGCAAAGAAACTAAAGCCTTAAAGTGGTCGTAAACCCTTACACACCACTTTTACCTACAGGTAAGCCTATAATAAGGCTTACCTGTAAGTACCGTGAATATCTCCTAAACTTGCACCGTTTAGGAGATATTCACTGGATCAACATGTGCAAGATATTCACTGTTTTAACATGTGCCGATGTCATCGGCACATGCGCACTGATAACTAGGGATGGGCCGAACACCCCCCTGTTCGGTTCGCATCCAGAACATGCGAACAGGCAAAAAAAATTTGTTCAAACACGCGAACACCGTTTTTGGGACACGAACATGAAAAATCAAAAGTGCTAATTTTAAAGGTTAATATGGAAGTTATTGTCATAAAAAGTGTTTGGGGACCTGGGTCCTGCCCCAGGGGACATGTATCAATGCAAAAAAAAGTTTTAAAAACGTCCTTTTCTTTCGGGAGCAGTGATTTTAATCATGCTTAAAGTGAAACAATAAAAGTGAAATATTCCTTTAAATTTTGTACCTGGGGGGTGTCTATAGTATGCCTGTAAAGTAGTGCATGTTTCCCATGTTTATAACAGTCCGAGAGCAAAATGACATTTCTAAAGGAAAAAAAAGTCATTTAAGTGCTAGCGCTAGTGCCAGCTATTAATGAATTGTTGGTCCCGACAATACACATAAAAGTCATTGAAAGTAATTGAAAAAAGAAAAAAAATGTGTGGGGTACCCCAAAATTCCATTACCAGGCCCTTCAGGTCTGGTATGGATATTAAGGGAAACTCTGCGACAAAATGTAAAAATAAATGGTGTGGGGTTCCCCCCCAAAAATCCACATCAGACCCTGAAGGGTCTGGTATGGATTTTAAGGGGAACTCCACGCCAAAATAAAAAAAAATGGTGTAGGGTTCCCCCAAAAATCCACGCCAGACTCTTATTCGAGCACGCAACCTGGCAGGCCGCAGGAAAAGGGGGGGAGAGAGAGCGCCCCCCCTCCTGAACCGTACCAGGCCACATGCCCTCAACTTGGGGAGGATGTCCCCACGTTGATGGGGACAAGGGCCTCATTCCCACAACCCTTGCCCGGAATCTGGAAGCCCCCTTTAACAAAGGGGACACCCAGATCCTGCCCCCCCATGTGAATTGGTAAGGGGTACATTGTACCCCTACCATTTCACAAAAAGGAAGTGTAAAAATGTTAAAAAACCACAGGAGATGGCTTGGGACAAGTCCTTTATTAACCACTTGAGCCCCGGACCATTATGCTGCCTAAGGACCAGAGGTCTTTTTCCAATTTGGCACTGTGTCGCTTTAACTGCTAATTGCGCGGTCATGCAATGCTGTACCTAAACGAAATTTGCGTCCTTTTCTTCCCACAAATAGAGCTTTCTTTTGATGGTATTTGATCACCTCTGCAGTTTTTATTTTTTGCGCTATAAACGGAAAAAGACCGAAAATTTTGAAAAAAAATGATATTTTCTACTTTTTGTTATAAAAAAAATCCAATAAACTAAATTTTAGTCATACATTTAGGCCAAAATGTATTCGGCCACATGTCTTTGGTAAAAAAAATGTCAATAAGCATATATTTATTGGTTTGCGCAAAAGTTATAGCGTCTACAAACTAGGGTACATTTTCTGTAATTTACACAGCTTTTAGTTTATGACTGCCTATGTCATTTCTTTATGTGCTAAAATGGCAGGGCAGTACAAACCCCCCCCAAATGACCCCATTTTGGAAAGTAGACACCCCAAGGAAATTGCTGAGAGGCATGTTGAACCCATTGAATATTTATTTTTTTTGTCCCAAGTGATTGAATAATGACAAAAAAAAAAAAAAAAAAATATTTACAAAAAGTTGTCACTAAATGATATATTGCTCACACAGGCCATGGGCCTATGTGGAATTGCACCCCAAAATACATTCAGCTGCTTCTCCTGAGTATGGGGATACCACATGTGTGGGACTTTTTGGGAGCCTAGCCGCGTACGGGGCCCCGAAAACCAATCACCGCCTTCAGGATTTCTAAGGGTGTAAATTTTTGATTTCACTCTTCACTGCCTATCACAGTTTCAGAGGCCATGGAATGCCCAGGTGGCACAACCCCCCCCCCCAAATGACCCCATTTTGGAAAGTAGACACCCCAAGCTATTTGCTGAGAGGCATATTGAGTCCATGGAATATTTTATATTTTGACACAAGTTGCGGGAAAGTGACGCTTTTTTTTTTTTTTTTTGCACAAAGTTGTCACTAAATGATATATTGCTCACACAGGCCATGGGCATATGTGGAATTGCACCCCAAAATACATTTAGCTGCTTCTCCTGAGTATGGGGATACCACATGTGTGGGACTTTTTGGGAGCCTAGCCGCGTACGGGGCCCCGAAAACCAAGCACCGCCTTCAGGATTTCCAAGGGTGAAAATTTTTGATTTCACTCTTTACTGCCTATCACAGTTTCGGAGGCCATGGAATGCCCAGGTGGCACAAACCCCCCCCCCCAAATGACCCCATTTTGGAAAGTAGACACCCCAAGCTATTTGCTGAGAGGCATGGTGAGTATTTTGCAGCTCTCATTTGTTTTTGAAAATGAAGAAAGACAAGAAAAAACTTTTTTTTTTTTTCTTTTTTCAATTTTCAAAACTTTGTGACAAAAAGTGAGGTCTGCAAAATACTCACTATACCTCTCAGCAAATAGCTTGGGGTGTCTACTTTCCAAAATGGGGTCATTTGGGGGGTTTTGTGCCACCTGGGCTTTCCATGGCCTCCGAAACTGTGATAGGCAGTGAAGAGTGAAATCAAAAATTCACGCCCTTAGAAAGCCTGAAGGCGGTGCTTGGTTTTCGGGGTCCCGTATGCGGCTAGGCTCCCAAAAAGTCTCACACCTGTGGTATCCCCGTACTCAGGAGAAGCAGCAGAATGTATTTTGGGGTGTAATTTCACATATCCCCATGGCATGTTTGAGCAATATATCATTTAGTGACAACTTTGTGCAAAAAAAAAAAAATGTGTCTCTTTCCCGCAACTTGTGTCGCAATATAAAATATTCCATGGACTCGACATGCCTCTCAGCAAATAGCTTGGGGTGTCTACTTTCCAAAATGGGGTCATTTGGGGGGGTTTTGAACTGTCCTGGCATTTTATGCACAACATTTAGAAGCTTATGTCACACATCACTCACTCTTCTAACCACTTGAAGACAAAGCCCTTTCTGACACTCATTGTTTACATGAAAAAGTTATTTTTTTTTGCAAAAAAATTACTTTGAACCCCCAAACATTATATATTTTTTAAAGCAAATGCCCTACAGATTAAAATGGTGGGTGTTTCATTTTTTTTTTTCACACAGTATTTGCGCAGCGATTTTTCAAACGCATTTTTTGGGGAAAAAACACACTTTTTTAAATTTTAATGCACTAAAACACACTATATTGCCCAAATGTTTGATGAAATAAAAAAGATGATCTTAGGCCGAGTACATAGATACCAAACATGACATGCTTTAAAATTGCGCACAAACGTGCAGTGGCAACAAAATAAATGCATTTTTAAAAGCCTTTAAAAGCCTTTACAGGTTACCACTTTAGATTTACAGAGGAGGTCTACTGCAAAAATTACTGCCCTCGATCTGACCTTCGCGGCGATACCTCACATGCATGGTGCAATTGCTGTTTACGTTTGACGACAGACCGCCGTTTGCGTTCGCCTTAGCGCGAGAGCAGGGGGCGACAGGGGTGCTTTTTTTTTTTTTTTTTTTTCTTTATTATTTTTTTGCTTTTTTATCGTATTTTTAAACTGTTTCTTTCATTTTTTTTTTTTTTTTTTAATCATTTTTATTGTTATCTCAGGGAATGCAAATATCCCCTATGATAGCAATAGGTAGTGACAGGTACTCTTTTTTGAAAAAATTGGGGTCTATTAGACCCTAGATCTCTCCTCTGCCCTCAAAGCATCTGATGACACCAAGATCGGTGTGATAAAATGCTTCCCCAATTTCCCAATGGCGCTATTTACATCCGGCGAAATCTAAGTCATAAAATGATCGTAGCTTCCGGTTTCTTAGGCCATAGAGATGTTTGGAGCCACTCTGGTCTCTGATCAGCTCTATGGTCAGCTGGCTGAATCACCGGCTGCATTCTCAGGTTCCCTGTTGAGACAGGAGAGCCAGAGAAAAACACGGAAGACGGTGTGGGGGGGGGCATTCCCTCCCACGGCTTGTAAAAGCAGTCTAGAGGCTAATTAGCCACTAGGATTGCTTTTACATGAAAGTCGACCGCTGGCTGAAAAGAATGATACCAAGATGATACCTAAACCTGCAGGCATCATTCTGGTATAACCATTCAAAGTCGTGAATGGCGTACCTGAAGACAAAAAAATGGTTAACAATGGTTAACAATAAAGCACAGTAAACAGTAAAGTATAAATAATTACATACCTGAAAAACAAACATGATAAAACATAATAACAATAACAATAACATTAAAACATTGCAGAATAGAATACAGTAAAAAAAGAGCAGAACAATAGAGAGAGAGAATAGAGAGAGAGAACAATAAAACGACAACTATTTTTTTTTATTTTATATATATATATTTTTTTTTACACTTTTTTTGTAACTAACTTTTATAACTGTAACCGGTTCCAGGTTCGGGTCTCTCAAAATGTGATGGCATCTTGGGAGACCCTGTGAAAGTGTGCCTAGTCTGTGGAATGCTGTACCCTACGCTAATACTCAACTAGTGCATGGTAGCGTTCAAAACATTCACCAATGCAAAGACCAGGATTGTCAGGACAGGAGGGACAATAATAGCGGGTGTCACGCCTATATCCGCGCTTGCTGCAGACACGACATCTTTTTGGGGGGGTTCGTTGGGTAGGGGTACTCGGGAGGACATAAAAATGCCTCTCATGCAGCCGACTGCATTTGGTTGTGGATGTGAATGGGGGAAGTACGGGCGCTGCAGAAGCGGTGGGTTCCCAATTAGGATTGGCGAATGCAGCAGGAAGGGCACTATGGGCATGACGGGCCTGTGTTTGTCTTCTTGGTGGCAGAGCGACACTACTTGTGCTTGCCACCTCACCAGCTTGAACTACACTTATGGGACTCGCCACGTCACCAAGTGTTACTGCAGCGCTGGTTTGACTACGACCGGGGTGTACTAGGCCGCTGGTGCTTGCCAGTTCAATAAAAAGCTTCCAAAAAAACTGTTAGCGATCGCAGGGATCAGGCCTGACTCTGCAAACGCTGCAGTTATGCGTTTAGTGTTTTGTAAGTGACAGTGATCGATCGATACTGCACTTGGGTGGGCTGGGCTGGGCCGGGCGGAGGGGCAAAACGCAGGTGCTAGCAGGTATCTGGGCTGATCCCGCTAACACTGCGTTTTTGGGAACCCTAAACTGCTGGGGACGCTAGTATAGATCTGATCGGATCAGATATTGATCCGTTCAGATACTATACCACTAAGGGAGGCGTATGCTGCGTGCGTGGGTGTTAGTGGTACTGGCGCTAACCTGACGCTGCCTGGGGCCGGTGCTTGCTAGTTCACCAAAATGCTACCAAAAAAACTGTTAGCGATCGCAGGGATCAGGCCTGACTCTGCGAACGCTGCAGTTATGCGTTTAGTGCCTTGTAAGTGACAGTGATCGATCGATACTGCACTTGGGTGGACTGGGCTGGGCTGGGCCGGGCGGAGGGGCACAACGCAGGTGCTAGCAGGTATCTGGGCTGATCCCGCTAACACTGCGTTTTTGGGAACCCTAAACTGCTGAGGACGCTAGTATAGATCTGATCGGATCAGATATCGATCCGTACAGATACTATACCACTAAGGGAGGTGTATGGTACGTGCGTGGGTGTCAGTGGTACTGGCGCTAATCTGGCGCAGCCTGGGGCTGGTGCTTGCCAGCTCACCAAAATGCTACCAAAAAAACTGTTAGCGATCGCAGGGATCAGGCCTGACTCTGCGAACGCTGCAGTTATGCGTTTAGTGTTTTGTAAGTGACAGTGATCGATCGATACTGCACTTGGGTGGGCCGGGCGGAGGGACAAAACGCAGGTGCTAGCAGGTATCTGGGCTGATCCCACTAACACTGCGTTTTTGGGAACCCTAAACTGCTGGGGACGCTAGTATAGATCTGATCGGATCAGATATTGATCCGATCAGATACTATACCACTAAGGGAGGCGTATGCTGCGTGCGTGGGTGTTAGCGGTACTGGCGCTAATCTGACGCTGCCTGGGGCGACGCATATCACCGCCGGGCGACCGGGGGGCTAAACCTTTATTCGGTAATAAACGGCGGGTGCCCTGACACTATAAAAAATAAACAAACTAACCAGCGTCACCCGTAACAGTTATACGGTGATCAGTGGTGAAAGGGTTAACTAGGGGGCAATCAAGGGGTTAAAACATTTATTAGATAGTATATGGGGGTCCCTGTCGCTATAAAACGCTGACGGCGAACCTAAATATTTACCTCACTAACTAGCGTCACCAGCGACACTAATACAGCGATCAGAAAAATGATCGCTTAGTGACACTGGTGACAGGGGGTGATCAAGGGGTTAAAACTTTATTAGGGGGGGTTAGGGGGGTATCCTAGACCTAAAGGGGGGTAACAGTAACTGTCCCAACACTGTAACTGTCACAAACTGACACCAATGCAGTAATCAGAAAAAAAAAAAAAAAAAAACTGCTGGTGTCAGTTTGTGACAGGGGGGGGGTGATTGGGGGGTGATCGGGGGGGCGATCGGGGGGGGGATCGGGGTGTTTTGTGTGCCTGGCATGTTCTACTGTGTGTGTGTGTGTTGTGCACTCACTCACTTGTCTTCTCTCCTCGGGCCGGAACGGAAATTACCGAGCCGAGGAGAGATGACATCATTTCCTTTGCTGCTGTTTAGCATACAGCAGCAAAGGAATGTTCTCATTGGCCGGCGGCGATCGCGAGGGGGGGGCCACGAACGGATGGCCTCCCCCTCATCTCCGATCGCCGTGGGAGAAAAGACGACCGCCTCGGGCACCGGGGGGGGGGTCCGATCGGACCCCCCACCCGCGGAAGGCAAATCACATACATGTACATGATTTTGCCTGTCCGTGCCACCTTGCCGACGTAAATCGGCGTGAGGCGGTCATCAAGTGGTTAAAAATAAAAGAATTAAAAATAAAAAAGAGATTCCAGCGATGTAATACAATAAATCCATGCTCCTAATCCAGCGATGTAATCCAATTCTCGATCTACAGCGATGGGTGAACTCCAGCGAGGAACACACACAGGATCCTGCCTCCACAGGAGGCACCCAGCCAATGACGTGGCGCTAGCTTGACAGCTCTTATGTAGCTGAGGGTGGGGCCACCCATCACGTGACCCCACCCCCTCTGACAAGGGGAAACGCCGGGGTTTCGCAGTGACATGTACGGGTGACCCCGCCCCCCTCTGATGCAACGCAGGATGCCCGTTGCATCAGGTAGAGTAGGACAAATGCATAGTATAAAGTGTCACTTAAGACCCAGATGAGTGAGAGTAAATGGTAAGATAAGTGAAGAATGTAAAGCTAAACCACCAGGTAAATTAGAAGGAAAATGTGCCGACTCCAAAAGATGGTGAATTCTAATTACCAAATTACCCAGTTGGCCAAGCACAGGCAGAGACAGACCATGAAGGTGGAAGAGCCACCTGGAAATGGGGTCTCCAATGGGGGGTCCCATGTGACCCATGGATAGATCTAGGAGTGTACATAATATGTATATATATTAACTTGATAGAAATAGGATATGGACTAAAGTGATCTATGTACAACCAGACTTAAAAGTCAATCCCAAGACTAGAAGAAAAAGATACTGAAAGTGACTGAGGTAAGGGGTAGTATAATATAAAAGTAGCCCAATGCATAGGCAGTGAATGCTGGTGATAAGTGAAAATAAAAATTCCTGATACCAAGGTAAGAGGAAAGATGTAAAAAGAAAAAATTACACCTATATATATGTAGATAAGGATGGAGGCAGATGGCCCTACCAGGTTATTGCCTCATATAAAGTCCCAAACTGTTCTCTCTCTCTTCTTTATGTAGTGCCCTCCTGAGCCCTGCATTATTTATGTAGCGCACTCCTGAGCCCTGCATTATTTATGTAGCGCACTCCTGAGCCCTGCATTCTTTATGTAGCATGCTCCTGAGTGATACTTAGCCCTGCATTCTTTATGTAGCGTGCTCCTTAGCCCTGCATTCTTTATGTAGCGTGCTCCTTAGCCCTGCATTCTTTATGTAACGCATTCCTGAACTCTGCACTGTTTTTTCCTCTATCTTATCTTCATAACATTTGGTAGTCATATCTCAAAAAATTCTAAGAAGTATCTTTTTCTAAAATCTTTATTTATGGATGAAATGTGAGACATAACGTGTATATATCATACAATAATTCCATAAACACATACACTGCATATATAATTTAAGAAAAATATCCTTATAAAATGGTTTACCATTTGCCAATAAAAAAAAAATATGTCTCCGGTTTTCATTTTAATAATCTGGTCATCGTATAATGGGGGCACAGACAGCAGTAAAAACTGACAGGTGTTCTAATCCCTCTCCACTCTATCCAAAACTAAACAAAAAAATTTTTGCCTTTAGTTACATTTAAAAGTGACTTGCGATAAAACTGCCTATTCGTTTTTAATGAGCTGTGAATGCATCATTATGAATACAAAAGCAGACAAGCCCCTTTGTGGGTTCTCATCTATAGGTTGTGCTGCGCTGCAATACACATGCTCAAGTCTAGAGTGCACTTGGCAGGGCGCTTTGGGGTCCCAATAAAAATAAATGACAATGCAATGCACTGATTGTGCTTTACCATGTAGTAAAATATGCTTTAAGAGTTCTCATAAGTGCAAGAGAAGAGGAGAAATCTTCCAGTGGGGACAAATATTCTGATACCAATTGTATAAGATTTTCCTCACATTTGAGAGTTCTCTTCTTACTTCTTGTTGCATCTCCAAGATGCAAAAAGACACACAGAGGAAAAGAAAAAAAACATTTTGACTTTTAATGTGACAGCCAGTCAACTAGAATTTCAGAAGCAGAGGTTAGTAATGGCTTTCAGTTACACAGGTTCCCTTTAGTATTTATGCCCAATTTTTAACAAATTTTCCAAATAATTCTAATTTAATTAAAATATTAATTAAAATGCATCAATAACCTTAGTACCAGACTGTTTCACCCCTTCATGTCCGGACCATTTTTTCAGAATTCAGCTCTGTGATACTTTGACTGACAATTACTCACTGTGCACACATGAATTTTAACTAATTGTTTTGAGACAGAGCTTTTTTTTGGTGGTGTTTAACCACTTCATCTCCGGAAGATTGTATCCCCTTTATGACCAGGGCATTTTTTGCTATGGCGGTGGTGGTATATTTTTTTGGGGGGGGCGGCACACCCCCCCCCAGTCAGTCGGTCGGTCGGTCACCGGCAACATTTACCCCGGGCAGCACTTCCCTCCGGGTGATGGCCAGCCGGCTTCCCCTGTGTTTCCTCCTCGGTATCACGGCGCTGTCCTCACCATGCGTCTCCTCCCTAGGCTAATAGGGTAGCTTCTCCTTTCAGCCAATTGGGAAACGGGTCTCAGGAATCGCTTCCCGATTGGCTGGGAGGCAGAATCAGTGAGACAATAGCGAATATTGATTTGCTATTGTCACACAACTGGGTGGGCTTCAGGCGCAGTACTCTGCGCCCCGAGCCCACTCTTTTTTAAGCCTATTAAGCCTAATCACGTGCTTAAAAAAAAACCCATTGGAATCCATGCGTCCGGCACTCTGCATGTAGATTAGGGGGCCGGAGGCATGAATAGGGGGGGCGGCGCCCGGGCGCCTTCCATGGTCGGGCCACCACTGTATTCAGCACTGCACTATTTTAACTGGAAATTGCTCGGTTATGCAACACTGTACCCAAATGAAATTGATATAATTTTTTCACACAAATGGAGCTTTCTTTTGGTGGTATTTCATCACCACTGGGTTTTTTATTTTTTATTTTTATTTATATAAACAAAAAAAAACAAAAATTAAAAAAAAAAATAATATCTTTCACTTTCCAATATAAAACATATTCAATAAAAAAATGTAAAAAAATCTAATTTCTTCATAGATTTAGGCCAAAACATATGTCTTTGGTAAAGATAAGTGTATATTGATTGGTTTGTGTGAAAGTTTTATAGCGTCTACAAACTATGGTATATACACTGGAACTTTTTTTTTTTTCATACTAGTAATTAGGGATGCACTGATACCATTTTTTTTTACGAGTATGAGTACTGATACTTTTTTTTTTAGTACTCGCCGATACCATTTAATGATACCTACCGACAACTGTTCTGTTTTCAACTTCAGCTAGAGCTGCATGATTCTGGATAAAATGCTTAGAATAAAGATCATGATTCTCTCACGATTCTTGGCGTAGCATCATCTTTTTACATTATACAAAAAAATTGGACTAACTTTACTGTTTAGTTTTTTTTTTTCTAAATTAAATACAGTGTGACATAAAATATTGCAACAACTGTCATTTTATTCTTTAGGGCAGTGATGGCGAACCTTGGCACCCCAGATGTTTTGGAACTAGATTTCCCATGATGCTCAACCACACTGCAGAGTGCATGAGCATCATGGGAAATGTAGTTCCAAAACATCTGGGGTGCCAAGGTTCGCCATTACTGCTCTAGGGTCTCTGCTAAAATGTATATATATGTCGGCACCGCAGCCAGGGCCGTCTTTTCACATGGGCACAGTGAGGCTGCAATGGTGGTCACAGTGAGGCTGCAATGGTGGGCACAGTGAGGCTGCATTCACGGGCACAGTGAGGCTGCAATGGTGGGCACAGTGAGGCTGCAATGGTGGGCACAGTGAGGCTGCATTCACAGGCATAGTGAGGCTGCAATGGTGGGCACAGTGAGGCTGCAATGGTGGGTACAGTGAGGCTGCATTCACGAGCACAGTGAGGCTGCAATGGTGGGCACAGTGAGGCTGCATTCATGGGCACAGTGAGGTTGCAATGGTGGGCACAATGAGGCTGCATTGACGGGCACAGTAAAGCTGCATTTGATGGGCAATCGTGGGTGATTGTGTAGACAGGGCCCCAGTGCACTGTATTGCCCGGGGGCCTATAATGCTCTTAAGATGGCACTGACCGCAGCCAATGTTTACAGCCGGGTCCCTACTCCACATGCGCGAAGTGCGCTGCGCTCTCTCACTGGCCTGGCAGAAGGAGAGAGAGGAGGGGGCAGAGCTGCCGATGTACTTCGCCATGGCCCGGTCTCCCGGAAGTGGGGAAGGGGACCTGTCAAAAACAGGTCCCTTTTCCCCCCTTCCCCCTGAAATAAGCGGAAGAGACGAAAATGAGCTGCAATGCCACCATCAACGCCAGGAAAAAGCTCCTGTAAAACGTGCTTTTAGTATTTCTTGTGAAAAAAAAATTGCTTTTAGTAGCTTTTTACTTGACGTTAATGCATGTTTAGCCACACTAACTTTTAGCCGCGCTAGCTTTTAGCAGCGTTTCTCTACCTCTATTCAAAATCAATGGTTCCCTATGAGAGCCCATTGATTTGAAGTCGCGGCTTGTGTGCTGAGTATTTTGAAGGGGAACCCTCGCCAAAATGAAAAAAAAAAAACTGGCATGGGGTTCCCCCCAAGAGCATACCAGATCCTTTGGTCTGGTATGGATTTTAAATGGACCCGCCACACCAAAAAAATTGACATGAGGTCCCCCCAAAATCCACATGCATGCATGCAGCCCAGCAGGTCAGGAAAGGGGTGGACAAGCGAGCGCCCCCCCCCCCTCCTGGGCCATACCAGGCCACATGCCCTCAACATGGGGGGGTGGGTGCTTTGCCTGTGCCCCCCCACCCGGCCCCTTCACCTGTCACCACTCATCGTGGGGTTGATGTCACCTGGTGTGGTAAAACATGGTGTCACCCCCTCTCCCCCAATAATTTTTTTCCTATATAACAGACACTGGGCAGGCTAGTTTTGGGCTGGCAGCGTACGGTCAGTGTGCGCACCCCAAGCTGGCTTCTGTAAATGATGCTGGCACGCTGATCTGTGCGCCAAGATGTGCGCTAGAGGTTTAGTATATATGCTCAGCATTGTCTAGACATGAAATATCAAATATAATTTTTTAAAAAACATAAAATGCCATTTATACCAAAATTCTTTATGCAAAATTCATGAAACATATAAAAAATGCAATCGGTGTTCTGTGCAATTATGTAATTAATGAAGGAAGAAATTGGCTGCACACCGACGTGATTAAAGTTAATTTATTGAATATTCCATGCAAACAATGACACACGCCACGGTTGCAGAGGCCGGAACAGAGGCCGGAACAGAGGTGGACTAGTTTTGCACAGCTACACTGTTCTTACTCATCACCTTGGTATATTCGATGTAGCACCCTGATGTTTAGGCAGGGTTGCTATTAAATTTAGTTGCCAGGCGATAGTTGCCTTGGCCAATTGTTAGGAGATCAATTCATTTCCCCCTTGAGGTGTGCTACTGACATTCCTTAACCCCTTGCCGACCAGCCACCATTATTATACGGCGGAAGCTCGGCTCTCCTGCGCAAACTGCCATAGGTGTATGACGGTCTGTGCAGGGAGGCTAGCGGGTGACTCGATGTCCGTCGGTGACCCGCGATCACGGTGTACAGAGGCAGAGGCTACCCGAGATGGATGCTCCACAGAGCGCTGTCTATTGCAGGGAGAAAGAGGAGAGTGGATTTATTATATAAAAAGAATCCCAGCAAGGTTAGCATTCTAAATAAAACTAGGGAGCAAGATTGCAGACTCACTATCTCCACCCCCTTTGGTGCAGAATTCAACTTCATAAGGAATTTTATTTATAAACGACTACCGATTTTATGTACTGAGGCGATTTGTGCAGAGATTCTAAAGGAGGGCGTAAATGTGGTATCCCGTCAGGCACCTACCTTGGGACGCTCCCTGTCCCCCAGTTTCTTTAATTGAAACCAATTAAATCTTTAACATGGTTGCACTGCAAGGGGAATTACAAATGTGGGGCCGTTGAATGTCCCTGCTGTAGGTATATTCTGGGGGGAAATAAGTTTATCTCCAAGGCCAATAAGAGAGAATTTAATATTGACTCTTATAACTGTAAAAAAAGCTTTGTGATCTACCTAATTTCATGTAGCGCCTGTTATGTCCAATATGTGGGGAGGACAACTAGATGTCTACGCGACAGGTTCTCTGAAAATGTCTATAGCATTGACAAAATAAATCTACAAATATAGCTAAACATTTTATTACATGTAATGGAGGTAATAAATCCACCATGCAAGTTGAAGTCATAGACAAGATTAGAGTCCCAAAGAGAGGCGGCGATGCCTTTCGCCTGCTGTGCCGCAGAGAGAGGTATTCTGGATATTCCATCTTCAGACTTGCATCCCATGGGGCTTGAACTTTGAAGGGGATGTGAATCATTTTTATGAACAAGTCTCGGCGCCTCCCTGAGGCCCATCAGCATACATTTGTTATGCAGGTAGTTTATAATACACGCTATTCTACTTCATCTTTGCCTTTTTGCTCCATGTTTGTTTATTAGTTCATTCTTCCACCCCTTCTAGTATCTGTGTTTGTATTTTGTTTGATGGAAATCATTTATATATCCATATACCATTTTGGTGTGTAACGATCTGGAGGGTGGGAGTTCACATATATGGTACACACAGTCCCATACAATTTGTTATTTACAAATTAGTCCTTCCATTGGTTATTTCATAACCTTAAAGAAGTTGTAAAGGCAGAAGGTTTCTTTATCTTAATGCATCCTATGCATTAAGATAAAAAACCTTTTGTGTTTAGCAGCACCCCCCAATTACCTACCTGATCCCCTTCTCTCTCCAGCGATGTCCAGTGATGCCATTGGCCCCCATGGCTGTCAAAGTCAGTCAGCCAATCAGGGGAGAGAGGGGGCGGGACCAGGTCGGGCTCCATGTCTGAATAGATACACGGAGCTCTGACTTGGCTTGGGTGCCCCCTGTAGAAAGCTGCTGGCTGAGGGAGCACTTAAAGGAGGGAGGGGCCAGGAGCAGCAAAGAGGGACCCGAGAAGAGGAGGATCCCAGCTGCTCTGTGCAAAACAAACTGCACAGAGCAGGTAAGTATAACATGTTTGTTATTTAAAAAAAAAACAAAAAACGAGCCTTTACAATCACTTTAAGGTTTTTAAATAAGTTTAATATATGATGCTGATATGTGCACTCTTTTCTCTATACAGTGGTACTGTCATGGTTATGCAGTAGTTTTCTCTGTCAGCTTACCTGTCTCCATGTGTTCATCTCTAGAGACCAGCTGCCTCTCACCTGACTGGTTTTATAACCTCTCCTCTAAGCATGGCCCCACCCTATGCCCTATCAGGGAACCCTATATTAACCTGTGCACTGCAAGCCAGCAGTGCTGATCAACCATTGTGTGTTAGCCTCCGTGTATACTTGCTGTGTTTCCTACCTCTGATTCCTGTTACCGACTTTGGCCTGTTCTTGACTCTCCCTGTCTGCTTGTTACCCTGACCTTTGGCGTGTTATGTTTATCCTTGTCTGCTAGTCGCCCTGACCTTTGGCTTACCCCTTACTTCCCTGTCGTTCCAGCCTGCTGCCTCCTTCCTCTTCTCCTGTAATCTACGGTGAGCGTGAGCTGTGAGACCCTTGGGGGCCAGGACCTGGAGCCACACTGCAGCGCAGTCCATCCTCACCACTAGAGGCTCTGGTGAACACCCGCTGGCTCTTAGACTCCGCGCCCTGGGGAATCTATGCTCTAGCTCCCACTGGGATCCATGTTAGTTATCCTGTAGACCTACTTCCTGAACCTACCAGGGTTCAATCCGCAGCAGTCAGTCCTAGGGTCCACTACCTTAGCGGTGCACTTCCGACTCCTACAGAGTGCATCTGTCACCTGGTCCCAGGTGACCTGACAGGTACCTTGGATTACGAGCATAATTCATTCCAGAAGAATGCTTGTAATCCAAAGCACTGGTATATCAAAGCAAGTTTCCCCATAGAAGTCAATGGAATCTCAGATAATTCGTTCCACAGTGACTTCTATTGTATGCAGTACCGCATGTGGCCAGAGGTGGGGGTGCTGGAGACACTCGGAAACACTCGGAAACTGCTTGGATGCAATTTTTACTGAGCCAGCATAGTTCACAGAATTTCTCCTTAAAAAGTTGTGGAGAACACAGCAAGCCAGAGATGATGTGATTGAGTTTATACTCCGCCATGTGTATCGGTATAAGAAATAGGCGGAACCGGCTGGCCATTATTCCAAACGTGTTCTCCACCACTCTTCTGGCTCTGGCCAGCTGGTAATTAAAAACCCTCTGGTCCGGGATGAGGGTCCTCATAGGGAATGGCCGCATAAGATGGTCCCCTAGCGCAAACGCTTCATCCGCAACGAAGACGAATGGGAGTCCTTCCGCATTGTCTTCTGGAGGTGGCAAGTCCAAGCTGCCATTCTGGGGACACCTGTAGAACTCCGTGTGGGTGATGACTCCACCATCTGACATCCGGCCATTCTTTCCCACGTCCACATACAGGAACTCGTAAGTAGCCGACACCACCGCCAACATCACAATACTATTGAACCCCTTGTAGTTGTAATAGTATGACCCCGAGTTGGGTGGTGGGACGATGTGGACGTGTTTCCCATCAATTGCCCCTCTGCAATTAGGAAAATCCCACCGCTGGGCAAAGTGGGAGGCCACAGTCTGCCATTCCTGTGGGTTGGAAGGAAACTGTGGAGTCAAAGAAGAAAAAAAAATATTAATTTTGCACATAAACATGGAAAGCAGATTAGACATAAACATTCTTGGCCAACATCAGTATTACATTTTTTTAGGGAGTATTTAAAGACAAAGGTATAAGGTCCATCTATCAGATCCCCCCCCTCTCATGGGCCATTTAAATACATTTATGGGGGGGAGATGTTTTGGACAGGTAACCCTCTCCACTTCATTGAGAGATGAATGCCTAAATAATGTGTGTTACTTTGGCCAGCCCCTCCTTACTTACACTATTGGCAGCCCACTGGACAGGTAAGAAGTGTCATAATACAAAGATGTAAATACACACTGTACACATTTTAGCACATTTTTACATTCTGCTATTACCTATCAAGATAATAATAGGATACAAAAACTTTGAACATTACCATTTGAAAGTATTCAGGCAGGCCCTTGCACTACATGCTTTGGGGAATTCAGCCATAAATATGTCCACAAAAGAGGTGGGTATATAGTGTGTATGGGTTTGGCAAAGTCAGCAGATAGAGGATTGAGGATAGATAGAGGATTGGTATCGGCTTGTCATGGTTATGCAGTAATCTTTCTCTATCAGCTTACCTTCTCCTCATGTGTTCAGACTAAGAGGCCAGCCTCTCACACCTGGCTGGTTTTATAACCTCTCCTCTAAGCATGGCCCCACCCCAGGCCCTATCAGGGAACCCTATATTAACCTGTGCACTGCAAGCCAGCGGTGTTGATCAACCATTGTGTGTTAGCTTTTGTGTGTACTTGCTGTGTTTCCTACATCTGATTCCAGTTACCGACTTTGGCATGTTCTCAACTATTCCTGTCTGCTCGTGACCCTGACCTTTGGCGTGTCCCCGACCATCCCTGTTTGCCTGTGACCCTGAACCTATGCTCTAGCTCCCAGTGGGATCTGTGTTAGTGATCCAGTAGACCTGCTTCCTGAACCTCCCAGGATTCAATCCGCAGCAGTCAGTCCTAGGGTCCACTACCTTAGCGGTGCACTTCCGACTCCTACAGCGTGCACCTGTCACCTGGTCTCAGGTGACCTAACAGTTTGATCAGCCATAGACCCGGCTGGTGTGCCGCTACCCGCAGATGATCCATTGCAGGGCTTAGTTCGCAGACTTGAGACACAGCAATCACATCTGACCCAGGTGATGCGATTCCTTCAGGATTTGGCATCCTGTTTTGAACAGGTTCAGGCCTCATTAGGACCCCCGGTTCAACAACCTCAACCGCTATCTGCTGCTGCACCTATCGCACCAGTCGCAGCCACACATTCATTACATCTGCCAGCTCCGGCCCATTTCTCTGGGGACTCCAAGGCCTGCAGGGGGTTCCTTAGCCAGTGCACAATTCATTTTGAGCTTCAGCCCCAAAACTTCCTGTCCGATCGGGCAAAGGTAGCCTATATTGTATCCCTCCTGTCCGGCGAGGCATTAGTCTGGGCTGTCCCTCTGTGGGAACTGAATGATCCAGTGATTTCTAGCCTGTCTGATTTCTTGAAACTTTTTAGGAATATCTTCGAGGAACCGGGTCGTGTCTCCTCAGCGGCCAGCGCCCTTCTACGTCTCTGTCAAGAGTCTGCTTCTGTGGGACAGTACGCTCTTCATTTTCGTACTTTGACTGCTGAGCTGAGTTGGAATAATGAGGCCCTAGTTGCAACCTTTTTACATGGCCTCTCTGATAGAGTGAAGGATGAATTAGTAGGAAGATCTCTCCCTGCTGATCTGGATGGTGTCATCACCTTGTGTAACCAGATCGATATTCGCTTTCAGGAGAGGGCCCTGGAAAAAAGACGCCAGCCCTCCCCGTTCTTTAGGCAGCCTGAGCTCCATGTCCCTTCTCTTCATTCCGAGAAGCACCTCCTGTCTGCTGAGGAACCCATGCAGCTGGGCCCGACCAAGTTATCTCCCGAAGAACGCACTAGGCGCAGAACTCTGGGCCTGTGCCTCTATTGTGGCGTCAAAGGTCATTTTCGTGATACTTGTTCTCTTCATCCGGAAAAACGCTCAGGGATAATACATCTGGAATGTGGAGTATTGGGCCCTGAATTATCACCTTCTCGTCTTCTGCTTTCTGTGTTCCTTCATGTTGGCGCTTCCCCTCGTTCGGTCTCGGCATATCTGGATTCCGGAACCGCTGGCAATTTCATGGACTGGGGAACTGCGTCTTCCATGAGACTTACCCTTTTTCCCCTTACATCGCCATTGGTGGTCTTGGTGATTGATGGCACTGTTCTCCCAGGGGGCCCTATCCGCTTCCAGACCCTCCCTGTTAAGATGTCGGTAGGGACACTCCACCAGGAGTGGATATCCTTCCTTGTCTTACCTAAGGCTTCATCTCCTATCATATTAGGTCTTCCATGGCTACGGCTCCATTCTCCATACGTTGACTGGACAGCTGGACAGATCTTGACTTGGGGTTCCTCCTGTTCCTCCTCTTGCCTACTCAAGGTTACCCCAAAAGAGAAACTTCCTGTTGCCACCATCCCAGTATCTTCTGCTCTTCTCACTGCATATAGCGATTTCTGGAGTGTCTCCTGCAATAGTGGGGCTGAGGCACTCTCTGGGTCGTGTGGCACTCTGGATGAGGAACCCACCTGTGAACTTGAGTCGATCATTCACTCCAGTTTGCATGGCCATTTACCTTTGCCTGTCCCTGGACCCCCTTGGATGCACACCCAGGCTGACTCGTCCACCAGTTCCGCGGTCGCTACGCCCTGTGATGTGATTCTGGTGGTCGCTGCACCTGGCAATGCTGTTCAGTCAGCCTCTGCACCAGTTCAGCCTATGCCCAGTGAGCTTCCTGCTTCTTCTTATTCACGACTTTCTGTAACCTGGCCTCACCCTATTCCTACTACGTCCATTCAAACTTGTCTAAGAGGCTCAATTCAACCTTTGGATAAACTGCCTCATTCGGCCAGGTGGGGTTTTCAAACTTTCTTTCTGGGCTCTCTGCATTCTGCTTGTGTTTCAGCTATCCAGCTTGACTTCTGTGACACATCACTTTCTAACCAACCTGGTCTCAGGGATCCACTGACTTCTGCCCAGTCTGATGATCCTGTGTTGGATGTCCAGCTCATCTTTAAGGGTCTGGGGGACCTGCTCAGACTCCTGATGGTCTTCTTATGCTCTTACCCATTCCTAAGAAGCCTTTAGCCCTCAATAAGTCCTCTTGTCCTCTCCCTACCTCGGTTTCAGTCTCTGAGGATAATCTAAAGTACGAGGTTAGTCAAGTTCTGGATTCCCGGGGCTGTAGAGGCATTCTTCAGTATCTTGTACATTGGGAAGGGTTTGGTCCTGAGGAGAGGTCTTGGATCACTGCATATGAGATCTTTGCGCCGCATCTGTTGAGGGGGTTTCATCTGGAGTTTCCCCCATGCGGGGGAGGGGGAGGCCTCATAAGAGGGGGGGTACTGTCATGGTTATGCAGTAATCTTTCTCTGTCAGCTTACCTTCTCCTCCTGTGTTCAGACTAAGAGGCCAGCCTCTCACACCTGGCTGGTTTTATAACCTCTCCTCTAAGCATGGCCCCACCCCAGGCCCTATCAGGGAACCCTATATTAACCTGTGCACTGCAAGCCAGCGGTGCTGATCAACCATTGTGTGTTAGCTTTTGTGTGTACCTGCTGTGTTTCCTACGTCTGATTCCAGTTACCGACTTTGGCCTGTTCTCAACTATTCCTGTCTGCTCATGACCCTGACCTTTGGGGTGTCCCTGACCTGTTTGCCTGTGACCCTGAACCTTGGCATGAGCTCTGTTGTCCTTGTCTGCTTGTGGCCCCGACCTTGGCTTATCCCTTCTTCTCCTGTAGTCTACCGTGAGCGTGAGCTGTGAGACCCTGGGGGCCGCGACCTGGAGCCAGACTGCAGCGCAGTCCATCCTCACCACTGGAGGCTCTGGTGAACACCTACTGGCTCTTAGACTCCAAGCCCTGGGGAATCTATGCTCTAGCTCCCAGTGGGATCTGTGTTAGTGATCTAGTAGACCTGCTTCCTGAACCTCCCAGGGTTTAATCGGCAGTAGTCAGTCCTAGGGTCCACTACCTTAGCGGTGCACTTCCGACTCCTACAGAGTGCATCTGTCACCTGGTCTCAGGTGACCTGACACAGCTGAGTTAGCAGTTGGGGGGAGGGAGGGTTCAAAATGATTTTGGGACCCAAAAAAAAAACCTCTGGCACTCTGCCAGAATTTCAAGCACAAATCACAATTTACAAGATTTTAGGGGGTATTTAGGGTAAAGCACTGCTATGGAGCTGACAAAATACACTGTTAAGTGACTACACGAGGTGAATATAGGGCCAGGAGAGCATGCTGGGGAGGTAAGTGAAGGCAAATCTGTATGAAGGACAAAAAAAATTACATAAAAATCCAGCATGCATGAGGACAAAGGGGACATTCACAGCATATTACAATCATGGTAATTGGGGAATGAGAAAAGAAATACAATATATTATCAAATATTAAATACAATAAAATGTGATGTTAAAGGATAAAAATCTTACCTTAATATACTCCTTCTGCAGGACCTGCATGATGGCAAAACAGGTCTCTGGGATAATGATCCCCAGAGCCTGGGGGGAGATGCCTGTCGAGAACTTAAGGTCCTGCAGGCTTCTCCCCGTCACCAAGTACCGCAGGGTGGCGACTAGCCTCTGCTCCGGAATGATGGCTTGCCTCATGCAGGTATCCTGCCTGCTGATATAGGGGGTCAGCAAAGCCAACAAACTGTGAAATACAGGGTCCGTCATCCGGAGAAAGTTCCTGAAATCTTCAGGATTATTCTCACGGATCTCACGGAGCAAAGGCATGTGACAGACCTGGTCACGCTGGAGCAACCAATTCTTGGTCCATGAACTCCTCCTCGCCCTGTTCATGGACTGGGCTTGTGTCAAAGTAAGGACCCCAACACCAAGCCCCCGCACAGCACGAACTCTACGATGAGTACATATACGCAACATGGCTAGAAAACGGTCGGCTGCTCAGAACGGAGTAACAGAACGCACTGAAGAACAGCAAGGCCTGTGAAGAGTGACCGGAAAATCAGTAACGAACGCACAAGAACACAATGACAAGTCAATGGGAAATCGCTGCACGTACTGAAGAACAGATACAAACCCACAAGCACAAACTGAACAGCAGAAATACGATCTGAAAACCACGAGTCTGAAAAAGCGCGAATCGTCTCTCACCAAACTTTTACTAACACGAGATTAGCAAAAGGTGCGCAAAGGGTGCCACGCTTAGTACTGAACTGCCCTTTTATAGTATCGTCGCACGTGGTGGACGTCACCGCGTTCTTGGCGTTCGGAAATTCTGACAACTTTGTGCGACCGTGTGTATGCAAAACAAGTTTAGCCAACATCCGTCGGAAAAAATCCATGGATTTTGTTGTTGGAATGTCCGATCAATGTCCGACCGTGTGTACGGGGCATTAGAGGCAGAAGAGAGAAGGGGGGAGACTTGAGTCACAGACAGGGATGGATGGTGATTGCGCTCACTCACCCCTTGGCAGTCAGAACCTCTCGTCCAGATGTATCTGTGGCTGCTGGGCTTCAAATTTCCCACCCCCACTTTACTTTCCTGAGACACAGCGCCGGGGATTGCAGTGTGGGCAGACACAAAGGGGTAGGGGGAGAAAGAGGAGCAGGTCAAGCCTTCCCTCCTCTTCCATCCAGGGGGGGATGTAAGTGCTGGCTTTGGGCAGTGTGAAAGGGAGTGTAACAGACACTTTCGGCTTAGACAACTGCAGCCAGCAACCCTACTGTGAAGCCATAGTCCAGTCTGAATAATGTGTCCGGGTTTTAGGTGGTCTGAAACCCGGACGCATGATTCAAAACCCGAACTGTCCAGGTGAATCCTGGACAGGTGGCAACCCTAGTGTGGAGAATTGATCGGAGGCTGGAGCTGAGCTTGCCAGGACAAGGTAAGGTCTTCTTTCTCCTCCCCTGGCTCCCGCTCCCTATCCCCATGCCATGTTACATGCCATGCCATGGCCCATGTGTAAAATAGACGACTGTTTAAAAACACTGACCAGACCTGCAATCCAGGCTGAGTGAGGCCTCAGAGCACACAGCATAATTTACAGCACGTGGCATACTGTATTTAATGTGCTTGTATGTGTTTTGGCAGCCCACATTTGCGCAGGCACAGCAGCCCATTCATTTGAATGGGCTGCCATGCCTGCGTTTTCTGCAAAAAAAAGGTGCATGCATCATGTAATAGGCCGAGCACACCTATGCCCATCAAGCAATGAAATACAGCACTGTCTGTCCATTCTGCTTTTGCACCATTAAATGAATGGGCTGCTGTGCCTGTGCAAATGTGGGCCACCAAAACACATACATGTGAATGTGTGATGTGACAATGGCTGCAATGTAATTGGGGTGCTGTGATGTATAAAGGGGCACTGTGACATGAAGGGGACTCTAATGTAATGGGGTGCTGTGATGTGTAAAGGGGCACTATAACGTGGAAATGGCTGCAATGTAATGGAGTGCTGTGACATGAAAGGGAACTGAGGACGCCGTGGGACTGCTGTGAAGGGGGTCTGCAAAGTTTTTTTATTTTAGATAATTCTGTGTGTGTCTGTTTTTTGAGATGTTGGGGTGAAGAGCAAAATAGCATTGGGGGGGCCCAAACAAAATGTTTGCCCAGGGCCCAAGACACTGTTATGGGGGTCACAGGACACTGCTATAGGGGAAGGGGCAAGCAGAGGACACCGCTTTAGGGGGGCACAGGACACTGCGATGGGGCGGCAGAGGACACTACATGGGGGGGGGAGTTGTAAAGAGGGGCAGAAAACACTATGGGGGGTGATGTGAAGGGGGCACAGGACAATGTTATGGGGGGGAACTACAGTGGTGGTGATGTGAAGTGGGGCAGAGGACATTGCTATGGGGGGGCACAGGACACTACAGTGGTGGGGTGATGTGAAGGGGTAGAAGACACTACTGTATGGGGGGAAAGGGGGGGCAGAGGACAATCCTGTGGGGGGGGGATGATGTGAAGGGGAGCAGAGGATACTACTGTTGTGTTTTTATCGGGGGCTTGATAGTTTTTTTTTCTAAAGGGTGTTCCCCACTTCTTACCCAGGGATCTTTGATTTCCTCCATGTTGTCCAGGTAGATCTCAAGCTCTGAACGGTTGACTACCCCTGCTATAAGGGTTAAATGCTTGTTTAGGTCTAGGGGAACAAGAAAAGTACTTTTTTGGTCCATGCACACTGGGCTTAATGCCACTTTTAGGCCTCATGCACATTTGAGCACAAAGACTCCTGACACAGTGGTGGCTGGTGCTAAATATTTTGGGGGGGGGCGGGAATCTAACGCCATGTCCTTAGCAATTGCCTTTTGCAGGCAGGGACCACGGGCCCCTTTAGTGTAGCAGAAATGTAAAGTTGGTGCTTGCTGTCCTACATGCACCTACTGAGCCCAGTAACCCATCTCCAGGCCCTGCCTCCTGGCTGCAGCAGCCCTTCTCCACTGCCCATGACACCACAGTCTTCTCAGGTTTCATCCCCAGTCCTCCTGACTGTACATGTCACTCACCAGCCCTCTTCTGGCTGCGACCAGTTGCTCCTCTCCCTGGAGACTTGCCCGGCAATGCTCTCTCCTGCTATCCTCTCCTGCTCCTCCTGTCCAGAACACCTTCACGATTTCTTGAAGGGCACTGTCCGCACCCGAGCCCAGGCCCAAGGTCACCCCCCCAGATTGGGGGGCTCTCTCAAAGGCCCCGACAGCCTAGCATTCCATCTCCAAGCTCTGAACAACTCCAACTCTTTCCCAGCTGGGCTAACCACGGTATTTTAGGAGGCCTGCCCCCTGGCAATCCAGGTTGGGGATTGGTCAGGGCTTCTTAGAATACCCCAGGCAGCTCCACCTCTCCTCTCCTCCTCTCTTTATAGAATCTTATAGAAAGAAGAGGGAGGTCTCAGTGATGCTGCCTGTGAGTCACTAGCTGCTACCCCGAGCCACTCCCAGCCCAGAATGATAACAAACAGGCCTAGCCGCCAGGTAGGGCTGCCTAAAGTTTCCTACTCTGCTAGAAAAATCCTCACTCTAGCACCCACCTAACTAGAGGGTGGTACATTAACATAGTAGAAGGCAGGGAGAATGAAGAGCCGGGCCATTCTCCTCTCTGTTCTCCTCCAGGCTGACCAGGAAGTGTGTCAAGAGAGACGATTGGCCAGTATGTCCGGAGACACGATTGGGAGTCACAAGACACCTTGGCCAATCGGGTCTCAGGAGCTGCTTCCTGATTGGCCGGGAGGAGAATCAGGAAGACAATAGCAAATATTAATTAGCTATTGTCACACAAATGGGTGGGCCCCCCTTTTTTAAAGCAAATTTGAGCCTCAGGTTCTAATCAGGTGCTTAAAAAAAATACCCTTGGAATGTAGTAACCTCTAGCAACCGAATGGCGAGTGGTAATGTGTAGTAACCTCTAGCAACCAATCAGCGAGCAGTAATGTGTAGTAACCTCTAGCAACCTATCAATGAGCGGTAATGTGTAGTAACCTCTAGCAACTGAATGGTGAGCGGTAATGTGTAGTAACCTCTAGCAACCAATCAGCGAGCAATAATGTCTACGAACCTCTAGCAACCTATCAATGAGCGTCAATCAGTGAGCAGTAACCTCTAGCAACCAAATGGTGAGCGGTAATGTGTAGTAACCTCTAGCAACTGAATGGTGAGCGGTAATGTGTAGTAACCTCTAGCACACTCTAATGCCGCGTATACACGATCGGACATTCCGACAACAAAATACTGGGTTTATTTCCGACGGATGTTCGCTCACACTTGTCTTGTATACACACGGTCGCACAAATGTTGTCGGAAATTCCGAACGTCAAGAATGTGGTGACGTACAACACATATGACGAGCCGAGAAAAATTAGGTTCAATAGCCAGTGCGGCTCTTCTGCTTGATTCCGAGCATGCATGGAATTTTGTGCACACACGATCGGAATTTCCGACAACAGATTTTGTCGGAAAATTTGAGAACCAGCTCTCAAATTTTTGTTGTCGGAAATTCCGACAACAAATGTCCGATGGAGCCTACATTGTCGAAATTTCCAACAACAAGCTCACATAGAACATTTGTTGTCGGAAATTCCGACTGTGTGTACGCGGTAAGTGCTGTATTCCCCGCGCTGTGATATATGTGTGGTTTTTGTGAAATATACTTCAAGGACTACTGCTGATAAAAAAGGATGTGTGTTTCTTTTAAGAGTATTAGTATATATGCTCAGCGCTGTCTAGACATTAAATATCAAATACAATTTTTTTAAAACATAAAATGACATTTATACCAAAATTCCTTATGCAAACTTCATGAACCATAAAAAAAAAAGTAGCTTCTGAGGAAATGCATTAAGCGGGTGGACACTTCCGGTGACGTCCCGTCCGGCTTCTGGAACGCAGATCGAGAGCTTGAGTTCCAAAACTGAGTTTTTGTATATTCATATACAAGAGGAGAACCTTGTAAGTGCGCAATGTGTTTTTAATGCTCTTTTATCAATAAAAACGGAATTATGCTATGGATTTCTCCTGATTCTATCTTTCCATATGCCTGTGAGGAGTTATAATTTATCTATTGGAGTCTGAACAAGAAAGAGTTAGCCAATAATAATTGGAGGACCATTAGTCCCTTTCAAACAGTCGCTTAACCCACCAGAAGTTGGTGAGTGAGGGCATAGTAGAAGGGGAGCATGGAACAGCACTTTATTAATATTTGGCACAGAAGGACTATCACAACAGCACTTTAAAATGACTTATTAATTACATAATTGTAGTTTCTAGACAGCAAAGGAAAATTGCCGCTCCAGGTGAGAGACTCCAGGCACAATGAATGATGGAATACTCTTTACATGGGTGCAAGCCCCGGGTCGCCTGCCGTAGAAGACTAAATGAAGGAAGAAATTGGCTGCACACTGACGTGATTGAAGTCCATTTATTGAATATTCCATGCAAACAATGACACACACCATGGTTGCAGAGGCCAGAACAGAGGCGGACTAGTTTCGCACAGCTACACTGCTTACTCATCACCTTGAGGTGTGCTACTGACATTCCTTAAATAGACCCCCCCCACACACCCATGTCCACAGGTGTGGGTGGGTATCAGTAGACACACCACCTGTGCTAATTACATATAGAGCTGAATATTCGATGTAGCACCCTGATGTTTAGGCAGGGTTGCTAATAAATTTAGTTGCCACAGCGATAGTTGCCTTGGCCAGTTTTTAGGAGATCAATTGATTTCCCCCAATTCGGGAATTGCTGCACTTCTCTCTTCTGTCAATAGGTGGTCGGGTATCTTGTGACATTGGATAAAACAAGGGCATAGCAAGGACAGATTATGAATGAATGGGGTGTCTCAGCCAATGGGCAGGGATTTTCTTGGGTCCCTTGGCCTGCTGGGAGAGCCTATTTTTTTGGGTGGAGTCAGGTGATCGGGGTTCTGTGCCACCTGGAAGGCTGTCTAGGTGGACGTGTGTTATGTTGCTCCGGGCTGCTAGGCTGTAAGCCTTAGGCCTATTCCGGAGACATCTGGCTACTAGGCTGTCTAAAGGGCCTATCCAGAAGCAGGAGAGCAGCGTAGGGTTGGGACTGTGGGCTTGTAGTCCAACCAGAAGTAACGGTTCCGCCGGCCGGGGAACCCGTTGTGGTTGGAGGTAAAAGGGAAGCTGGCGCTACTAAGGGACCATCCACCTTGTTACCGGAGACCACTGTGAGTAGACTGAGGTCAGTACCAGAGCAGACTTCTCGCCAGCCGGGGACGGTGAAGAAGTTGGAAAACTTCAGCAAGTGCCAAGTCAGGGACCCAGCAGGACAACAGAGGTGACGCTTGTGTAGCATCAGTGAGTGCCAAGCCAGGGACCTAACGTGTCAGCAGGGGTGAAGCCAGGGCCATCTTAATAACATCATGGGCCCCTGGGCAAAGTAATGCACTAGGGCCCCTACCAGGGAGATGGTGACCTGCGGCGCGATATGCGTGCGGTGGCAAGGAGTGAGTGTGGCTAAATAATGCTACATATTGGGCGTGGCTTTTTAGTCTAATTAGACACAACAAATACACAAAACCAAGAAATTATCCCAAATTGAATTCACTTCCTATACACATCTCTATCTCTCCTATCTCCATCTCTACACACTGTCCTGCCATCTCTACACACTGACTCCCTGTATACACTGACTCTTTTTCTCCGTATACATTGCCCCCCCCATAATAAATGCATCTCCCAGCCATTTAGCGGCCTGTATTTATGTATGACTGTACACAGTACGGGGGGAGGCAGGGGAGCACAGTAGAGGGGAGGTCAGGAGGGTACAGTACAGGGTTTGGTAATGTATAGTGTCATGTTTGGATGGTATAGGGAAGTATAGTGGCAGGCTAGGGTAGTATAGGACAGTTTAGCGGAAGGTTTGGATGGTATAAGGCCGTATAGCGAAGGTTTGGATAGTATAGGGCAATATAGTGGAAGGTTTGGGTAGTATAGGGCAGTATAGGTGAAGGTTTGGATAGTATAGGTGAAGGTTTGGATAGTATAGGGCAGTATAGGTGAAGGTTTGGATAGTATAGGTGAAGATTTAGATAGTAAAGGGCAGTATAGGTGAATATTTGGGTAGTATAGGGCAGTATAGGTGAATATTTAGATAGTATAGGGCAGTGTAGGTGAAGATTTGAGTAGTATATGGCGGTATAGGTGAAGGTTTGGATAGTATAGGGTGAAATAGTGCCAGGTTAATGCTGTATGTAGGGACAATGTGCCTTCACTTACAGTATTGTTGGATACAAAACTCCCGGGGCTGCTGTGGTCTCTCCTCCTCAGCTTGAGTGAATGAGTCTGTAGAAGAAGTGGAGGAGGAAGCCACACCCCTGGCACCGCCCACTGGAGATCTCAGAGGAACAGTCTAACTTGATTAAATGAGAGGGGAGTATTACAGCAGCCTCCCCCGCACCGCTGACACTCCTGCTGACCCGTTCAACTTGACAAAACGGTACATGTTTACACAGTCTAAGCTGCAAGGGGACAGGGAAAGTGCAGGGGCCCCCAATGCAGCTGGGGCCCCTGGGCAGTGCCGCTTATTAAGACGGCCCTGGGTGCAGCTTGAAGAGTATCTGTGAGTGCCAAGCCAGGGACCCAGCAAGGAAGGGGGGGTGACGCTTGATCAAGATACAGTGTGATAAAGTGGAAGAGCTCATGGGATCCAGTGGCTATTGGATCTAAAATCTAGTGAGAGAGACTGGGAGCTCGTTGAGTGAAGACCCACAGTGAGTGAGTGTGGGGTAAGCTAAGAACTGTTCGTGTTGCAAATAGTTGGATACAATTACAGTTAGTAACTTCTACAAGACTGTTGCCATAGGAGACAGCGTTCTACCTATACAGAAGTGGTGTCCGGCTGGAGGCCTACACCTGTATAGGTGTCTGTCTATGGAAGTCTCGGAGTCTGCCAATTAACATTGCATCTACCTAAGGGTGTCCTGGCCCCAATCCTCTCTTCCCAGTTCTGTTTAAGAGACAATAAATCTCTTTGAATTCTAAAAGTGTATGGCGCCCACTGTTTCATTTTGCATTACACCCACCATGCCTTGTAATCCACACTATATTGAAGGATATCAGCTCTCTCTAATGCCCCGTACACATGATCGGACTTTTCACCAACAAAACCATGGATTTTTGTTCGAAGGATGTTGGCTCAAACTTGTCTAGCATACACACAGTCACACAAATGTTGGCCAACGATTATGAAAGTAGGAACCCGGTGACGTACAAGACGTACAACGAGCCAAGAAAAAGGAAGTTCAATAGCCAGTGCGGCTCCTTCTGCTTGATTCCGAGCATGCGTGAACTTTTGTGTGACGGACTTGTGTACACACGATCAGACTTTCAGACAACAAAGTTTTGAGAACCTGCTAGCAAACATTTGTTGGCGGAAAGTCCGACAGCAAATGTTCGATGAAGCATACACACAGTCGGACTTTCCGACAACTGGCTCACATCCAACATTTCCCATCGGAAAATCCGACCGCGTGTACGCGGCATAACTCTGGAGGTCGCTATTAGGCCTAAAGAGGACTTTGCTACATCGGAAACAGATAGGCGTGAAGGAAAATTAAACACATTATCTCATTTTGTTTAACAACAAGAGTTCTTTCACACTGGCAGTGCGGCCGCGTCAGCGGTAAAGTGCTGCTTGTTGTAGCGACGCTTTACCTTCGTTTTAGAGGTGATTTTTGGCTGCTAGCGGGCGAATAAAGGATTAAAAGGCCCGTAAGAAAGGGCTGCTGTGGAGGCGCTTTGGCGGCGCTGCCCATTGATTTCAAGGTGTATACACCGCTCCTAAAGCGCCCCAAAGATGCTGTTTGCAGGACTTTTTTAAACGTCCTGCCTAGAGAAGCGCCCCAGTGTGAAAGCACTCGGGCTTTCACACTGGGACTGCAGATGAGGCATTTTTCAGGCGTTTTACAGGTGCTATTTTTAGCGCTAAAGCGCCTGAAAAACGCCTCCAGTGTGAAAGGGGTCTAAGAAAAAGACAAAGATTTAATTTGAAGTATCAAATGCACATCAATAAAAGCTGATCACCCCCTGCCAATCTGAAAACGCCCATATGCAAATACATACCAACAGAAAATTGACCATGACAGTACATGTAAAACCATCAAGCATATATAGATATAACCATATAAAGAAATTTGAACAAAAAAGAATATAAATAATAAAAAAAGGAAAACTTCAAATGACACACAAAAAGAGAAAGGAAAAGAAATTAAGACCAATGGTTCCTATAAGGACCCTGCAGGGATCTAACACACTCTGCACACCGTATGCTTCTCCTTTAATAATGCCTCCGTGATGTCCACCAGCAACTCCAAACTGACATGAAAATGTAAAGTGCTTCCAATAGTGCAGTACCAGGGGTTAAGTGGAATGAAACCTTACAACCCCAGCTTCATACATTGAACTCGCATTTATTTAAAATTAAAACAGCATGATAAAATCCAATAAGTGTCACGTGTATCACCGCCAGGCTCTACCTCTACGCGTTACTCCACCATTCTCGTGGCTTCATCTGGAGGGCCTCCACTTCCACAGCCAGAAGTGCTAAGGGGTGTTTTTCAAAGCATGGAGACATGGATAAATGGGGGAGTTTGCTTTGAATATTAACCACTTGCTGACCGCCTAACGCAGATATACTGCAACAGAATGGCACAGGCAGGCAAATTCACGTACCTGGCATTCGTGGCCACCCCCTCGCGATCGCTCCCAACTAATGAAAATCTTCCTCTGCTGCTGTAATGTAAACAGCGGCAGAGGAAGTGATGTCATCTCTCCACGGGAAGCCTTTTCGTCCTGGCTCCCGAGGAGAGATGACATCCAAGTAAGTCTGCACAACACTACACTGACAGTAGAACATGCAGGCACACTTTTCACCCCCCGATCACCCCCCTGCACCCCCTGTCACAGTGGCACCAATAGCTGTTTTTTTTTTTTTTTCTGATTACTGCATTGGTGTCATTTTGTGACAGTTATAAGTGGTAGGGTAGTTAGTGTTAGGCCCCTTTAGGTCTAGGGTACCCCCCTAACCCCCCTAATAAAATTTTAACCCCTTGATCACCCCCCATCGCCAGTGTCACTAAGCAATCGTTTTTCTGATCGCTGTATTAGTGTCACAGGTGACGCTAGTTAGGGAGGTAAGTATTTAGGTTCGCCGTCAGCGTTTTATAGCATCAGGGACCCCCATATGCTACCTAATAAAAGGTTTTAACCCCCTAATTGCCCCCTAGTTAACCCTTTCACCAGTGATCACCGTATAACTGTTACAGGTGACGCTGGTTAGTTAATTTTTTATAGTGTCAGGGCACCCGCCATTTATTACCTAATAAAAGTTTAACCCCCTGATCACCCGGCAGGTGATACAAGTTAGGTTTTAGGGTCAGATAGGGTCTGCGTCGCCCCAGGCAGCGACAGATTAGTGCCAGTAGCACTAACACCCTCGCATGCAGCATACACCTCCCTTAGTGGTATAGTATCTGAACGGATCAATATCTGATCTGATCAGATGTATACTAGCGTCCCCAGCAGTTTAGGGTTCCCAAAAACGCAGTGTTAGCGGGATCAGCCCAGATACCTGCTAGCACCTGCATTTTGCCCCTCCGCCCGGCCCAGCCCAGCCCACCCAAGTGCAGTATTGATCGATCACTGTCACTTACAAAACACTAAACACATAACTGCAGCGTTCGCAGAGTCAGGCCTGATCCCTGCGATCGCTAACAGTTTTTTTGGTAGCGTTTGAATCAGTCGATAACAGTCAGGAGCTTTTTTACCTGTGAGTCTCACTACTGTACCACTTAATTTAGAGCCCAAAATGGCAAATCGAAGGTACAGTAGTGAAGAGGCCTACACGTTTCTGAGCATGACAGATAGTGAAGAGGAAGTCACTTATCTGTCAGATTCAGGCTCAGAATACGATCCTGTAGATGACAGCGGCTCCATGACAGATAGCTCTGATGACGGAGTTGTGGTCCCTGCCAAGGTCAGGCGTACCAGACCCCGAACTTCTTCTGCTGTTGTTGAGGTGCAGGAACTGCAGGTCCCTCGTATGGAGCAGAGCAGTACTAGCGCCGCTATTCCTTCTGGTGAACTGGCAAGCACCAGCGGCCTAGTACACCCTGGTCATACATCCAGCACTGCAGTAAGACGTGGTGACGTGGCGAGTCCCATAAGTGCAGTTCAAGCTGGTGAGGTGGCAAGCACAAGTAGTGTCCCGCTGCCACCAAGAAGAAGACAAACAGGCCCGTCGTGCCCATAATGCCCTTCCTGCTGCATTCACCAATCCTAATTGGGAACCCACCACTTCTGCAGCGCCCGTACTTCCCCCATTCACATCCCCAACGAAATGCAGTCGGCTGCATGAGAGGCATTTTCTTTATGTCCTCCCGAGTACCCCTACCCAACGAACACCCCAAAAAAGATGTCGTGTCTGCAGCAAGCGCGGATATAGGCGTGACACTCGCTATTATTGTCCCTCCTATCCTGACAATCCTGGTCTTTGCATTGGTGAATGTTTTGAACACTACCATTCACTAGTTGAGTATTAGCGTAGGGTACAGCATTGCACAGACTAGGCACACTTTCACAGGGTCTCCCAAGATGCCATCGCATTTTGAGAGACCCGAACCTGGAACCGGTTACAGTTATAAAAGTTACAGTTACAAAAAAAGTGTAAAAAAAAAAAAAAAAGTAAAAAAACAAAAAAATATATAAAATAAAAAAACAAAAATAGTTGTCGTTTTATTGTTCTCTCTCTCTCTATTCTCTCTCTATTGTTCTGCTCTTTTTTACTGTATTCTGTTCTGCAATGTTTTATTGTTATCATGTTTTATCCTGTTTGCTTTTCAGGTATGTAATTTTTATACTTTACTGTTTACTGTGTTTTATTGTTAACCATGTTTTTGTTTTCAGGTACGCCATTCAGCTGCAGCGCGGATTTATTTATCTTGACAGCAACAGCGTTTGCTCCCATGATACATAAAGCCATGACTCCAGCGCTGCCGGAGGTGATATATGCCGAAGCATGGGGGCAGCAGGGGCGGAGGAGCGATTTGCTCCTAACTTTTGGGGCGGATGCCCCCATGCTTCGGCATATATAAATGGTGCATGTATGCCCATCATTAGAAGTGGATGGATGAAGGGAGGTATTCTAATGGTGGGCATACCCACCGATCAATCTCTTTTTTTCGTTCAGCCCACAGGCTGCATAAAAAAAAGATTACAATAAATGCCCAACAAGGACCAGCAACGTACTGGTATGTTGCTGGACTTTGAGTGGTTATACCAGAATGATGCCTGCAGGTTTAGGTATCATCTTGGTATCATTCTTTTCAGCCAACAGTCGGCTTTCATGTAAAAGCAATCCTAGCGGCTAATTAGCCTCTAGACTGCTTTTACAAGCAGTGGGAGGGAATGCCCCCCCCACCATCTTCCATGTTTTTCTCTGGCTCTCCTGTCCCAACAGGGAACCTGAGAATGCAGACGGTGATTCGGCCAGCTGACCATAGAGCTGATCAGAGACCAGAATGGCTCCAATCATCTCTATGGCCTAAGAAACCGGAAGCTAGGAGCATTTCATGACTTAGATTTTGCCGGAAGTAAACAGCGCCATTGGGAAATTGGGAAAGCATTTTATCACACTGATCTTGGTGTGGTCAGATGCTTTGAGGGCAGAGGAGAGATCTAGGGTCTGATAGACCCCATTTTTTTTCAAAAAAAGAGTACCTGTCACTACCTATTGCTATCATAGGGGATATTTACATTCCCTGACATAACAATAAAAACGATTAAAAAAAAAAAAAACGAAAGGAAGAGTTTAAAAAAAAGATAAAAAAGCAAAAAAAAAGAAAGAAAAAAAAAAAGCACCCCTGTCCCCCCTGCTCTCGCGCAAAGACGAACGCAAGCGTTGGTCGGCGTCAAATGTAAACAGCAATTGCACCATGCATGTGAGGTATCACCGCAAAGGTCAGATTGAGGGCAGTAATTTTAGCAGTAGACTTCCTCTGTAAATCTAAAGTGGTAACCTGTAAAGGCTTTTAAAGGCTTTTAAAAATGTATGTAGTATGCATGTAGTATGTAGTATGCACGTATGTAGTATGCACGTTTGTGCGCAATTTTAAAGCATGTCGTGTTTGGTATCCATGTACTCGGCCTAAGATCATCTTTTTTATTTCATCAAACATTTGAGCAATATAGTGTGTTTTAGTGCATTCAAATTAAAAAAAGTGTGTTTTTTCCCCAAAAAATGCGTTTGAAAAATCGCTGCGCAAATACTGTGTGAAAAAAAAAAATTAAACATCCACCATTTTAATATACAGGGCCTTTGCTTTGAAAAAAATATATAATGTTTGGGGGTTCAAAGTAATTTTCTTTAAAAAAAAATGTTTTTTCATGTAAACAAATAGTGTCAGAAAGGGCTTTGTCTTCAAGTGGTTAGAAGAGTAGGTGCAGTGTGACATAAGCTTCTAAATGTTGTGCATAAAATGCCAGGCCAGTTCAACCCCCCCCCTCCCAAATGACCCTATTTTGGAAAGTAGACACCCCAAGCTATTTGCTGTGAGGCATGTCGAGTCCATGGAATATTTTATATTGTGACACAAGTTGCGGGAAAAAGACTATTTTTTTCTTTTTTTGCACAAAGTTGTCACTAAATGATATATTGATCAAACATGCCATGGGCATATGTAAAATTACACCCCAAAATACATTCTGTTGCTTCTCCTGAGTACAGGGATACCACATGTGTGAGAGTTTTTGGGAGCCTAGCCGCGTACGGGACCCCAAAAACCAAGCACCGCCTTCAGGCTTTCTAAGGGTGTAAATTTTTGATTTCACTCCTCACTGCCTATCACAGTTTCGGTGGCCATGGAATACCCAGATGGCACAAACCCCCCACAAATGACCCCATTTTGGAAAGTAGACACCCAAAGCTATTTGCTGAGAGGTATAGTGAGTATTTTGCAGACCTCGCTTTTTGTCACAAAGTTTTGAAAATTGAAAAAAGAAAAAAAAAAACATTTTTCTTTTCTTTCTTCATTTTCAAAAACAAATGAGAACTGCAAAATACTCACCATGCCTCTCAGCAAATAGCTTGGGGTGTCTACTTTCCAAAATGGTGTCATTTGGGGGGGTTTTGTGCCATCTTGGCATTTTTTGGCCTTCGAAACTGTGATAGGTAGTGAGGAGTGAAATCAAAAATTTACGCCCTTAGAAATCTTGAAGGCGGTGATTGGTTTTCGGGGCCCTGTACGCAACTAGGCTCCCGAAAAGTCCCACACATGTGGTATCCCCATACTCAGGAGAAGCAGCAGAATGTATTTTGGGATGTAATTTCACATATGCCCATGGAATGTTTGAGCAATATATCATTTAGTGACAACTTTGTGCAAAAAAAAAAGTTTGTAATTTTCCCGCAACTTGTGGAAAAATATAAAATATTCCATGGACTCAACATGCCTCTCACCAAATAGCTTGGGGTGTCTACTTTCCAAAATGGGGTCATTTGGGGGGGTTTGAACTGTCCTGGCATTTTATGGCCTTCAAAACTGTGATAGGTAGTGAGGACTGAAATCAAAAATTTACGCCCTTAGAAATCCTGAAGATGGTGCTTGGTTTTCGGGGCCCCGTATGCAGCTAGGCTCCCAAAAAGTCCCACACATGTGGTATCCCCGTACTCAGGAGAATCAGCAAAATGTATTTTGGGGTGCAATTCCACATATGCCCATGGCCTGTGTGAGAAATATATCATTTAGTGACAATCACTTGGGACAAAAAAATTGATATTCAATGGGCTCAACATGCCTCTCAGCAATTTCCTTGGGGTGTCTACTTTCCAAAATGGGGTCATTTGGGGGGCTTTGTACTGCCCTGCCATTTTAGCACCTCAAGAAATGAGATAGGCCGTCATAAACTAAAAGCTGTGTAAATTCCAGAAAATTTACCCTAGTTTGTAGACGCTATAACTTTTGCGCAAACCAATAAATATACGCTTATTGACATTTTTTTTTACCAAAGACATGTGGCTGAATACATTTTGGACTAAATGTATGACTAAAATTGAGTTTATTGGATTTTTTTATAACAAAAAGTAGAAAATATCATTTTTAAAAAAAAATGTTGATCTTTTTCCATTTAAGCCCTCAACCCTGCACTCTATACAAAGCTCACTCCTCAACCCTGCACTTTGCACATAGCATACCCATCAGGGCCGATCCTAGGCGGGTGCATGGGGTGCAGTTCACCCAGGCGCCACAGAGGTGGGGGCGCTCAAGCGCCAGAGTGCTCCCCTCCCTCCTCCTCCTCTTCTTGGTGTCCACAGGCCGCTCTCTCCGCCGCCGCTGTGTTTACTGCTTAAGTCCATCCCCGCCCGCTCCATCCTCCTGTCAGAGGAGATCGGAGCGGCTCTCTCTGTTCGGAGAGAGACCCGCGCAGTGACGTCGTTGGGGGCGGGGCGGTACGTGCCGCGCGGCGCCGCGTACAGTGCCTGTCATTTATTTTTCTCCTCTCCATCACGATCTTCTCCACCCGGGTGGCGTGGCTGCACGCCCGGGTGGGGTTTGTCCTGGGGGGGGTCTGTGGGGGGACTCGGGGAGTCTGTACTAATAGAGGAGGGGGGGTTTGTGGGGGGGAGTCTGTACTAATAGAGGAGGGGGGTTTGTGGGGGGAGTCTGTACCAATAGAGGAGGGGGGGTTTGTGGGGGGGAGTCTGTACTAATGGAGGGGGGGTAGTTTGTCCTGAAGGGGGTCTGTACTAATGGGGGGGTTAGTTTATCGGGGGTCTGTACTAATGGAGGGGGGGTTTGTCCTGAGGGGGAGGTCTGTACTTATGGAGGGGCGTGGTTTTTGGGGGTCTACTCTGTACTAATGGAGGGGGGGTGGTTGGTGGGGGGGATCTGTACTAATGGAGGGGGGGTGGTTTGTCCTGAGGTGGGTCTGTACTAATGGGGGGGTGGTATGTCGGGAGGTCTGTACTAATGGAGCGGGAGGTTTGTCCTGAGGGGGGTCTGTACTAATGGGGGGGTGGTATATGGGGGGTCTGTACTAATGGAGGGGGGTGGTTTGTGTGGAGGGGGTTTGTACTAATGGAAGGGGGTAGTTTGTCCTAAGGGGGGGTCTGTACTAATGGGGGGTGGTTTGTCGGGAGGTCTGTACTAATGGAGGGGGAGCTTTGTCCTGAGGGGGGGTCTGTACTAACGGACGGGGGGTCTGTCCTGGGGGTCTGTACTAATGGAGGGGGGTTTGTACTAATGGAGGGGGGGTCTGTGCTAATGGAGGGGGGTCTGTACTAATGGAGAGGGGGTCTGTCCTGGGGGGTCTGTACTAATGGAGGGGGGGTCTGTACTAATGGAGGGGGGTCTGTACTAATGGATGGGGGGGTCTGTACTAATGGAGAGGGGGTCTGCCCTGGGGGGTCTGTACTAATGGAGGGGGGTCTGTACTAATGGAGGGGGGTCTGTACTAATGGAGGGGGGGTCTGTACTAATGCAGGGGGGTCTGTACTAATGGGGGGGTCTGTCCTGGGGGGTCTGTACTAATGGAGGGGTGGTTTGTCCTGTGGGGGTCTGTACTAATGGGGGGGTCTGTCCTGGGGGGGTCTGTACTAATGGAGGGGTGGTTTGTCCTGTGGGGGTCTGTACTAATGGAGAGGGAGATCTGTCCTGGTGGGTCTGTACTAATGGAGGGGTGGGTTACCTGGGGGGGATCTGTACTGAGTAAGGTCTATACTGAGGGAGGGGTTTATTCTTAGTGCGGGTTCTGCACTGCCAGAGGGGGGTCTATATGTAGTTGAGGGGGGTCTGTACTGAGGGGTAACTATAGTTGGTGGAAGGGGGGTGACCCCAACCCTAGTGAAGCCAATGCAGCTGCAGGCTCTCCTTTCCCCCTCCCTCTCCTTTCCCCCCTCCCTCTCCTCCTGCGTGCTGCTGTACTAGTGAGTGGTGCTGGCCAGCACAGCTGCCCACTATGTTTCTAGAAAAAGGAGCAGAGAAGAGGATTGTGGGACATATAGTCCCGAGGACTGGCAGCCCCACTGTAACACGGAAACTGCAGCTCACACAGCATGCTCAGCTGAATGGGAAAGAGAGAGAGAGCCAGAAGTCGGGAAAGCTTTCAGGGAAGTACGCCCAGGACTCCAGAGGGAGAGGACAGTCAGTGCTGAGGGAACACCATCAGAGAGAGAACCCCGCTGCCCTGCGCCACCAGAGGGAAAGCCACACAGCCTAGTGCCATCCCAGGCAGAGAAAGGAATGGAGTCATTGCAGGAATACAGATCTGGGTGCTACCCAGCGGAGTCACCATGGGCAATTCAGAGTGAGCTGACTCCTGATCAGAAGAACTGTTGCTGTATCGCTGGGTCAGGTGAGAGGGCCGATCGGCCATTATGTACTAATGTCCATAGGAACTGCAGTCTCTGACCATCTCTTGTAACATGTCTGCAGTCTCTGACCATCTCCTGTATTATGTCTGCAGTCTCTGACCATCTCCTGTACTATGTCTGCAGTCTCTGACCATCTCCTGTATTATGTCTGCAATCTCTGAGCAACTCCTGTACTATGTCTGCAGTCTCTGACCATCTCCTGTAGTATTTCTGCAGTCTCTGGCTATCTCCTGTACTATGTCTGCAGTCTCTGATCATCTCCTGTATTATGTCTGCAGTCTCTGACCATCTCCT
The DNA here is from genome assembly GCF_042186555.1 of Aquarana catesbeiana. NCBI lineage: Eukaryota > Metazoa > Chordata > Amphibia > Anura > Ranidae > Aquarana > Aquarana catesbeiana. The sequence continues at coordinate 243,690,387 of NC_133332.1, read as the reverse complement.
GTAGTATTTCTGCAGTCTCTGGCTATCTCCTGTACTATGTCTGCAGTCTCTAACCATCGCCTGTAGTATGTCTGCAGTCTCTGACCATCTCCTGTATTATGTCTGCAGTCTCTGACCATCTCCTGTACTATGTCTGCAGTCTCTGACCATCTCCTGTGCTATGTCTGCAGTCTCTGACCATTGCCTGTAGTATGTCTGCAGTCTCTGACCATCTCCTGTATTATGTCTGCAGTCTCTGACCATCTCCTGTATTATGTCTGCAATCTCTGATCATCTCCTGTAGTATGACTGCAGTCTCTGACCATCTCCTGTACTATGTCTGCAGTCTCTGACCATCTCCTGTATTATGTCTGCAATCTCTGATCATCTCCTGTACTATGTCTGCAGTCTCTGACCATCTCCTGTACTATGTCTGCAGTCTCTGACCATTGCCTGTAGTATGTCTGCAGTCTCTGACCATCTCCTGTATTATGTCTGCAGTCTCTGACCATCTCCTGTATTATGTCTGCAATCTCTGATCATCTCCTGTACTATGTCTGCAGTCTCTGACCATCTCCTGTACTATGTCTGCAGTCTCTGATCATCTCCTGTATTATGTCTGCAGTCTCTGACCATCTCCTGTAGTATTTCTGCAGTCTCTGGCTATCTCCTGTACTATGTCTGCAGTCTCTAACCATCGCCTGTAGTATGTCTGCAGTCTCTGACCATCTCCTGTATTATGTCTGCAGTCTCTGACCATCTCCTGTACTATGTCTGCAGTCTCTGACCATCTCCTGTGCTATGTCTGCAGTCTCTGACCATCGCCTGTAGTATGTCTGCAGTCTCTGACCATCTCCTGTATTATGTCTGCAGTCTCTGACCATCTCCTGTATTATGTCTGCAATCTCTGATCATCTCCTGTAGTATGTCTGCAGTCTCTGACCATCTCCTGTACTATGTCTGCAGTCTCTGACCATCTCCTGTATTATGTCTGCAATCTCTGATCATCTCCTGTACTATGTCTGCAGTCTCTGACCATCTCCTGTACTATGTCTGCAGTCTCTGACCATTGCCTGTAGTATGTCTGCAGTCTCTGACCATCTCCTGTATTATGTCTGCAGTCTCTGACCATCTCCTGTATTATGTCTGCAATCTCTGATCATCTCCTGTACTATGTCTGCAGTCTCTGACCATCTCCTGTACTATGTCTGCAGTCTCTGACCATCTCCTGTATTATGTCTGCAGTCTCTGACCATCTCCTGTACTATGTCTGCAGTCTCTGATCATCTCCTGTATTATGTCTGCAGTCTCTGACCATCTCCTGTAGTATGTCTGCAGTCTCTGGCCATCTCCTGTATTATGTCTGCAGTCCCTGACCATCTCCTGTATTATGTCTGCAGTCTCTGACCATCTCCTGTACTATGTCTGCAGTCTCTGGCTATCTCCTGTACTATGTCTGCAGTCTCTGACCATCTCCTGTATTATGTCTGCAGTCTCTGACCATCTCCTGTATTATGTCTGCAGTCTCTGACCATCTCCTGTATTATGTCTGCAATCTCTGAGCATCTCCTGTACTATGTCTGCAGTCTCTGGCTGTCTCCTGTACTATGTCTGCAGTCTCTGATCATCTCCTGTATTATGTCTGCAGTCTCTGACCATCTCCTGTAGTATTTCTGCAGTCTCTGGCTATCTTCTGTACTATGTCTGCAGTCTCTGACCATCGCCTGTAGTATGTCTGCAGTCTCTGACCATCGCCTGTAGTATGTCTGCAGTCTCTGATCATCGCCTGTAGTATGTCTGCAGTCTCTGACCATCTCCTGTAGTATGTCTGCAGTCTCTGACCATCTCCTGTATTATGTCTGCAGTCTCTGACCATCTCCTATATTATGTCTGCAATCTCTAATCATCTCCTGTACTATGTCTGCAGTCTCTGACCATCTCCTGTACTATGTCTGCAGTCTCTGACCATCTCCTGTATTATGTCTGCAGTCTCTGACCATCTCCTGTACTATGTCTGCAGTCTCTGACCATCTCCTGTACTATGTCTGCAGTCTCTGACCATCTCCTGTACTATGTCTGCAGTCTCTGGCCATCTCCTGTATTATGTCTGCAGTCCCTGACCATCTCCTGTATTATGTCTGCAGTCTCTGACCATCTCCTGTACTATGTCTGCAGTCTCTGGCTATCTCCTGTAATATGTCTGCAGTCTCTGACCATCTCCTGTATTATGTCTGCAGTCTCTGACCATCTCCTGTATTATGTCTGCAGTCTCTGACCATCTCCTGTATTATGTCTGCAATCTCTGAGCATCTCCTGTACTATGTCTGCAGTCTCTGGCTGTCTCCTGTACTATGTCTGCAGTCTCTGATCATCTCCTGTATTATGTCTGCAGTCTCTGACCATCTCCTGTAGTATTTCTGCAGTCTCTGGCTATCTTCTGTACTGTGTCTGCAGTCTCTGACCATCGCCTGTAGTATGTCTGCAGTCTTTGACCATCGCCTGTAGTATGTCTGCAGTCTCTGACCATCGCCTGTAGTATGTCTGCAGTCTCTGACCATCTCCTGTAGTATGTCTGCAGTCTCTGACCATCTCCTGTATTATGTCTGCAGTCTCTGACCATCTCCTATATTATGTCTGCAATCTCTGATCATCTCCTGTACTATGTCTGCAGTCTCTGACCATCTCCTGTATTATGTCTGCAGTCTCTGACCATCTCCTGTACTATGTCTGCAGTCTCTGGGCATCTCCTGTACTATGTCTGCAGTCTCTGATCATCTCCTGTACTATGTCTGATGTCTCTGGGCATCTCTTGTAGTATGTCTGCAGTCTCTGACCATCTCCTGTACTATGTCTGCAGTCTCTGACCATCTCCTGTATTATGTCTGCAGTCTCTGACCATCTCCTGTATTATGTCTGCAGTCTCTGACCATCTCCTGTATTATGTCTGCAATCTCTGAGCATCTCCTGTACTATGTCTGCAGTCTCTGATCATCTCCTGTACTATGTCTGAAGTCTCTGGGCATCTCCTGCAGTATGTCTGCAGTCTCTGACCATCTCCTGTACTATGTCTGCAGTCTCTGACCATCTCCTGTACTATGTCTGCAGTCTCTGACATCTCATATACTATGTCTGCAGTCTCTGACCATCTCATGTACTATGTCTGCAGTTTCTGATCATCTCCTGTTCTATGATTGCAGTCTCTGACTGTCTCTTGTATCATAATTACAATCTCTGACCATCTCTTGTAACATGTCTGCAGTCTCTGATCATCTCCTTTATTATGTCTGCAGTCTCTGACCATCTCCTGTATTATGTCTGCAATCTCTGATCATCTCCTGTACTATGTCTGCAGTCTCTGACCATCTCCTGTACTATGTCTGCAGTCTCTGACCATTGCCTGTAGTATGTCTGCAGTCTCTGACCATCTCCTGTATTATGTCTGCAGTCTCTGACCATCTCCTGTATTATGTCTGCAATCTCTGATCATCTCCTGTACTATGTCTGCAGTCTCTGACCATCTCCTGTACTATGTCTGCAGTCTCTGATCATCTCCTGTATTATGTCTGCAGTCTCTGACCATCTCCTGTAGTATTTCTGCAGTCTCTGGCTATCTCCTGTACTATGTCTGCAGTCTCTAACCATCGCCTGTAGTATGTCTGCAGTCTCTGACCATCTCCTGTATTATGTCTGCAGTCTCTGACCATCTCCTGTACTATGTCTGCAGTCTCTGACCATCTCCTGTGCTATGTCTGCAGTCTCTGACCATTGCCTGTAGTATGTCTGCAGTCTCTGACCATCTCCTGTATTATGTCTGCAGTCTCTGACCATCTCCTGTATTATGTCTGCAATCTCTGATCATCTCCTGTAGTATGTCTGCAGTCTCTGACCATCTCCTGTACTATGTCTGCAGTCTCTGACCATCTCCTGTATTATGTCTGCAATCTCTGATCATCTCCTGTACTATGTCTGCAGTCTCTGACCATCTCCTGTACTATGTCTGCAGTCTCTGACCATTGCCTGTAGTATGTCTGCAGTCTCTGACCATCTCCTGTATTATGTCTGCAGTCTCTGACCATCTCCTGTATTATGTCTGCAATCTCTGATCATCTCCTGTACTATGTCTGCAGTCTCTGACCATCTCCTGTACTATGTCTGCAGTCTCTGACCATCTCCTGTATTATGTCTGCAGTCTCTGACCATCTCCTGTACTATGTCTGCAGTCTCTGACCATCTCCTGTATTATGTCTGCAATCTCTGATCATCTCCTGTACTATGTCTGCAGTCTCTGACCATCTCCTGTACTATGTCTGCAGTCTCTGACCATTGCCTGTAGTATGTCTGCAGTCTCTGACCATCTCCTGTATTATGTCTGCAGTCTCTGACCATCTCCTGTATTATGTCTGCAATCTCTGATCATCTCCTGTACTATGTCTGCAGTCTCTGACCATCTCCTGTACTATGTCTGCAGTCTCTGACCATCTCCTGTATTATGTCTGCAGTCTCTGACCATCTCCTGTACTATGTCTGCAGTCTCTGATCATCTCCTGTATTATGTCTGCAGTCTCTGACCATCTCCTGTAGTATGTCTGCAGTCTCTGGCCATCTCCTGTATTATGTCTGCAGTCCCTGACCATCTCCTGTACTATGTCTGCAGTCTCTGACCATCTCCTGTATTATGTCTGCAGTCTCTGACCATCTCCTGTATTATGTCTGCAATCTCTGAGCATCTCCTGTACTATGTCTGCAGTCTCTGGCTGTCTCCTGTACTATGTCTGCAGTCTCTGATCATCTCCTGTATTATGTCTGCAGTCTCTGACCATCTCCTGTAGTATTTCTGCAGTCTCTGGCTATCTTCTGTACTATGTCTGCAGTCTCTGACCATCGCCTGTAGTATGTCTGCAGTCTCTGACCATCGCCTGTAGTATGTCTGCAGTCTCTGACCATCGCCTGTAGTATGTCTGCAGTCTCTGACCATCTCCTGTAGTATGTCTGCAGTCTCTGACCATCTCCTGTATTATGTCTGCAGTCTCTGACCATCTCCTATATTATGTCTGCAATCTCTGATCATCTCCTGTACTATGTCTGCAGTCTCTGACCATCTCCTGTATTATGTCTGCAGTCTCTGACCATCTCCTGTACTATGTCTGCAGTCTCTGGGCATCTCCTGTACTATGTCTGCAGTCTCTGGGCATCTCCTGTACTATGTCTGCAGTCTCTGATCATCTCCTGTACTATGTCTGATGTCTCTGGGCATCTCTTGTAGTATGTCTGCAGTCTCTGACCATCTCCTGTACTATGTCTGCAGTCTCTGACCATCTCCTGTATTATGTCTGCAGTCTCTGACCATCTCCTGTATTATGTCTGCAGTCTCTGACCATCTCCTGTATTATGTCTGCAATCTCTGAGCATCTCCTGTACTATGTCTGCAGTCTCTGGCTGTCTCCTGTACTATGTCTGCAGTCTCTGATCATCTCCTGTATTAGGTCTGCAGTCTCTGACCATCTCCTGTAGTATTTCTGCAGTCTCTGGCTATCTTCTGTACTATGTCTGCAGTCTCTGACCATCACCTGTAGTATGTCTGCAGTCTCTGACCATCGCCTGTGGTATGTCTGCAGTCTCTGACCATCTCCTGTAGTATGTCTGCAGTCTCTGACCATCTCCTGTATTATGTCTGCAGTCTCTGACCATCTCCTGTATTATGTCTGCAATCTCTGATCATCTCCTGTACTATGTCTGCAGTCTCTGACCATCTCCTGTATTATGTCTGCAGTCTCTGACCATCTCCTGTACTATGTCTGCAGTCTCTGGGCATCTCCTGTACTATGTCTGCAGTCTCTGATCATCTCCTGTACTATGTCTGAAGTCTCTGGGCATCTCCTGCAGTATGTCTGCAGTCTCTGACCATCTCCTGTACTATGTCTGCAGTCTCTGACCATCTCCTGTATTATGTCTGCAGTCTCTGACCATCTCCTGTACTATGTCTGCAGTCTCTGGGCATCTCCTGTACTATGTCTGCAGTCTCTGGGCATCTCCTGTACTATGTCTGCAGTCTCTGATCATCTCCTGTACTATGTCTGATGTCTCTGGGCATCTCTTGTAGTATGTCTGCAGTCTCTGACCATCTCCTGTACTATGTCTGCAGTCTCTGACCATCTCCTGTATTATGTCTGCAGTCTCTGACCATCTCCTGTATTATGTCTGCAGTCTCTGACCATCTCCTGTATTATGTCTGCAATCTCTGAGCATCTCCTGTACTATGTCTGCAGTCTCTGGCTGTCTCCTGTACTATGTCTGCAGTCTCTGATCATCTCCTGTATTAGGTCTGCAGTCTCTGACCATCTCCTGTAGTATTTCTGCAGTCTCTGGCTATCTTCTGTACTATGTCTGCAGTCTCTGACCATCACCTGTAGTATGTCTGCAGTCTCTGACCATCGCCTGTGGTATGTCTGCAGTCTCTGACCATCTCCTGTAGTATGTCTGCAGTCTCTGACCATCTCCTGTATTATGTCTGCAGTCTCTGACCATCTCCTGTATTATGTCTGCAATCTCTGATCATCTCCTGTACTATGTCTGCAGTCTCTGACCATCTCCTGTATTATGTCTGCAGTCTCTGACCATCTCCTGTACTATGTCTGAAGTCTCTGGGCATCTCCTGTACTATGTCTGCAGTCTCTGATCATCTCCTGTACTATGTCTGAAGTCTCTGGGCATCTCCTGCAGTATGTCTGCAGTCTCTGACCATCTCCTGTACTATGTCTGCAGTCTCTGACCATCTCCTGTACTATGTCTGCAGTCTCTGACATCTCATATACTATGTCTGCAGTCTCTGACCATCTCATGTACTATGTCTGCAGTTTCTGATCATCTCCTGTTCTATGATTGCAGTCTCTGACTGTCTCTTGTATCATAATTACAATCTCTGACCATCTCTTGTAACATGTCTGCAGTCTCTGATCATCTCCTTTATTATGTCTGCAGTCTCTGACCATCTCCTGTACTATGTCTGCAGTCTCTGACCATCTCCTGTACTATGTCTGCAGTCTCTGACCATCTCCTGTTCTATGATTGCAGTCTCTGACCATCTCCTGTTCTATGATTGCAGTCTCTGACTGTCTCTTGTATCATAACTACAGTCTCTGACCATCTCTTGTATCATGTCTGCAGTCTCTGACCAACTCCTGTACTATGTCTGCAGTCTCTGATCATCTCTTGTATTATGTCTGCAGTCTCTGACCATCTCCTGTACAATATATGCAGTCTCTGACCATCTCCTGTACTATGTCTGCAGTCTCTGATCATCTCCTGTAGTATGTCTGCAGTCTCTGATCATCTCCTGTAGTATGTCTGCAGTCTCTGATCATCTCCTGTATTATGTCTGCAGTCTCTGACCGTCTCCTGTACCATGATTGCAGTCTCTGACCATCTCCTGTACTATGTCTGGGGGCTCTTTCTAACAGACTCTCTAACAGAAGCCCTCTTTGTGTGCATCAGAGAGACTCCCCTCCAGGTCTCATTAGTGTAATCTCTTCCTGTATTTTTTTTATTGTTAAAAGATCATGGGAGGATCCTAGGGTAACAAAGACTTCTTAGGGGAGCATCTCTGTGTTTGAGTCGTTGCCATAGAAACATTTGTAAAGGGGAGGAGTTGGTAAGATGACCACACCCATGTGGGGGCGCCAGAAATATTTCTGCACCCAGGCGCCGGTGACCCTAGGATCGGCCCTGATACCAATCAACCCTGCATTCCTTACATAACACACCCCTCAACCCTGCACTTTGCACAAAGCACACCCTTCAAACCTGCACTCCTGAACATAACACACCCCTTAACCCTGCACTTTTTTTTTAATTGGAAAAAGCCAACTTTATTTGGATAAGATTCATTTTACAAAGCAATCACTTGAAAAAAATAATAAAGAATACATTACATCAAACAATTTGTGAGTTTCATTGTACATACATTATAAGGCACAAGTTTGTGAAAGCATATACATCAAATGCATAAGAGACTTCCTGTTGTTCTGTTACCAATATATTCCCGAATGAGTATTTCTGTGCTTAATACCTACATAAGACAGCTTCTTACCATTTTTATCTAGGCAGGCCTGTCTGTGGGATTTGGAAGATTTTCAGGCACACGTTTCCCCAACTTCCAGCCATCTATCCCACACTTTTGAGTACTCATGAGCACATCCTCTCTGTGCATAGACCAGTTTTTTAAATGGTAGTGGATCATTAACGTCCTTCTTCCATTGACGTATGGAGGGGGGCATAGCCTGCATCCATACCTTGGCTATTATCTTACGTGTCATAAACAGAGTTTCATTTAAAAATGTAGTTTGGTATTTGTCAATTTCTACATCTGGTAGAAGTCTCAGGAGGCACACTTTGGGGGTCTGATTCTACTCGGGCTCCCATATTATCATGTAAGAATCTGACAATTTGCATCCAATATGTCTGAATAATTACGCAACTCCATATGAGATGGAAGAACGTGCCTGGTGCTGCGTGGCATAGATGGCATGTCGGGCAGTATGTAGGAAGGAATTTTGCTTTTTTCAAAGGTGTCAGATAAGCTTTGTGTAGAATGTATAGCTGTGTCAGTCTGTCAGATAACTTGGGGGATGTCAGTCTGATTCCTCCCATTATTTCATCCCAGTCTTCCTCCTCTATGGGGCCTGTGTCCTGTTCCCATTCCACTTTTGCCTTTTGTGCTATGGCTATTGACCTACGATTTCTGACTGTTCGATACAGATTTGAGATGAGTTTAGAGGGTTCCTCTCCCATTACTATACTTAGGGCTGAAGGAGGGTCTGACACTACCTCCATATTTGGTATTTGTGTTTTTATAGCATGGCGAAGTTGTAAATACTTAAAAGCCAGCTGTTTAGGGAGTGTATATTCTTCCTTAAGTGTTTGAAACTGCTTGAGTCTGGAATTAGATAACACTTGATGGATATATAGTATGCCATGTGTAGCCCATACTGTCGAGTGTGGAATGGATTCTAGCTCAGGTAGGTGTTTGTTAAACCATAATGGGGTGTGGGTGTGAATTTTCCCTGTGTTCTGCTTTTTCAGCGTAATTTCCCATACTCTCTGATGATGAAGTAGCATTCTTAATCCTGCACTTTGCACATAGCGCACCCTTCAACCCTGCATTCCTTGCATAACGCACCTCTCAACCCTGCACTTTGCACATAGAGTACCCTTCAACCCTGCATTCCTTACATAACGCACCTCTCAACCCTGCAGTTTGCACATAGCGCACCCCTCAACCCTGCATTCCTTACATAACACACCCTCAACCCTGCATTCCATACATAGCGCACCCCTCAACCCTGCATTCCATACGTAGCGGACCCCTCAACCCTGCACTTCTTACATAACACACCCCTCAATCCTGCATTCCATACATAGCGCACCCCCTCAACCCTGCATTCCATACGTAGCACACCCCTCAACCCTGCATTCCTTACATAACGCACTCCTCAATCCTGCATTCCATACGTAGCGCATCCCCCAACCCTGCATTCCATACGTGATGCACTCCTCAACCCTTTATTCCTTACATAACGCACCCCTCAACCCTGCGTTCCTTGCGTAGCGTACCCCTCAACCCTGCATTCTGTATGTAGCGCAGCCCTCAACCCTGCATTCCGTACGTAGCACACCCCTTAACCCTGCATTCCGTACGTAGCGTACCCCTCAGCCCTGCATTTCATACATAGCGCACCCCTCAACCCTACATTCCTATACGTAGCACACCCCTGTACCCTACATTCTTTACATAATGCACCCCTCAACCCTGCATTTCATACGTAGTGCACCCCTCAACCCTGCATTCCATACATAGCGCACCCCTCAACCCTGCATTCCATATGTAGCGCACCCCTCAACCCTGCACTTCTTACATAATATACCCCTCAATCCTACATTCCATACATAGGGCACCCCTCAGCCCTGCATTCCATACGTAACACACCACTCAACCCTGCATTCCATACGTAACGCACCACTCAACCCTGCATTCCTTACATAATGCACCCTTCAACCCTGCATTCTATACATAGCGCACACCTCAACCCTGCATTCCATTCGTAGCGCATCACTCAACTCTGCATTCCATACGTAGAGCACCCCTCAACCCTGCATTCCATACGTAGTGCAACCCTCAAGCCTGCATTCCATACGTAGCGCACCCCTCAACCCTGCATTCCATGCGTAGTGCACCCCTCAACCCTGCATTCCTTACATAACGCACCCCTCAACCCTGCACTTTTTACAAAACGCACCCCTCAATCCTGCATTTAGTACATAGCGCACCTCTCAACCCGGCATTTAGTACATAGAGCACCTCTCAACCCTGCACTCTGCAGGTAGCACACCTCTGAACCCTGCATTTCATACATAGCGCACCCCTCAACCCTACATTCCTTACATAATGCACCCCTCAACCCTGCATTCCATACGTAGTTCACCCCTCAACCCTGCATTCCTTACATAATGCACCCCTCAACCCTGCATTCCATACGTAGTTCACCCCTCACCCCTACATTCCATACATAGAGCACCCTTCAACCCTACATTCCGTATGTAGCGCACCCGTCAACCCTACATTCCTTACATAATGCACCCCTTAACCCTGCATTCCTTACGTAGTGCACCCCTCAACCCTGCGTTCCTTACGTAGCGCACCTCTCAACCCTGCATTCAGTACATAGTGCGCCCCTCAACTCTGCATTCCATACGTAATGCCTCTCTCAACCCTGCACTCTGTAGGTAGTGCACCACTCAACCCTGCATTCCATACGTAGCGCACCCCTTAACCCTGCATTCCTTACATAACGCACCCCTCAACCCTGCATTCCTTGCATATCGTACCCCTCAACCCTGCATTCCGTATGTAGCGCACCCCTCAACCCTGTATTCCACTACGTAGCGCACCCCTCAACCCTGCATTCCGTACATAGTGAACCTTTCAACCCTGCATTCCGTACGTAACATACCTCTCAACCCTCCTCTCTGCAGGTAGTGCACCCCTCAACCCTGCACTCTGCACATAGTGCACTCCTTAACTCTACACCCTCTAAATAACGCACCCCTCAACCCTACACTCTCTAAATAGCACTGTCATGAAAGGGTTGGTGGCGCTGTCAGTCTCTTGGATCGCAGTACCAGTGTTCACTAGCGGGTGTCTTCCAGCACTCAGAAACTGTAATAAAAGGACTCACCTGCTGGTGGCACTGTTGGATCCTTGGGCCGTAGTACCAGTGTCCACCAGCGGGTGTATCCCGGCAGTGTGGAGCAGACAGCACCTCCTGCGCTCAGGTGTTATGTGATGTCAATTACTAGCAGTCCCATAAATACCCGGCAAGCCCTCACATCCTTGCCTTGGTATCTCTCTCCCTGCACCCTGGCCTCGCTGCTGTAATCCTGACCTTGAGCCTGCATCTGACCTAACCTGACCTGATCTGTTCTGTTCCGATCCTTATCCTGGACCTGTCCCTCCTGTTACCTGATTACCTTGGATCCCTACCCTGCATCCTATCCATCCATCCTCTCCCTGTCGTGTTGGTTTCCCGTCCTTACCCATCTGCTGATCTCCCTGTGTATGACCTCGGCCTGGCTTTTGTTTACGATTCCGGTATCTCCCATTTATTGTATATACTATTTGTTGTTTGTGGGTCTTGTGGTTTGGTTGTGCACTGTTTGTATTCACTTACTTGTCACTTATTTAACCACTTCAATACAGGGCTTTTTTTTTTCTTTTGTAAATGGTTCTTATTGAGTTTTCACAGGTTATACAAGAAATACAGCATTACATCATTAAGATTTACATTAGTACATTGAAGGAAATAGTACAGGGGTATTGCATAGTCAGTTTAACCTTGAAAGTACTATAAGAACAACATTCCCACAAGGGTGCATTTACTTCTTCAGTGTAGATACAACTGAGTAACACGGTATCCAAAGTTGGATAAGATGTATAGTTAGAAAGGTATAAAATATATAAAAAAGAATAACGTAAAAGAGTAAGGAAGGTGGGGAAAGGCAAGGAGGGGGGGGGGAGAATTTGTCTATGGTCTGACCATCATGTGGACATAGTGGATGTAGTTAGAGTAAGGTGAGTTATTTAGGAGTATCTAACATTAATTACCTTTAAACCATATTGTCCATATTTTCTATTGGTTATCAAACTTTTCTTTCTGACCATTCTTAATAGCTAGTAGGGATTCATGCACATAATGGGTCTGAGTGTTTGTAAGAACTTCAGATACATTTGGAGCTCTGTCTGCCTTCCAGTGTTTGGCTATTAATGTTCTAGCCGCTAGAAAAATGTAGGTGATCACAGTTCTAAATTCGGGAGGGAAGGTTTCAATACCTACATTTAAGATTGCTAAGCTTGGTTTGTGTTGGAACTTAACATGAATATCATATTTCTGGATGTTGTACACATATTTCTTTACTTCCAAGAGAAGCTAGACTTTGAAGGAATGAAGCTTTTACACTCCCGGGAGGACAGGATGCTGCCACCCAGGTGGGAATGTAACCTGTTAAGCTTCCATTGTGCATGACAATGCTGGCTCCGATCTGTCTATGGTAATTTCCTGATTAGCTACCATACACCCAGGTTTCAAAGACAACTAAACTGACAGGGATGATGGATGAGGTGAGATACAGAAAATCAAGGGCCCAGGTATTTGTGGAATTTGACATCGGTCGGATGATGGCAATCCATGGATTTACACTGCCCCCCAGAGGCCAGTTAGGGCAAGACGGTCCATATGATAGCCTGTTGAAGGAATGCCCCAGAGACACTGTGATTCGTCCAAAGGCAAAGTTGGGCAGGCAAAAGGGGGGGGGGGGTCTGGATGAGGTATGTTTGTTAAAAGGAAATGGTTACCAGAGAAACTTTCTCTTTAAGACCTGAGGACCAGCCTAAGAGGATGTGCTAAGTATCAATCTTGTATTGTGTTATGATTGTAGGCCTTGTAATATTGCAATTTCTTGTAGTACCTTTATGTTAGTTTTTCCTAATTCTGCTGTTTTAGTACATTCCTATTTTATTGGGAAATAAATGTAACTTGTTTACTAAGCAGAGGTGTTTGTTATATCATTGTGCTTATCAGACTCATACAGAATATCAACTATAGGGATTAGACAAATTAATACATGGGTGCAATAGTTATATAGGATATATATTAGATTGTATAATATTGCACCGATTACTTCATTTGGCACCCAGAAAAGCGTGTGAATTTTATTTTTACACAGAATCCACAAAAACCTAATGTATTTTTGTCTTGAGTCCCTGTAAGCATAAATCCTCAACTACACCCAGAACTCAAAATCATCTCTAGTGTGGACAAGATTGGCGCTGGCTCGCGAATTCTGAAACCACGCTTGGATGGTCATGAAGATTCTGTGAAATATTTCATCAGGGAAACGTAGAACCTGGTGAGATCTTTGGCTGATATATGTATATATGTTAAATGTTTGTATCATTAATATGCTTTAGGCCTGTAACCAGCCAAAGGTGCTGGCGAGTAAAAGGGCTGATCACCCTTGGTTAGAGATTGACAGGAATTACCATACATCTTTGAGGAAAAAGTGAGACAAATATAGATTGTTATTTTAAATTTTTAATAAGTTTTTACATTTTTTTTTACCCACGTAAGAGTGAAATAGCTTTTTTCCAATAGGAGATCAATGTGGCCTACAACCTAACGGGAAGGCATTGATTGAGAGTCTGTCTTGTGTTTTAGAATGTGCCTTGCGTCTGGTAGGCTGTAGAACTACAAGTCACTGTTAGGTTTAAATGGCTTTGTGTCAGTTTTTTTTGTTTGTTTGTCTTTGCGTGGTAAGCAACTCTGGTAAAAACAGGTTAGACAAGCTTCAGTGTAGACTAAGATGCAAATTAGCATATCAATGGATATTCCCCAGAAAGTGTGTGTGGTAATCCTTAAAGCCATATAGAAACGACAGGACAGAAGTGCTCAGATACAAAGCAGCCGATAATGCCACAGTAAGTGTGGTGGGTCTTTTCTATGGATATCAGGTAAAAGTGGTAATGAATGAAGAATATTGAATGCTAGAAGAGCGATTCAGTTTTTTTTTTTCGTGAGTTGTAAGAGCTAACGATAATTGAGTTTGGTTTATTACTCAGTGCAGTGTTGGAACGTTAGTACAAATAGAATTGTGTATTGTGTGGATTGTATGGTTGTGAAATGGAACTGGTTTATACATATGTTAAAAAGTACGCTTCTGCCAATTATCATTCATGTGCAGATGAACCTCTTAAAAGCCAGTGTAATGTACTATTGTCTCAGTGTCACCAACATAATAGCAGATTATTGGGTAAACAACTAAAAAAGAAAGTTAAAAAAAGAAAGGTTGGCAAATGAAATTGCAGTGTTGCTCAGAATTAAATTTATATCTGAGCAAATGGAGGGGAAGTGGGAAGCAGAGAGGAGACGTCTCGGGGAGGACATAGAGAAAATCAGTGAAAACCTTCTAAAGATTGCAACAGCCTCCAGTAGTGAGATGGATGAATTGCAGGCTACAGCAGGCAATTTGTCAGAAAGAAACAGTGAGCTACAAGAACAGCTTCAGAGGTGCAGCATGGACTGTGATATGAAGAGCAAACTTTTAGAGTCATTGCAAATAAAGTTGTCAAAGATGGAAGAGTTGGTTATGTCTTTAGAAAGAAAGTTAGCAAATGCACACACCCAGCTTCTTACCAAAGAGCAATGTATAGTATCGCTCAATGAGCACAAAGGAACATGCCAATTGGCCAATATCTGCACAGTCAATAAGGAGAAGGGCTGTGATAAAACACAGTCTGCTATTGCACCCATAGCTTCGAAGCAGGATAACAGTTTGATTACAATCCAAGAGAGACTTACTTTGTGCCAGATTCTGGGTGAATTTAATGCCCTGGAATCACCAGTGAGTCTGTCCAATAAATTTGAGGCTCTAGTCCTTAAATTTCATTTGAGTAATGAGGATGCATGTTCTCTTCTGAGAGCATGGCTACCAGGACCTTTGACAAGCCAGTTATTTGCACAGGTTAATGATAACTTAGCAGATGCAGAGGTGCGGAGGAAAGAGTTGCAGCGTATTGTGGACAGTCGTGATAATGGTATGAGTGATTTACAACGAATGAGATTTAGGAGAGGTGATGACCCAATTTTGTTCTGCAGTGAGTATCTTGCATTGTATACGAAAGTGTTCAACTGTCCTGACTTATTGGAGGATGATACAAGTTTCATATACTCAATGGCCAATAAGTGTTATGTAAGCTATCCCACTAGAATGGCTCTGAGGAATTCTAGATCCTACCAAAATTTTGTCAATATCCTGCGAGACTTCTGTCAAGAGTCCAGTGATAGGCAATATGGGTCAAAGGCAGATGTATCCGTAATAAGCAGAGGTACAGGACGGCAGAGAGAGTTCAGACGTTCTAAATGGAATAGGCATGGACATAGATTTTGTAAAGCCCTTAACATTGCTAGCATGGAGCAGTAAACCCCAGAATTACATGGTGCACAGGCAGCCATAATGGAGTTATCCTCCAAACATGCAAAAGCTGAATATGCAATGGTGGAGATACCCTCCGCACATGCGCAGTGCTCAGCAAAGATAGAAGTGAAGCATGCAGAAAAACCAGACGCTCTTATTGCTGCAAGTGATGTTGCTATGACAGAAATAAATGGTGGAGATGTAAATAAAAATGCGATAACTGTGCTTGAAGGTGATTCAGGAGTTGAAACTTCTGATGACTCCTCAGACGATGAAAGTGTAAAGTCTGGTTATTCCAAGCATAGTAATCATAGTAATAATGTCCAGCAATGTGAGTTTCCAATGCCGTATGCTCAAGAAAGGGCCTATACAGAGAGACCAGCCCTCAAATGTTTTTTGTGTAAAAGGGGGGGTCACATCGCTAAGTATTGTTGGGCGGCGAATAATGATATCAAAAGAAGATCGCAGTACCCCAAAACGACCCCAAGGCATTATAAAGTATATTCTGCCCGATGGGGTAGCAACCCAAAGCATGGAGGCCATAGTAATCGAACCCACTTCCCTTTAAAGACCCAAATGCGGAGACTACAGACTGAAAATAACCAGTATGGAGAACAGTTACGTAAAGTCAAAATGGAGGTAGTCGCATGTTTATTCAAATGTAGCACTGGGGGAAACAATGTTAGCAGCACTTAGTGAGCTGCATGGATGCTCCTTGCCATATTTTATTTAAATACGATGCTCACATCTAAACCTTATACATAGCAAATGTTCCCCTACATTACAATTAATGGCAAAAGGCTTGGGGGACTTAAAAAGTCAATTGTCATGATAATTGTGCGTAATCACCGTCTTTGTGTTCCTTTTTTCAGAGACCTTGGAAGAAGATAAAACTGGTTTGGATACTAATGTCTGTGTTTATTTACAGGTTCTTCAAAGAGAGAACAACAATGGGCACATTTAGCAAAACAAGGGTTAGGTTATGGTAAAGGCATAATCAATTATCAAATGGTACCATGAGCTCATTAATTAGTAATTGTTTGCAAACAATGAAAAAATAAGATAAACAATAGTCAGGCATTAAGGGTTTCAAGTGTTACAAGTGAAGTTACAAATGTTGTGATGAGGTACAGATGTTTTGTTTTTTTGTTTTTCCCATTAACTAATTGTCTTTCAGATGGAAATGAGCACTTACTCTTCTCAGGAGGAAAATCCATGGATGTCTTAAGTTAAAAGTTGAGTGTTTGTCATTGTCTTATGGTGGTTGTCTTGTCATGTTGTTTTTGTGTAATAATGGCCAGAATTTTAATTTCTTTTGTTATTAAGTTTTTTTAATTTTTTAAATTTTTTTTTGTTTGTTCAGGTGGAGAAATTATTGTTTAGTCCACCTGAAAGGGGGGTAATTGGCTATTCCGTCAATTAGCAGCTGAATAGATGGTCATGGGATATGTCCTGCAGCTGAATACATTTTGTTGATTTAAGACCAGAGTTGTTGGTAGGAAGCCATTCTAGCTTCTGGAGTTTGTTTTTTTTTCTCTTTGTTTTATGTTCATTCAGGTGGAAAAAGTTACAAGGTGTACGCTTTGTCCACCTGAAAGGGGGGTTAGTGCATAGGTCTGAAAGTACAGATAAGGCATTGTCTTTTTGAGGCTTGAAATTTAGAATTTTTGAGAAGCGACGTTCACGTTCATTTTTTTTTGAATTTTGATCACACCATGGGGATCCATTTTAGAGTGGGTTCAGAGGAAAGAGGTCATGGTTGTTTTGATAGTTTGGTCAGAGTTGCAGAAGCCAGGAATACTCAGTTCCTGGGTTCTAAGGAAGGAACTGTAAATAAACGTAGCAAGCGAGCAGATATTATGGATAAGAATTTGATTCTGCTCTTGTGTTTCAATTCCAGAGTCCTGGTGGAGCGAGATTGGAGAGGTCTCTGGAACATGGATGACAGATGTTCATCTGGTTGGCAGTTTGTTTGTGCCATACTACGCTGCAAATTTGTTCTGATAAACATCAGGAGAGAAGGGACAAACAAAAAGATTCAGTTTAATACTTGTTTTTGCTTATGGACAATTTAGGGCTAATGCTAAATCTGAAGGGCTGTGCCCATCAACAAGACTTGTGAAACATTTTTGACGGAGTCTCTCCTGAAGAATGCAAACATGCTATTAATACATGTGCAATGGGTTGGAGGTTGGGAAAGGAATATACACATCCAATCCGTCAGAACATGAAATGTGAAATATATGTTTTTTTGTTGGAGGGAGGAATTGAAAGAAGAAAAGGTTTTTAATGTATGACATGTATTGACGTAACGGAAGTAATATGGTGCAGGTACCCAGGAGACTGGCGCTTTTACATAATAAGGTGTCGGTTGGCCAGACTAGAGATTGGCCAGGTGACACATCAATGGGGTGAAAATTTCCTTGTATGGGGGAGATATGCCTGGTTGATGTCTCACCTGAGAGGTTGAAACCCGGCACAGGGAAGGCCAGTGAATACACACAGGAGCATGCTCCGTTAGATAAAGGGAACAAACGCTGGCTACCAGGGTACATGCCTTCACCATATGGCGCTACAACATCTCACAGTGGTTGATAAAAACCTATTACCCTATATGTGCTGAGTATACACTGAATCAAGTGCGATCATTGTACCAGTGACTTGCTCCCAGAGATATGCGGACACAGAATGAGGTTCATGCAGAGCGCGTATGTCTGAGGAGTAACCGGAAGAGGAGGGATGTATTCAGCACTATATTGGGGGAATAGGAGCTGGGATGGGTGTTGTTAATGGGGTGGACATCGGCCTCCTGAGGAACAAACTCGCAGCCATAGCTTCAGAGAATAAGCGGGGCTTTGTTACTCAAAGAGATTGGTGGCATCCTTAATAACATTCAACAAAGTCACATGAATACCCAAGTTAAAGTGGTTCAAGATTTTGTCAACCATGTTGAGAGGTTGGTAGAGAATGTGATGGTATAGGACAGGAATCTGTCGTTGGCTCTGGCGTGCACGCAGTGGCAGGTGGAAGTGTCAACCAGCATTGAGCTGATTGTACAGTCTCCATATGAGGGACAGATGCCTTATGAGTTAGCATCACCGCTCAGTAAGACTTTGCCAAACACGTCGCTTACATTGATCCAAAGTGGTGGTCGAATGCCTGGGTGGGCTGTACCAGTTTGGATTGTGAAAGGTGTTATGCTGTATGATCTCAAATACAGAAGTGCAGACTCGGTCTGTATATTTGGTGGCATTAATGGGCTTACTGACAGGGGATTCTATCTTGTTGCATCTGAGGCTAATTGCCCACATATGATCAAAGAAGCTGGAAGCTGGAGTTGATACTTCCCTCAGTCAGAAGCATGACTATGATGTCCTTTGTATGCCAGGTCAATACATGGTGGTGAACGAAAAATGTTGGGAAGATATTTAATTCTGTATTCGGGATAGAGGGATCATTGCTGGGAAGGAGGCACCTAGGTATTATTTGGGACATAGACGAGTTTGTTTCTTTGTCCTAAAGAATACCAAATGTAAGGTTAGTCATGGAACTAGAGGGCTCCTTGAACCTAACCATAGGTAGAGGTGCATGGTATACCCTGGACATGGTCTCTGAAATCCAGGCACAGGGATGGAATTGTGTGGGTTTTGTCATTGTTGCAGATTTATATGTGTTGTTAGATATTTATATAGAAGGGTCGCCCAGTTATCTATGCAAGCTGGGGAGCGAAGTGACGGTAGGGTCTCTGCGTACAAGTTAGAGACTTTGCTGCCAAGTCAGAGCCCTGCAATACCACTGACATGCCCGAAATCTGATGGGTCATAGGTATATATGTATATATTATGGTAACGGGTTGATTTATGTCATGGCATAGTGTGATAAAGGTATATTTTAAGCTAGTAATATGGGCTAAAGGCCCTCCTCGAGACTCTATATCTGAAAGCTGGTTAAGATGCTGCTCTGGATGTGTGCTGGTGAATGGTGAGTGTATGGACACCCCTTGCCTGTTTTATACCCCTTCATGAAGTTGTTAGAGAGAAGAAGATACAGAATGGTGACATGGAAGCTGTCACGGAAGAATGATGGTGTGTCACCCAGTAGCAAAGCGGCACGTGTTGGGAAACACAGCACGTTCCACAGGAGCTGGTTCTGAGGCCTATGTTGAGAGGCGCAACACGCAGTAAGACCCTTATGGACTGTTCCATAGATGTTCCTGTTGAAAACCGCAATAAGTTACCACAGTTAAGGACTGTTCCATAAGTACTGGTTCAGAAGCACATGTTGGGGAGCAAAACACGTTAAGATAGTTATGGCTGTTCAATAGGAGCCGTGTCTGAAGAAGGCTGGTATGCTCCCTTCAGGCGCAAAGCGGTATATGTTGGAACTTAACATGAATATCATATTTCTGGATGTTATACACATATTTCTTTACTTCCAAGAGAAGCTAGACTTTGAAGGAATTAAGCTTTTACACTCCCGGGAGGACAGGATGCTGCCACCCAGGTGGGAACGTAACCTGTTAAGCTTCCATTGTGCATGACAATGCTGGCTCCAATCTGTCTATGGGAATTTCCTGATTAGCTACCATGCACCCAGGTTTCAAAGACAACTAAACTGACAGGGATGATGGATGAGGTGAGATACAGAAAATCAAGGGCCCAGGTATTTGTGGAATTTGACATTGGTCGGATGATGGCAATCCATGGATTCACACTGCCCCCCCAGAGGCCAGTTAGGGCAAGATGGTCCATATGATAGCCTGTTGAAGGAACGCCCCAGAGACACTGTGATTCGTCCAAAGGCAAAGTTGGGCAGGCAAAAAGGGGGGGGTCTGGATGAGGTATGTTTGTTAAAAGGAAATGGTTGCCAGAGAAACTTTCTCTTTAAGACCTGAGGACCAGCCTAAGAGGATGTGCTAAGTATCAATCTTGTATTGTGTTATGATTGTAGGCCTTGTAATATTGCAATTTCTTGTAGTACCTTTATGTTAGTTTTTCCTAATTCTGCTGTTTTAGTACATTCCTATTTTATTGGGAAATAAATGTAACTTGTTTACTAAGCAGAGGTGTTTGTTATATCATTGTGCTTATCAGACTCATACAGAATATCAACTATAGGGATTAGACAAATTAATACATGGGTGCAATAGTTATATAGGATATATATTAGATTGTATAATATTGCCACCGATTACTTCAGTTTGGGACGGGTCAGAATCCCAGTGATGCTTGAAATTGACCGGAAGACAGAGTTCCAAAAACTGGTTAAGTGTTTACAGGACCAGAACATATGTAGTAGGTTGTCTGTGGAGCCGCAATTCCTCCAGCATAGTGGAGAGTTATGGTTTCCAAACTTGGAAATTCTATAAGGTGTAAGGTACCATCGAAGTGAAATTTTCTGAGATAGTTCCCAGTGGTTAACGCATCTAGAGGCTTTATAAAGCGATCGAAATGCGTATTGCCACTGCGAGCTTGTAATGTGCATGTCTAGGTCTGATTCCCATTTCTGGTAAGGCTGGGATTTAATGAAATCTAGTTTATGTTGGAAAAGCTTATAAAACAAAGAGATACCTTTGGGTGGGGTGGGTTTCGTGGTGAGGTATCTCCACACTTCTTTTGGAAGGTATATGTGATATGATTTGATGGAGCGCAGGAGGTGGGCTATTTGATTATATTTATATTGGTCGGCAGAACAGAGGTTGTAATGGTCTTTAAGCAAAGTGAAGGGAATAAGGGAATTATTGGAGTGCAAGTCAGCGATTGTTTTAATGCCCTTGTCGTGCCAATCTCCGATATTGAGATTCGGGATGGCATGAGAAAGAATTGTTATAGGTATAGGAATGTCCTTTTGGTTGGATATCGGAGTTGGGACATTGCATAGGTCTCTCCATGCCAATAATGATGCTTGGATAGTGAGTTGAAGATTGTGAAGGGGAAGGGGTTTCCAGACATCTAAAAGTAGGAGGCATTCTAGATTATTGGAGGGGATCAGAGTTCGTTCGATGCCGCACCACAAAATGTCAGGTGCCGGGTCGAACCACTCTTTAAGTTGTGTAAGAACAGCTGCTCGATAATAATCTCTAATATCCACTAATCCCATACCTCCTGCCATTCTGTGCTTGACCAGAAGGGTTTTAGAGCATCTCGGTCTCTTAGATTGCCAGATATACCTAGAAAGCAAGGCGTTTAAGGCTTTGATATGTGTGTTGTGTATTGGGACTGCTAAAGTTCGAAATATATAAAGTATTTGGGGCAGGATCAACATTTTAAATGAGGCAAGGCATCCCATCCAGGTTAATTCTATATTGGCCAGTCTATTTGTTTCCTTAGTGAGTTTGTTAATTAAATATGAGTAGTTGGCTTCCGCTAGGTTATGGGGATTTTTGGTTAGTATTAGGCCTAGATAAGTAATCGTTTTGCTCCATGTATAGGGAAAGGATGTGTGTAGTTGGGATTTTAAGGAGGGAGTTATTCCTAAGTCTAGTATGATTGACTTCGTAAAGTTAACTTTGTAGTACGAGATTCTGCTGAACTCGTTTAGGGTGTCGTGTGCGTGTCGCAGAGATATGTTAGGTGATGATAAGAATAGAATAATATCATCCGCAAATAAGTTTATATTATGTGATTGTCCTTGTATGGGGAAGCCAGAGATTTTAGGATGCGTTCTAACTCTTTCTGCAAGGGACTCAATAAGTAGATTGAAAATTGAGGGGGAAAAGGGGACAGCCCTGCCTAGTACCATTAGATATGGTAAAGGTATCTGATAATAAGTTAGAAGTGAAAACTTGTGCACAGGGGGAAGAGTACAAAGCAGTATAGCAGATAAGATGGGACCAGTGAAGCCAAATTTTTGTAGTGTGTGTCTCATATAGCCCCAATGTATCCTGTCAAATGCCTTCTCCGCGTCCAAGGAGAGGAGCAGAGAAGGCACCTGACACGATCGAGCGTATTGCATAATGTTGATGACCCTTCTCGTGGCATCAGCAGGTTGTCTTCCCGCCGTGGAACCAGATTGGTCAGGTTTTATAAGGGAGGGAAGGATGGGGAGTAATCTGTGGGCTAAAATTTTCACATACAGCTTAACATAAGTGTTGAGTAGTGTTATTGGTCTAAAGTTGGCCGGGGACGTGGGCTCTTTACCGGGTTTTGGAATAGTTACCACATAAGCTTTAAGCATTTCTGGGGGGAAACGAGGCAGAGGACACCGCAGCCGAGTAAGCCGGCTGTAGGGTCGGAGTTAGTGAGGATTGGAATGTCTTGTAATAATCATTAGGTAGGCAACCTGGACCTGGAGATTTACCTAATGGAAGTGTGCGTATCCCTTTCTGGATCTCAGACTCCGTTATAGGGGCGTTAAGGGCCCTAAGTTGTGTTTGTGAGAGAGAGGGAAGTTTGATTTGTGACAAGAAGGCCTGTATGCTCTCCTCTGTTGGTTGTGGTGTGTTAGGGTCTTTATCTAAGTTATATAGTGTTGAATAGTATTCAGAAAATGAATTTTCTATTTCTTTAGGATTGTATATTTTATGTTTACCTGTAGGGTGGAGCAGGAATGGGATTTTAGATTTTGTCCTGGCTGTTTTGAGCCTCTGGGCTAAAAATTTGCCTGCTCGATTGCCTGAAGAATAATGGGACAGTTTAAGAGATTGTGTTTGTCATATCATTCAATTAGAAGGAGTCTGAGATCAGAACGAAGTTGGGAAAGTTTTTGGGCAGTATGAGAGTTGGAGTTTTGTTTATTCAAAGTCTCCAGGGTTTTGATGTCGTTAATAAGTAGGTTCAGCTTTTGTGTCCTCTGCCTCTTCTCCCTTGCACATATTTGGAGCATCAACCCCCTAACAAAAGCCTTATGAGCGCACCATAGCATTGCAGGGTCAGATACAGAATTGGTGTTTACTTAAAAAAACTCAGATAAATTATTGTTGATATTCCTGACATGTTGTGGCATTTGAAAAATACGTGAGTTAGCTCTCCAGATATACGTTGGACTCGGAGTGTGCCCCTCCACCACTGTGATAGACACAGGAGCATGGTCAGATCATGTTATGTTATGTATGGAGGAGGAGGACACAGCTTGTAATAATACCTTATCTACCATTATCAGATCTATTCTGGAATAGGAGTTATGCCTAGCAGAATGAAAGGTATAGTCCTTTTCGTTAGCGTGTTGGCATCTCCATATGTCATAGATGTCTTCTGAGTGTAACAGAGGTTGAAGTGAGAGAGGAGGTCGTTTGACCTTGGATGTGGTGTCTAATGAGTAGTCAGGTGTTATATTGTGGTCTCCGCATATCACCAGTGAGTCTTTTTGGATAGTAGAGATTTTGCTATAAAGCCTTCTCAAGAAGCGGAGTTGGTGGGAATTTGGCGCGTATAAATTAGCAATCGTGTAGGGTTTATTATTAAGTTCTCCCAGAAGTATGAGATATCTTCCCACTGGGTCCACATAGGTTTCTAATAGGCTGAAGGTTACAGAGTCTCTGATAGCGATAAGGATTCCTTTTTGTTTTGAGGGAGCTGAAGCAAAAAACATGTGGGGGAATTTTTTATGTTGAAAATAGGGGGTGTTGCAGGCTGAAAAGTGCATCTCTTGGAGACATAAGACATCTGTCTGGAGTTTTATTGCCTCATTCCAAACCAAGGCTCTTTTGGCCAGGTGGTTGAGGCCGTTTACGTTAAATGAGACTATTTTAAGAGCCATTTGTGTAGTATAAGAGTAGATGTTTACAGTACCTTAATCTTAGTAGAGCAGTCCTTCTTGCTTTGAAGTGTCGACGATTGTTGAGGTGACTTGGGTTGCACGAATCCATAGTAGTGGAGGTGTTCACACGGAGGTCAGACCAGTAGAGGGGAAGTGAGGTTGCAGTAGGGGAGAAAATAAAAGTTAAATGTAAAAAATACAAGTATTGCAATAAAAAGACGAAGTCAAACTTGAACTTGAGGGCAGAGCACTTGCCCATAACTCAGAGGGGGGAGAAATCTCAGCTGAGTACTCCAAACTTTATCAGGAACCTTGATAAAGAAAAGTAGGTTTAATTTTTGTAATTGGGTGCTTTTTTTTGTTTGTTGCTTTTCTTTCTGGACAGCGTTTGCCAGTCATACTGAGTGTTCAGTTTCGCAGGGGGAGATTGGCCTGCAGGTGAATGATCAGGTAGTATATCCAATGATTGAAGTAGTTTGAGCCCCTCTTCCACATCTGTGACTACTGTGGTGTTGCCGTCATGGGTAACCGTTAGTTTAACAGGGTATCCCCAACGGTATAGGATATTGTGATTGCTGAGGGCCTTGGTCACCGGCAATAAGGCTTTGCTTTTTTGCATGGTGAATTGTGAGAGGTCTGCAAATAATTGAATATGTGCAAATCTTTCTGGAGGTTGTTGGTTTTTGCGAAACGCAGACATAAGTTGTTCCTTAGTTTGATAAAAATGTACTCGCATCAGTACATCTCTAAGTATATTATCTGGGAGATGTGACGGCTTTGGCAGTCTGTGGATGCGATCAATGTGGATTTCAGATTCTGAAATGGCGGGTAGGAAGGTCTTAACTAGATCCTGGGCATACTGCTGGAGTTGTGGAGGAAGAACAGTTTCTGGAACCCCCCGAATCTTAAGGATGTTTCTTCTTGACCTGTCTTCAAGGTCAGCGACCTTAGACCTAAGCCATGTGATCTCTTCAGAATGGTCATTATGGGCATCAATTAGGGTGCTGTGGGATGATGCAAAGTCCCCCATTTTATCCTCTATATGGTTGACTCTCCCTCCCAGGGCTCCTAATTCTGATTTGAAGTTGTTTACACACTGCAGCATGTCTGTGTGCATAGAGCTGCGAAGGGAGACAAGCATGTCCTTTAGTGTGGTGTCAGATACAGGCTTACCCGTCATGGGGAATGCTGTGAATGGGTCCACCAGCTCCCTTGTGTCCTCCATGGAGTCTTGGTTCATGCCCCCTTGCTGGATGTCATCTGCCAAATGAGGTTTTGATTTTGCTGGGCTGCGGGAAAGAGGTGTAGAGGCACCCGGAGAGCTGTGCGTCGGGCCTGCTTGTGAACCCGGGCTTGACATCGCAGACCGCAAGCTGCCTGTGGGGGAAGGAGGGTTGTTCTCTGCGCCAGCGCCATCTTGGACAGGATTGCGGTCTTTTGGCTGGAAAAAATCCTGTAATTTCTTCAGCTGTGCTGTGTCTTTCCTCTTGTAGGTCATCTGGCTGTATTGGCGGTGCATTTAGGCTTGCAGTGGTTGTGTACAGGGTATCGGTGTCGTCCCCAAAGTCTTTGGTTCCTTTAGCTATAGCAGAGCTGTAGGATTACACGTCCATTCAGCTGTGCGGTAGCCACGCCCCCTCAATACAGGGCATTTTGACCCCCTTCCTGCCCAAGCCAATTTTCAGTTTTCAGCGCTGTCGCACTTTGAATGACAATTGCGCGGTCAGGCAACACTGTACCCAAATTACATTTTTATAATCTTTTCCCCATAAATAGAACTTTCTTATGGTGGTATTTGATCACCTCTGCGGTTTTTATTTTTTGCGCTATAAACAAAAGAAGAGTGACAAGTTTGAAAAAAACACAATATTTTTTACTTTTTGCTATAATATAAAAAAAAATGTCCTCAGTCAGTCCTCAGGCCAATATGTATTTTTCTACATATGTTTGATAAAAAATTTTGCAGTAAGCATATATTTATTGGTTTGCGCAAAAGTTATAGTGTCTACAAAATAGGGGATAGTTTTATGGCATTTTTATTATTTTTTTTTTTACTAGTAATGGCGGTGATCTGCGATTTTTATCGTGACTGTGGCATTGCAGCAGACACATCGAACAATTTTGACACCATTTTGGAACCATTGGCATTTATACAGCGATCCGTGCTAGAAAAATGCATTGATTACTGTATAAATATCACTAGCAGGGAAGGGGTTAACACTAGGGGGCGATCAAAGGGTTAACTATGTGTCCTAGGGAGTGATTTTAACTGTGGGGGGGACTCACAAGGAGAGGAGGTGTTCCTCTGTACTGGGAACACACCATCGGTCTCCCCTCACCTGACAGAAAGTAGATCTGTGTATTTACACACACAGATCCACAGTCCTGCTCGGTAAGCGGGTGTCCAGTGGACATCGCGGCCACCGGGCACACGCATCGGGTCCCGAGTGATGCGGCGGGGGCGCGTGCCCCCCAGATGGCCGGGAAGCTCAAGACGTCATATGATGCCCGCCCAGGATGGGAGATCCCATCTGCGGGAGTCATATTACTATGGGTGGGATGTGAAGTGGTTAAATAAACAACATTATCATTCACTTACATGTGTTTTTGGTTTCCTCTGTGCAGTCCACACAGTCTGGTCTACTAATTCCCTGACAGTATACCAAGGCCATCCCTGACCAGACGTGGCTGCACCGAGGAACAATCCTGGTTAAGTAAGATGGATTTTAATGAAATTGTCTATTATTCTCTGCTGGCGGCAGAGGATGGTGAATATTGCCGCCAAACCTTGAAAGATTGGACCAGTGACCAACTGCTGGAAACTATCTGATCAGCTCATTCCCTAGTGGATCAGAGGTATATGTTATTCAAGGATGTTCAGCCCTTAATCCAGTTATGTGCAAAGCCAGCCCTGTCATGTATTCCCAAAGGAAGTGACGATTTTTCTCCCCCCTTCAATTATGGCCAAGTCAAATCTCTGGTATGGTTGTTAGAGGATGATCCAGTCTTTTTTATGGAACGTTATTCCTCTTGTTCCCAGCAGGTGTTGTCTGATTGCATCCATTCAGTGCAATCCCTGGTTAGTCAGGCTGTGTGTGAATGAACGTTTGTTCAACCTGTGCTACAGGCATGGTCAAATCTCCTGTATTTAGCCAAGCCACAACATTTCAGCCCTGCCATTAATCACCTGTCTTCCCAATAATCTATCTCCCCGTCGCCCATGGCTACCTTGGCTACAGCCCAGTATACACAGCTTCCCACCAAGTACTATTACTCAGTCTCTACTCACTGCACCTATCCTGCTTTCAATCCACCTGCCTCTTCTCTTCGGCGCTACCCATTCATTCTCTTTTTGACTGAGAACGGACCCATGAATTTGGGGCCCAACTTCCTTGAAGGGCAGGCCATTCTTACATTGGTCGTGGACAACCAAACCTGGTTGCCAGGTTCCAGAGATGAGCTCTCCCCGCCTTTTCCTGTCGAACATCTTTTTATTATACTCTTGGGTCTTAGCCATGGTTTCCTGCAAGAGTTTGTTGTTAGAAAGAAAAAAGTCCATGGTCTCAGAGACCGTATGGATAGCACATTCAGGTAAAGACCTGGGCAGAAATGACGGGTGGAAGCCGTAATTGGCAAAAAAAGATGTTTGCTTAATAGCCGAATGTAAAGAGTTGTTGTACGAGAACTCAGCAATTGGCAGAAGAGAGACCCAGTCGTCCTGTGAGAAAGATGAAAAACAACGGAGGTATTGCTCCAAAGTTTGATTAGTCCTCTCCGTCTGCCCATTAGTCTGGGGATGGTAAGCGGAGGAGAGTGCCAGTTCAATTTCCAGGGAATCACAGAGAGCCTTCCAGAACCGAGAAGGTGAACTGAGCACCACGATCAGATATGATATTTGATGGGACTCCGTGCAGCCTGACAATTTCTTTAATGAAGACCCTTGCTGTCTCCATAGCTGAAGGCGTGCCCTTCATAGGCAGAAAGTGAGCCATCTTGGTTAACCTGTCTATGACGACGAAGATGGTAGAGAAGCCTTCTGCCTGGGGAAGCTCTACAATAAAATCCATTGATATCATCTTCCACGGTCTTTCCGGGACGGGTAATGGTTTTAGCAGACCCCAGGCTCTAATCCGGCTATTTTTGCTCCGAGCACAGGTAGTACAAGATTCTTCATAGTTCTTGCAGTCGTTTGCCAACAGAGGCCACCAAAATGTGCGCTGCACTAATTCAGTCGTCTTTAGCACACCAAAATGTCCAGCCATCTTGTGATCATGGCAGAGCTCCAGCACTGCCACCCTCAAATCTTCAGGGACCACGATTTTACCCTTGTGCCAAAAAAGACCATCCTGGGCCCTCACCTCATCTCCGGAAATTGGGGTCCAATTTGAAGAGGCTTGTTTTATGCGAGATAGTAGATCCACTTGGAGTAAAAGAAAATTTCCGGAAGGAAGAATAGTATCCGGATGCACAGGTTTGCCAGAAGATTGTTTTAAGATTGAAGCAGAAGTGAACAGCTCCTTGAGTTTTTCGAAGACGGATTGTGCCTTAGGGGACCACTGGAATCGATTCCCTTGTTTGGTTACTTCGGTGATGGGGGCAATTATTGCAGAGAAGCCCCTAATGAACTTCCTGTAAAAGTTAGAGAAGCCAATGAACCTTTGAATCCCTTTCTTATCGGAGGGAGCGGGCCACTCCAGAATGGCTGATACCTTTTGCGGATCCATTTTTATACCTTCAACAGAGATGATTAGGCCTAAAAACTGGATACTTTGAAGTTCGAATTGGCATTTTTCTGGTTTAGCGTAGAGTCCATGCTGCCTGAGACGAGCTAACACATTTCTGACGTGCCTGCGATGATCGGAGACGGAGGAGGAGAAGATCAGAATATCGTCTAGATAGACAATAACATATAGATCCAAGAAGTCACGGAAAATGTCATTGACAAAATGTTGGAACGTAGCAGGTGCGTTGCACAGGCCGAAGGGCATAACAAGGTATTCGTAGTGCCCGAATCTGGTGCGAAAAGCTGTCTTCCACTCATCTCCTTCCCGAATACGGATCAAGTTGTAGGCACCACGGAAATCTAACTTGGTAAAGATTACTGCGGATCCCAATCTCTGGAAGAGTTCAGGCACTAAAGGTAGAGGGTAACAGTTCTTGATTGTTACTTTGTTCAGCTCCCGATAATCAATACAAGGACGTAAGGAATGGTCCTTTTTCTCCACAAAGAATATACCAGCCCCAGCCAGAGAGGTAGATGGGCGGATAAACCCTTTCTTCAGGTTCTCGTCAATGTATATTTTTAGAGTGTCCAACTCCTGCTCTGTTAGTGGGAAAATCCTCCCAAAGGGAACTTCTGCTCCAGGTATTAGCTCGATTGGGCAATCGTAAGGCCTGTGGGGAGGTAAAGTCTCTGCTCCTTTTTTTCTAAAAACATCCAGAAAGTCCCAGTAAGGTGCAGGGACCACCTGTTTTAACTCGGATTCAGTATCTAAACAGAGTAATTGGGTAGATTCAGCAGGATCTGTATGTAGGCAGTGTTGTCGGCAATAATTAGAAAAAAACTTGACTTCTCCACTAGACCAGTCAATGCTGGGATTATGGGCTTGCAACCATGGCATCCCTAGTATGATGGGAAAAAGAGGAGAGGAGATGGCATCCAGGCGCAGGAGTTCTTGATGGTTAGAGCCCATGGTGGCTAACAATGGGATGGTTTCCTGCGTGACGGGACCGGAACGAAGAGAGGAGCCATCAGCGAGATGTACAGAAAGTCCCCGAACTTTAGACTGGAGAGGGATGTGATGGTTGGTAGCGAAGGTTAGGTCAATGAAACAGCTGCAGGCTCCTGAATCAATTATGACTGTAGCTGGAATAATCCTTCCTGGAAGCTGTAAGGTGATAGAGAGAGCAAGATGATTAGCAGGTTGAGAGAGAGCAGATGCACAAATTGAAGAGATTGGCAGCGACTTACGTGTCTTGTTTGGGCAAGACCTCACGTAGTGTCCAGGATCCCCGCAGTACATGCAGAGGTTGTTAATTCTTCAGCGTTGGCGCTCTTCTGGATTGAGAGAGGGACGGAGCAGACTGAGTTGCATTGGATTGGCGCCAAACACCGGGCGTGCGCGCACGCCGGCACGCGCCCCCGCACACGTGCACGCGCCCGCACACCAGCACCACGGCGGTGCGCACGGGAACGCGCGCACGCCGACGCGCCCCAATGCACCGCGATGCACACCAACAGCGCGTCTGCCCAGGGGAGCTCTCTGACAGCTAGGCAAGTGAGAGAGGCCTATCCAGGCGAGCAAAGATCGTGTCCCACAAAAAGGGGATTGCATTCAATTACAGTATTCAACTTTAAAGGATGTTCTAAAGAAACCTAAAGAAAGGTATTTGAGCTTCCCTGCAGTTTTCCTCCTGCCTCTTTCCTGCTACTTCCTTCGTTACTTGGTTCAATAAAGCATTAAAAACGTACTCAAGTGTTGGTGCTTATATCGTCCAGAGGTAAATTCGACGGAACCCTAGACCCGGTGCCGGTGAAACAGAGGTATCGAGAGTGAAGGTAACAGCCCGCTTAAACCAGCAGCTCCACCGAGAGTTAGTGCTACATGTGGGGGCTTGTCTGGGATTTGTTGACCGTCAATTCTCTCAACCCAGAGAGGTGTTTCACCGGGAGTTTACGGTGAGAGCTGGACTTTGTCAATTTTTCAGGAAGAGAAGAGGTTAAAAGTTGCAGGACTTTATTTCTGAGTGCGTAGGCGGCGGGCGCCAGTAAAAGCCCGGGAGCTACGTGATCAGAAGAACAAGTGGGAGGAGTCTACCCTACTTGATACCGCGTGGGACGCGTGTATGTGTTTGGCGCCAGAGAAGAAGAGAGGCCTCGTTATCGTGCTGAGAAGATCAGAGTGTGGCCATGTCTTTTTCAGCGATGCAGCCAATTATGGGACCAAGAATGTTCCCTGCGAGCACTGTGTCGAGTATTGTACTGACCAGAACCCCACTTACGGACGCTGGTGTTCGCCTGAAGCCGCAGGGGAGGTTTGTTCTGTATACCTCAGGAGATATTGAAGGACTGGGCATGATCTGCCACCGATGTGAAGGACTGGCCGTACATCTCTGTCCATTTGGCCGATGTCCGCAATGTGGAGAGTATTTGTTTGTGGTGGAGCAACCTACCATGTCGCCCCGTGCTTATCGAATGGATTGGGCAACAGGTATATCCACAGTAGAAGCTGCTACTACTATGGAGAGAGAACAGCAGGCCACCACTTTGCCTGTTGTTGCCGAGAATGTTCCGGAGAGAGACACTTCTGTTGCCGTCTCATCAGCGGACATTGCTTTGAATTCTGTGTCCACCATGCCTGTCTCTGTTGTACCTGTCCAGAGGAAGGTGGGATGTGTGAAGGCTTCCCGCGGCCGTGGCCGAGGCCTACCCCAGAGATTACCTGAACCGGAGCCAACAAAGTCCACGTCAGGAATGGGTAAGCAGCTGATGGGGAATGTATCTGGGACTGTAAATAAGTATCTGCCAGCAGAAGAACTGGGAGATTCGGAAATAGAATCCTTGTCGGATCTTTCCGGTGATGATGACCTATTTGAGACTATGTCACAAGAGATGTTATGGGCACAAGGCGAGGATGTTGCCTCTGCTATGACTTTCCCTAAATGGACAGCCCTGAGTTCTGGGAAGACGTCACCCTGTGTGGAGCCACACAGCACTGTAAATGAGACATTGTCAAAAGTTGTTAGTTCACTTCAGACACCGGCTGGGTCTATGGTGAGCAAATTATTGGATTCATGTGTGCCTCCTGAGACTTTTGTTCGTGCTACGTACTGGCTGCTAGGCAAGTGAGAGAGGCCTATCCAGGCGAGCAAAGATTGTGTCCCACAAAAAGGGGATTGCATTCAATTACAGTAATCAACTTTAAAGGATGTTCTAAAGAAACCTAAAGAAATGTATTTGAGCTTCCCTGCAGTTTTCCTCCTGCCTCTTTCCTGCTACTTCCTTCGTTACTTGGTTCAAAAAAGCATTGAAAACGTACTCAAGTGTTGGTGCTTATATCGTCCAGAGGTAAACTCAACGGAACCCTAGACCCGGTGCCGGTGAAACAGAGGTATCAAGAGTGAAGGTAACAGCCCGCTTAAACCAGCAGCTCCACCGAGAGTTAGTGCTACAAAAACAAACTGTGCAGCTCTGGCTAAAGTTGAAAAAAAGCCCTTGCTACAGTGGCTTGCGAAAGTATTCGTCCCCCTTGAACTTTTCAACCTTTTGCCACATTTCAGGCTTCAAACATAAAGATATAACATTTTTATTTTTTGTGAAGAATCACCAACAAGTGGGACACAATTGTGAAGTGGAACGAAATCTTTTGGATTTTTGAAACTTTTTTAACTAATAAAAAAATGAAAAGTGGGGCGTGCAAAATTATTCGGCCCCCTTGCGTTAATACTTTGTAGAGCCACCTTTTGCTGCGATTACAGCTGCAAGCCGCTTGGGGTATGTCTCTATCAGTTTTGCACATCGAGAGACTGAAATTCTTGCCCATTCTTCCTTGCACAACAGCTCGAGCTCAGTGAGGTCTGGATGGAGAGCGTTTGTGAACAGCAGTTTTCAGCTCTTTCCACAGATTCTCGATTGGATTCAGGTCTGGACTTTGACTTGGCCATTCTAACACCTGGATACGTTTATTTGTGAACCATTCCTTTGTAGATTTTGCTGTATGTTTGGGATCATTGTCTTGTTGGAAGATAAATCTCCGTCCCAGTTTCAGGTCTTTTGCAGACTCCAACAGGTTTTCATCCAGAATGGTCCTGTATTTGGCTGCATCCATCTTCCCCTCAATTTTAACCACCTTCCCTGTCCCTGCTGAAGAAAAGCAGGCCCAAACCATGATGCTGCCACCACCATGTTTGACAGTGGGGATGGTGTGTTGAGTGTGATGAGCTGTGTTGCTTTTACGCCAAACATATCGTTTTGCATTGTGGCCAAAAAGTTCGATTTTGGTTTCATCGGACCAGAGCACCTTCTTCCACATGTTTGGTGTGTCTCCCAGGTGGCTTGTGGCAAACTTTAGACGAGACTTTTTATGGATATCTTTGAGAAATGGCTTTCTTCTTGCCACTCTTCCATAAAGGCCAGATTTGTGCAGTGTACGACTGATTGTTGTCCTATGGACAGACTCTCCCACCTCAGCTGTAGTTCTCTGCAGTTCATCCAGGGTGATCATGGGCCTCTTGGCTGCATCTCTGATCAGTCTTCTCCTTGTCTAAGCTGAAAGTTTAGAGGGACAGCCAGGTCTTGGTAGATTTGCAGTGGTCTGATACTCCTCCCATTTCAAAATGATCGCTTGCACAGTGCTCCTTGGGATGTTTAAAGCTTGGGAAATCTTTTTGTATCCAAATCCGGCTTTAAACTTCTCCACAACAGTATTATGGACCTGCCTGGTGTGTTCCTTGGTCTTCATGATGCTCTCTGCGCTTTCAACAGAACCCTGAGACTATCACAGAGCAGGTGCATTTATACAGAGACTTGATTACACACAGGTGGATTCTATTTATCACCATCAGTCATTTAGGACAACATTGGATCATTCAGAGATCCTCGCTGAACTTCTGGAGTGAGTTTGCTGCACTGAAAGTAAGACCCCATTCACACAGGGGCAACACGACTTGCAGGTCGCCTCAGCGAGGCGACCTGCAAACGAATGCCCGGGCGACTTGCAAAACGACTTCTGCATAGAAGTCTATGCAAGTCGCCCCAAGTCGCCCCCGAAGTCGTACAGGAACCTTTTTCTAAGTCGGAGCGACTTGCGTCGCTCCCCTTAGAACGGCTCCATAGTACAGAACGGGAGGCGACTTGTCAGGCGACTAGGTCGCCTGACAAGTCGTCCCTGTGTGAATGGGGTCTAAAGGGGCCGAATAATTTTGCACGCACCACTTTTCAGTTTTTTAATTACTAAAAAAGTTTAAAATATCCAATAGATTTCGTTCCACTTCACAATTGTGTCCCACTTGTTGGTGATTCTTCACAAAAAATTAAAATTTTATATCTTTATGCTTGAAGCCTGAAATGTGGCAAAAGGTTGAAAAGTTCAAGGGGGCCGAATACTTTCGCAAGCCACTGTATAGGTGTAGGCCATTTACATACCTTATGAAGCCTGATTGGAATACTCCCAAGACACTGCTAAGTACACCCAGGATGTTGCTAAGTGAGGCCTAGTCATCACTGCTCACCTCCACCATCACAGGAGTGAGCTCTCAAATTCTGAGCTCAGAGCTACTGCATTAGGAGAGAGAAAGGGCATGTGAGGGGGTTTCAATCACAGAAAGGGCATGTGAGGGGGTTTTTGATCACAGAAAGGGCATGTGAGGGGTTTTTCAATCAGAGAAAGAGCTCACTCCTGTGATGGTGGAGGTGAGCAGTGATGACTAGGCCTCACTTAGCAACATCCTGAGAGTACTTAGCAGCGTCCTGGGGGTATTCCAGTCAGGTTTCAGGAGGTACAGTATGTAAAGGGCCTAAACTTATAGCAAGAGTATTATTCATCTTTAGTCAGATCGGCACAGTTTGTTTTAATCTACAAATATCCCTTACCTGCATTAGGCAGGTTTTTTGTAAAGGTGAACTATCCTTTTAAGGATTTAGAGAAGATCTGTAAAGAAGAGTAGACCAAAATCTCTCCTGAGATGTGTGCAAACCTGGTAACCAACTACAAGAAACGTCTCACCTCTGTGCTTGCCAATAAGGGTTTCTCCACCAAGTACTAAGTCATGTTTTGCTTGGGGATGAAATACTTATTTTACTCACTAAACTCCATTTATAACATTTGTATCATGTGTTTTTTCTGGATTTTTGGTTGATATTCTGTCTCTATCATTAAAAATACACCTATGATATAAATTATAGACCCTTCATTTCTTTCTACGTTTTCCCCACTGTATGTGTCAAGATCCATTCTGAGGATCTGATTGGCTAGTTTCAGGGTCACGAAACTGGAGAGCTTGAGAACACACATGGTACTTGCACTTTTTATTATTCCAAGCCCCCATTATCTCAATCTATTGTAAATTCTAGTCGCTTAGGTGTCTTTGACTGCCTACCAGCAGAGAATATATCTTGGCAATACCTTTTCTCACATGCGAGAATAGATATTGAATACAAAATAATGTGACTGCCTGCACAGCCAAATATTGTGCCAATGCAGATAGAGTAAAGTATTTATGAAACAGGATGCTGCGGTTTTATTGTTTTCGACAGTGATAATTAGATTTAACAAATTACAGTTAAAGTGGTATTAAAGTAGAAATAAAAGGCAAAAACTTTTTTTTTTTTAGTTATGGAGGGGAGAGGGAATATAGAACATTTGACAGTTTTTTTTTGCGGTCTGTGTTCCCATTAAAGAGAGCCAACCTCTATTTGTCCTGTTTACCATTATCATTGAAAAGGAAAACAAAAGAAAATCCCCAATTTTGGGCTACCCCCAGAACCGTAATAGAGGGGAAATCTTCCAATGGGGACACTGGCGGTCCCCAAGAAATTCCTTTAGTTTGCAGGGATTTCCTCTCACTTCCTGTTTGGCTATGGGACAGGAAATTAAGGTAAATCTCCCCAATGGGACAGTGATGGCAAAAGAAAACCTTATCTGCATCATCTTTGGAAGAGTCTGAAGAAGGTTGGTTGGCCTGAGGAAGTTGTGAGGCCAGTTACTGGTTTTGGAAGGAAAACTGGACCTTGCCAGAATAGATGACACTTGCACGAGGTGAGTTCAAATAGTTCATTTAGAGTGCCTTTACCA
The DNA here is from genome assembly GCF_042186555.1 of Aquarana catesbeiana. NCBI lineage: Eukaryota > Metazoa > Chordata > Amphibia > Anura > Ranidae > Aquarana > Aquarana catesbeiana. The sequence goes on along the minus strand of NC_133332.1, from coordinate 243,654,397 downwards.
CACGCTTAATGAATTGTGACAATTGTGCTTAACATAATCTTATTCACTGACTGCTTGAACAAAGCAGGATCTATACAGTCATGCTCAACATCATCTTCTTTGGAGGAGTCTGAGGAGGATTGATGAGCCTGGGAAGGCTCTGAGACTAGTTGACTGGCTCTGGAAGGAAATCTGGCTTTTGCTAATGGAAATAACTCCTTAAGACCCCTTTCACACTGTGGCCACGGCCACACTCGCCGTATAGCACCTCTCGTTTTAGTAGCGCTTTACCGTTGTTTAAGCGACGCTTTTCGGCCGCTAGTGGAGCGCTTTTAACCCCAAAGAAGGGGTTGCTGCGCTTCCGAATCACTTTTCAGGCGCATCGGAAGCGCTGCACATTCATTCCAACTGGCAGGGCGTTTTGGGAGCTCTAAATAATTTAGCACTCCCAACTCGCCCCAAAGATGCTGCTTGCAGGACTTTTCAGGACGTCCCACAAGCGCACCGCCGAGTGTGAAAAGACAATGGGTGGCAGTTTTCAGGCGCTTAGCAGAGGCTATTTCCAGCGCTAAAGTCCCTGAAAACTGCCCCAGTGTGAAAGGGGTCTTAGACTGTCTTGACTATGTGCTTAAAGTGTTACTAAACCCAGATCCTGCATTCAATATATCTGGTCTCCCACAGTATACAGAACATGGAAATGCAATAGTTTTAGTAAATATATACTGATAAATACCTTTTTTCATCAGCAGTATATAGCAGTTACAGCAATCTTGTGACTTGTATCAGTGTGTGGTGATAGCTTGTAGGAGGAGTTTTCATTTCTGATTTTGGACAGTGCTGATTGGCCCTGTGCTGATCACATGTAAGACGAAAAAGAAAAACTCTCTAGCAATACACACCAAACTGAGCAGCTGGACTCTATAGACTCTGTAAATATCAGGTTATTTTTTGGAGTCAGTGGAACAAGGGGAGGATCAGAGCAGACAGGATCAAACAGCCTTTTTACACAATTCAGAGAATTAACCCCTTAGGTTCCACACTAAGGGGTATAACAAACATGACAAATATATGTATATATGTATAACAAAAATACTTTACTACATATACAGACTGATTTTATTGAAAATATTTTTACTGATTTTACTTTCTATTTTGCTACACTATAGGGGCCCACACTCTCTGCCTGAAAAAGGCAATTGCTAAAGGCCTGGCTGAGCCAGTGTCAGGCCTAACCACTTTATGCTAGCTGTGCCTGAAGATTAGAGAGGAACATTCCGAGACCACAGGCTCAGCCCCTTAGCAGGCCTGGTACTGCAGCGGGCTCCAAGATGGAGACCCAGTCACTAAGTGGGGAACATGAACTACCACCTGTTCCTTCACTACCAGGGCCTTCATCGCCTGCCACCATCACCGCATCCACTGTCTGCTGCCTGCTCTTCCAGATTCTCAGTACATATAGCTTTATTCATATCCTCAAGGGTTAACCAGGTTACACTTGTTACTGTACATCTCAGTCTCCATAAACCAGAGAGTTAGATGATGTTTCATTCCCAGTTCCTAGTTCTTGTAATAAACCATAACTAATCATTACTATAATTCATTAATTTCCTCTTCCCAGTAAATGACACGGACAACCTCTTTTTGAATTAAACTCCATTTATTGAACACTTAGTAAATTACATTACATACATGGCCGTACATTGGGGGGGTTGGGGGGGTGGAAGGGGGGGTGGAAGATGATCAGAGGGTAAGACCACCAGGGGCTCTAACTGAAGAGCTTGTGAACCAATGATAAGCTCATCAGGTGTACCCGGGAATGGATCCTCACAGCTGCGGAAGCAGTGTGACCGAATACATACTGCCAGGTGACAGATGCACACCGTTGGGGTTAGGAGTGCACCGCTAAGGTTGTGGTCACTTCGGCTGATTGCTGCAGGTGGAGCTCGGGTACCCGAATGATTACATTCTACTATACTAATTCAGAGTAAATAGAACAAACTCAGACTTTATAAAGTAAAACTATTAAAAATCCAAAATAAAACAATTTAAATCTATATCAATATTTAAACCAGTAGGACATAAAATGTTAAGATCAAAAATCCATTTTGTTTCATTCATGGAAACCGCCTGAGTCATATTCATACCCCTCCAGTAATTCTCTATTCTGTCTATCCCACAAAATTCTAATAAACTGGGATCTTGGTTGTGGTAAAGTTTAACCGGTTCAATACAGGGCAATTTCACCCCCTTCCTTCCCAGGCCAATTTTTAGTTTTCAGCGCTGTCGCACTTTAAACGTCAATTGCGCGGTCGTGCGACGTTGTACCCAAAAAAAATTGACGTCCTTTTTTCACCACAAATAGAGCTTTTTTTTGGTGGTATTTGATCGCCTCTGCGGTTTTTATTTTTTGCGCTATAAACAAAAGAAGAGCGACAATTTTGAAAAAAACACAATATTTTTTACTTTTTGCTATAATAAATATCCCAAATTTTTTTTTTAAAAACACATTTTTTCCTCAGTTTTGGCCGATACGTATTCTTCTACATATTTTTGGTTAAAAAAATCGCAATAAGCGTATATTGATTGGTTTGCGCAAAAGTTATAGCGTCTACAAAATACGGGATAGATTTATGGCATTTTTAAAAAAAAAAAAAATTTTCTATTTTTTTAGCGGCGATCGCGATTTTTTTTGGTGACTGCGACATTATGGTGGACACATCGGACACTTTTGACACATTTTTGGGACCAATCACATTTATACAGCGATCAATGCTATAAAATTGCATTGATTACTGTGTAAATGTGACAGGCAGTGAAGGGGTTAACCACTAGGGGGCGGGGAGGGGTTAATATGTTTCCTAGGGAATGATTCTAACTGAAAGGGGAGGGGACGCACTAGGGGAGGAGACCGATCAGTGTTCCTCCGTTCTGGGAACACAGATCGCTCTCCTCAGAGCTGACAGGCTGTGGATATGTGTGTTTACACACACAGATCCACATGCCGGCCCGGTTAACGGGCAATCGCGGGTGTCCGGCGGACATCGCGGCCGCCGGGCACACGCACCGGGTCCCGAGGAACGGCGGCGCGCGCGCGCCCCCTAGGCGGCCAGGAATCCCAGGACGTCATATGACGTCCACCCAGGATGGGAGATCCCATCTGTGGACGTCATATGACTATACGCGGGTATTGAAGTGGTTAAAGTGGTTTGATAAATGATGTTTAGGGAATCCTTTTTTAATATTGTTAATATATTCATTGATCCTTGCTTCCAATTTTCTTGTTGTGCGACCTACATATTGCAGCCCGCATGGACAGGCTGTAAGATACAGTGGGGACGGAAAGTATTCAGACCCCCTTACATTTTTCACTCTTTGTTATATTGCAGCCATTTGCTAAAATCATTTAAGTTCACTTTTTTCCTCATTAATGTACACACAGCACCTCATATTGACAGAAAAACACAGAATTGTTGACATTTTTGCAGATTTATTAAAAAAGAAAAACTGAAATATCACATGGTCCTAAGTATTCAGACCCTTTGCTCAATATTTAGTAGAAGCACCCTTTTGATCTAATACAGCCATGAGTCTTTTTGGGAAAGATGCAACAAGTTTTTCACACCTGGATTTGGGGATCCTCTGCCATTCCTCCTTGCAGATCCTCGCCAGTTCTGTCAGGTTGGATGGTAAACGTTGGTGGACAGCCATTTTTAGGTATCTCCAGAGATGCTCAATTGGGTTCAAGTCAGGGCTCTGGCTGGGCCATTCAAGAACAGTCACTGAGTTGTTGCGAAGCCACTCCTTCGTTATTTTAGCTGTGTGCTTAGCGTCATTGTCTTGTTGGAAGGTAAACCTTCGGCCCAGTCTGAGGTCCTGAGCACTCTGGAGAAGGTTTTCGTCCAGGATATCCCTGTATTTGGCCGCATTCATCTTTCCCTCAATTGCAACCAGTCGTCCTGTCCCTGCAGCTGAAAAACACCCCCACAGCATGATGCTGCCACCACCATGCTTCACTGTTGGGACTGTATTGGACAGGTGATGAGCAGTGCCTGGTTTTCTCCACACATACCGCTTAGAATTAAGGCCAGAAAGTTCTATCCTGGTCTCATCAGACCAGAGAATTTTATTTCTCACCATCTTGGAGTCCTTCAGGTGTTTTTTAGCAAACTCCATGCGGGCTTTCATGTGTCTTGCACTGAGGAGAGGCTTCCGTCGGGCCACTCTGCCATAAAGCCCCGACTGGTGAAGGGCTGCAGTGATGGTTGACTTTCTACAACTTTCTCCCATCTCCCGACTGCATCTCTGGAGCTCAGCCACAGTGATCTTTGGGTTCTTCTTTACCTCTCTCACCAAGGCTCTTCTCCCCCGATAGCTCAGTTTAGCTGGACGGCCAGCTCTAGGAAGGGTTCTGGTCATCCCAAACGTCTTTCATTTAAGGATTTTGGAGGCCACTGTGCTCTTAGGAACCTTAAGTGCAGCAGAAATTTTTTGTAACCATGGCCAGATCTGTGCCTTGCCACGATTCTGTCTCTGAGCTCTTCAGGCAGTTCCTTTGACCTCATGATTCTCATTTGCTCTGACATGCACTGTGAGCTGTAAGGTCTTATATAGACATGTGTGTGGCTTTCCTAATCAAGTCCAATCAGTATAATCAAACACAGCTGGACTCAAATGAAGGTGTAGAACCATCTCAAGGATGATCAGAAGAAGTGGACAGCACCTGAGTTAAATACATGAGTGTCACAGCAAAGGGTCTGAATACTTAGGACCATGTGATATTTCAGTTTTTCTCTTTTAATAAATCTGCAAAAATGTCAACAATTCTGTGTTTTTCTGTCAATATGGGGTGCTGTGTGTACATTAATGAGGAAAAAAAATGAACTTAAATGATTTTAGCAAATGGCTGCAATATAACAAAGAGTGAAAAATTTAAGGGGGTCTGAATACTTTCCGTCCCCACTGTAGGTCACATGGGTAATTTGGCAAGTTATAAATCTCTTCATTTTGAACTCTTTACCTAAACTGTTTGATTTAAATGAGTTTACATTTCTTTTCCTCTTTTTTTTTTTTTAAAGTTCTGCACCCCACACATCTCCCACAATAAAATAAGCCAGTCTGGTCCAAAAATGTGACCAACTTCCTGGGTGGATCCAGAACTTTGGGGGCTAGAATATTCCTCAGATTTTTTCCTCTCCGGTATATAAATGTATTTTTGGGGGGGAGAAAACCACTCTTAATATTATAGGCCAGTATTTTTTATGATATTTTCCTTGTCAAAAGATTTTATTAAATGTACAGCAATTAACAGATATGTCAATTTTGTTTATAGAAATAGAGAAAATAAAGCTCTTTGCTATACAACGTTATGCAAACATTAACAATTAAATAAAAGTATCTTGGGCAAGGAATAGTGGATGGGGGGCGTGACCGGATGTTGAGGTGAGAGGTGAGAGAGGATGCCGTGACTGAATCCAGCCCTCTCCCCTCGCTCCGTCTCCGGCATCTGTCACTGCGAGCTCAAGGAGACTGAACGCCCGGAGCATTGAACGAAGCCGCCGAAGCCGTTGCGGACGTGACTGCCGCACTGAGTCGCACCAACTGCACGGTGCTCTCCCGGGAACAACATCGGCGGTGCCTGTCCCTGTGAGAGAGGAGGGCGCCGACACCCGGGATCGAGCTGTGCTGGAAATCCCCTGAAGGACTAAGCAGCATAGGATCCCGCCCGGAGTACTGGAGGGGTGAGTCGCTGGCTGTGTGTGTATCTACAGCATAAAAACTCAGCTGGGAAAGACATTACTATTGAAATCTCGGCAGGGGGGGCTGCGGCTATACAGGCTCAGATCTCAGGGTAGGGGACTAGCACTGTGCATTGGCAAGGCAGCATACTGTCGGAAATGTCAAAGAAGAAGGGGATGGAGGATGGGTCAGCCCAACAAGGGACAGTGGGTCTCGGAACCCGCAGCGCCAAGGAGAAGGGGAATCAAGCAGCCACCAAATTAGAGCGCTTTGCGCACACCCCAAATCAAACCCCTAACAAATCCAGTAGTTTAGGGGGGGGCCAACAACAGGCGGGTCACCCTGGGAGGAGAAGTCAGACCCAGGAAAATGGGACATTGGCAGCTCTATCATCAGCTATACCACTGGCAGGCTCAGTCGCAAGAGGGACCCTGGATAAACAACAAGTCCTGGGCCTGGAAGGGGCGACAGGGGGAGGCCAGGGCAGCTCGGGTGAGAGGGAGCCATCTCTGCAAGATATTCTTACAGCTGTCAACACCTGTAAGCAATCAATCACTGAGCTGTCTGAGCAATTTAAAAGTATTAGAGATGAACTGCTTATTGTTAAAGGGGAAGTGCGTACAGTTTGCACAACTGCACTTGAGGAGAGATTCAGCCAAATGGAGGACGATGTGTACCCACTAAAACAAGAGGTGGCACTTATGAAAATCCAACTAAAGGATTGCTTACAGAAAATGGACAGTATGGAGAACAGGCTACGTAGAGAGAACCTGAGGGTACTTGGGCTCCCAGAGGGCTGTGAGGGGAATAACCCCATTCAATTCATGGAGGACTGGCTGAGGGAGAAGTTCGGCAGGGATTCATTTTCCAACACATTCGCTATTGAGCGGGCGCATAGAATAGGTCCCAAAACCCTAGCACCAGGAGGCCACCCTAGACCCTTTATTTTTAAGCTTTTATGTTTTCAGGACAAAGTCACCATTTTACAGAAGGCAAGAGAGTCAAGGAATATCCAGCACAATGGAGTTAGGATCTCAATTTACCCAGACTTCTCCCCTGAGCTGCAGAGACAAAGAGCTAAATTTGGAGACTGCAAACGAAAGCTTCAACAACTCAGAATCAACTACGCACTTTTGTTTCCGGCACGATTGCGTGAAGTGTCAACCTGGCTAGAGAGTAATGAAGAGAGAATTAAGAGAGGAGAGGGAAGTTAGGTGCCGTTTGGAACTTTCTCCCGTTTTTTCTTTGAATTTTTTATTGTATTATTTTTGCTTTTTTCACTGGATTTTTGCCTTTTGATGTGGTAAATTGGGAGTGGAGGGGGGGAGGGGGGGATTAAGTAAATAGTAATATAATACACCTATAAGAAATGCACAAATTACACACAGGGTAATAGCACAAAATATTTTCTTTTTGTTTTTTCTAGAGGGGGAAGTCCCCCCCTACTGGATCTGGTTCATGTTTTTTTTTTTTTTTCATTTCTCAAACTTCAAAAAGTTTTCTGAAGGTCACAATAGAAGCCCGAGGGTTAGGCCCCAAAGTGGGCGTGGGGGTAAGATGGGGGTGGGGGGGGTGGGGGGGAGAGGGGGGGGTGTTGGGAGGGTGAGGGGGATTGGGGGGTGGGGGGTGGGGGGGAAGATACACGAATATAATCAGAGGTGGAAGGTAGGGAGTGGTGTTGTGAGTGGATATGAGTGGATTCAGGTTGTTAGATTAGAGGGATGGGTAAAAGATAGGGAGATACACTATATGTCCCCTTACTGCACTTGTAATGGGAGATGGGTAGTTTTGATAGGAGACCAAAATATTGTAACGGCACTAGATAGAGCGGCCTATGAGCATTGAAAGAGGGGGTGGTAAAATCCCGGATACGGGTAAAAGGATTAATATATGCTCATGGAACGTAAGAGGAGTAAAGGATAAGCTTAAAAAACAAATAATCTTCTCAATAGCCAAAAGGGGGAATGTCAAGATATTCTGCCTTCAGGAGACTCATCTGGTAAAAGATACAATTGAAACTTTAAGTAATAAGCAGTTCCGGACACAGTTTCACTCCACTCACTCATCATATTCGAGAGGGGTGAGTGTACTGATAAGCACAGATTTGGCTTTCTCCTGCGGGCAGAGCAGACTGGACGAAAAGGGAAGGTATATTTTCCTCTCTTGCTTAATAGAAAACAAAAGATGTATATTGGCCAATGTGTATATCCCCCCCCCCCATTTTGTACAGAGGTAATGGAGGACCTAGCCAGGTTCATAGTAGACTTCCCTGGGACACCGGTAATAGCACTGGGAGATTTTAATATGACGATGAACAGGAGTATAGACAGGTTCCCGTTAAAGCATGGAGCTGGAGAGGTCAACAGGAGTCCCCTTTTGCAGTATTGTGATGAAATAGGGCTGGTGGATATCTGGAGAAGGAGGCATCCTGGAGAGAGGCAGTACTCATGTCACTCCAGGACTCATGCCACCCTGTCCAGAATTGATCTTGTACTGGGTAATGAGGAGGCACTAAATGTAGTGGAGGAGATAACATATGAACCAAGAGGCGTCTCAGACCACACGCCAGTTATTGCCTCCGTGAAAGTAGGGGGGCAGTATGGCAGGGGGAGCTGGAAGATTAATCCCTTTTGGCTCGAACTTATAGGAGAGGAGGAGAAAATGATAGAGGGGTTGTCTGAATTTATTAGTATAAACTTAGGATCGGCTCCACTGAGGGTGGTCTGGGACTCCCTGAAGGCATATCTCCGAGGAGCTTTAATCCAGAGAATCGCTTATGTTAAGAAACAGTCACAAGCCGAGGAAATGGGAGCTAAAGAAAATGCAAGACTGTCAGAGGCGCACTTCGTAGTAACACCATCCCAAGCTAATTATGAGTGCTGGGTGAGGAGGCAAGAAGTGTATAGTAGGGTACTCCGAGAGAAGACAGAAAAGATTAGATCCTTTCAGAAACTGAGCTTTTTTGGAGAAGGAGAGAGAATTGGGAAAGCTCTGTCTCTGATAATTAAGGCAAATGGCCTCCCGAGTGCAGTGCCGGCAATTAAAGGGAGAGAAGGAGAAATAAGAAAAAACACCCCGGATATAGTAGACGAATTCAAGACATACTTCGAGAAGTTATATAGCTCCTCCAGGGTAAATGTAGAGGGGGAAATGCAGGGCTTCTTTGAGGGGCTGGGGATAATCCCGGTATCAGAGGAGGATCAGGAAATGCTGGGTGCCCCATTGACCCTTAAAGAATTGCAGAGGGCTGTTGGAGATATGGCGGCTCAAAAGTCCCCGGGCCCAGACAGCCTGCCCTTAGAATTATATAAAAAATACGGGGAGGTACTGTTACCCTTATTACTGGAGGTATTTAATGGGGCTAGGGAGGAGGAGGCTCTGCCCCCCTCTATGGCAGAAGCCATAGTAATACTTTTGTTGAAAGAAGGGAAGAATCCAATAGATATGTCTTCATACAGGCCCATCTCGCTCTTGTGTTCGGACGTAAAGATCCTGGCCAAAGTACTAGCTGCAAGGCTGAATAAGATAATCCCTAAATTAATACACACAGACCAGACCGGGTTCATCCCAGACAGATCTACAAGCACGAATATAAGACGGGTATACCTCAATATGCAAATCCCCATAGAAAATAGCGGTAGGAGAGCAATTCTTTCGCTAGATGCAGCCAAGGCCTTCGATTCCTTGGAATGGCATTATTTATGGAAGGTACTGGCGGAATACCAGCTTGGCCCAGGGTTTGCTCGGTGGCTAAGATTGCTATATAGCGAGCCAAGGGCCAAGGTGAAAATCAACGGGCAGTGCTCGGAGTGGTTTCAGCTGAGCAGGGGTACGAGACAGGGGTGTCATTTGTCCCCACTGCTCTTTGCACTGGCAATTGAGCCCTTGGCGGTTGCTCTGAGGATGGCACAGGGCATACAGGGATTTAAGAGGAGGAGAGGGGTGGACAAAGTGGCCTTGTATGCCGACGATATTTTGTTATTTTTGGCGGATACGCAGGATTCACTGGAAACAGCTATGAGGATAGTGAGGGAGTTTGGGGTCTTCTCTGGGCTACTGATCAATTGGGAGAAATCAGTGATTCTGCCTATTGACGCCCTGAGTGAGCCTCTCCCTCACCAGGCATCCCAAGTCCAAGTGGTCAGGCAAATGAAATACTTGGGGATTAATATATCTAGAGACCCAGGCCAGTATATATCCGGAAATCTAGTTCCATTGATGAAAAAGCTGAAGCAGAAGTGTCAAGTATGGAGACGCCTACCCCTCTCGGTCGCCGGGTGCTGCAATCTGATTAAAATGGTCTGGCTACCTCAAATCTTATACGTCCTGCAGAACTCTCCTGTTTGGATCCCCAAGCATTGGTTCAAAAAAATGGACAGTATATTCAGAGAGCTTATCTGGAAGAAGGGGGTGGCTAGGATCGGGTTGGGGACGCTACGGTGACCAGAGGTGAAAGGAGGCTTGGCGGTACCAGATCCATGAGGCTACTTCCTGGCAGCTCAATTGCAACAAGTTGGAGGTAGTAATAGGCTAAGAGAAGCGAGAGCAGGGGGTAGCATCTTATTGAATGACATCAGACATGACACAGTGGCAGAGGGATTAGAGGCAGACTCATTTCATACTAAATGCCCTACTACCCGGATGATGAGTAAAGTCTGGGTACAAGCTAAAAGAACTCTGGGATATACCGGTTTTGCGGAATTTTCGCCACTTTGGGACAACAATAGCCTCAATGAGCTTAAAAAAATGGGGCGCGTAGAGGAATGGGACCGTCAGGGTATCCACTACCTTGCACAGGTATACAGGGCGGGGAGGTTGAAGTCCTTTCAGGAGCTGGTAGAGGAGTATGCGATCTCCAACAGGTCATTTTACAGATATCTGCAACTCAGGCATGCACTGGAGGCTCAATTTGGGAAGGAAGCGCCAGTGTGGTACGAAATGACCTCTTTGAGAAAGCTGATTGATGCGGGATCCACAAAGGGTTTGATTTCAGACATGTATGGATGCCTGAAAGCAGCAGCCCAGGAAGGCCTGGTTGAAAATAAAAACAGGGCTAGATGGAAAAAGATGTGGGAACACTGTCTGACGATCAATGGGATCAAGTCTTGGCGTCGGGTCCCAGGGTCACTCTCTCTCCTTCACAAGTGATGTCTCACCTGTATTTATCATATAGAGCATATTATACGCCCCTGAAATTATTCAAGTGGGACGAGAGACGCGACGCGAAATGTCAAAGATGTAGAGGGGGACATGGGGATTTGATCCACATGTTCTGGCGATGCCCCAAGCTGCATAGATATTGGAAAGGGGTAGTGGGGAAAATAAATTTAGAGTTTGGGACATCGCTGAGGTTGGAGGCGAGGGAGTGCCTGCTGGGATTGACGGGGGAGGGAGGGACCTCAAAGGACATACAGACGGCAAGAGTTAGATGCTTGTTTCAGGGAAGAAAGCTTATCGCACAGCACTGGCAAAGGAAGGAGGCTCCGACAGTGATAGAATGGGAAAATGCAGTAAGGGAAGTGATTTGTAGGGAAAAGTATATCTATAAGAAAAGGGGCAATTATAAGAAATTTGAGAAAATATGGAAAGCATGGTTGGATTGGGATAGAGCTGGATCAGAGGTGGGGTGAGGATGATATGGGATAAGAGTGGTGTAGGGTATGTGTGAGGATGTATGACGGGTGAGGGGAGGAGAAGGGGGGGGGGGAGAGGGGAAAATGAAGAAACTATTTCTATCTTTTCCTCTTTGAAGGTTACAGCTTATGGGTATCTTGAATTGGTACATACTAGATGCAGAAAAATTTATGGGAATAATGGATGATTTTAATGAGCTGGCGATTTTAGTGACAGTCCCTATTTGTGTACTTCTTTTCTTCTTTTTCTTTGTGATTTGATTGTTGTGTATGCTGTAATGGATAACTTTTTCAAATAAAGAGATAATTAAAAAAAATAAATAAATAAAAGTATCTTTCAAATGGAATGTATTTAAATACAACCTGAGGAGTTGGTGAAAAGTCATGTGACAATATAATCACTTCTATAATATTAACATTATCAAAGGTAATTATACACTAATGAATTTTGAGGGTACAGGTCGTATGCATTTAAAAAGTGAGCTGTAAAGTTAGAATAAGAGGGGAGAAAAAGTAGAAGAGGAAGAGGGTAGAAAGTTGGAGAAGTCCACGAGGTTGATCCAAGCGCCAGTGCAAGAAATGGTTTGGTTGATTAAAAGAATGAATGGATGAAACAGCTACCATTGTACGAGGACCGATTCATCAAAGGTTGGCGGTAGGTAATATTTTAACCATGGGTGCCATATCTTTTCAAACTTGGTGATTTGGTCTCGTTCGATAGCCATCATTTTGGCGTGGGACATGGTGGCATTCATTCTATGCTTCGTTTCAGCCATCACCAATGCAGGGGACTTCCATGCCTTTGCCATCGTTTGTTTTGCGGCCGTGTTGAACAAAAAGTTTGAATTGGGAATGTGTTTGGTCGCACCAAAAATCAGAAACATTTTGGAGGCAATGTCAAAGATTTCTTTCCAAAAGGTTTGGGCTATCGGACATGTTCACCAAATATGTAGATGCGTACCTACTTCGGAGCAACCCCTAAAACAGAGAGGAGAGTAATTAGGCGCGTATTTGGCTACTCTGGAAGGTACAAGGTACCATTGGGTTAATACTTTATAATTAGCTTCCATCGCTATGTTAGGTGAGGCTGATTTTGTTATCAACCAGATCCCTGACCAATCTGCCGTTTCAATGGTTCGCCCCTGGTCCTCCTCCCATTTCCGGACTTAGGTAGGTTTATCTAAATTAGGGTTGACTAGAAGTTGAGTGTAGAGGGATGAAATCATACCTTTAGAATGGGGGTCTTTCTTACATACGGATTCAAAATTGGAAAAACGGGTTAATGCGTTTTCAACATTTATAAAAGGTGTGAAGAAGTTTTTAATTTGAAGGTACCTGAATAATTCTGATTGTGGTAAGTCATAACTCTAACAGAGAGTTGGGAAGGAAAGAAAGGATTTAGGAGAGACAAATTGGTGAAGCCTCAGAATTTCCAAGGACGTCCAAACTTTAAATGATTTGGGGGAGATCCATGCAGGATAAAAAGCAGTGTTTTTTTAGGAAGAATAGGAGGAGTTGTGTGGTGACTGCAGATGATGATTAAATTTGAGTTTATCCCAAAGGGATATAAAGTGTTTAGTGATGGGGTTACGTAAGCCACAGCGGTCTTTGGGTTGAAGCCATAAGTTAGAAATTGATAATGGGTCGCATTCTGAAGCCTTTATTATTACCCATCAGGGAATTTCCTGAGTTGCGTGGTATTTAGAAAGACTGGCAAGATGTGCAGCTTTATAGTAGGTTGCAAAATTGGGAAACCCAAGGCCTCCATTAATTTTAGGAAGGTGCAATGTGTGTAAGGGTATACGTGATTTGGAGGAACCCCAAATAAATGTTGTCACCCTTTTCTGTACTAGAACAAAATATTACAGAGCACACATGCAAAAAAGACATTTACCTCCTGCAGGGCTATTTAAAACACCTAGGCATTTTCAAAAAAACATTATAAAAAAATATGGGGATTTGGTCACACCATATTGTTATATGGTGCTTAAGCCCACTTATTACGACAAAGTACCCCATGATTAGTAAGTCCTACACTATCCATAGACTGAGAGATCCTGCTTCTCTGAACCATGGGAGCCATACACTCCTCTATATGGGAGAACTAAAGGTCTCCACCCATGACACAGGTGGACACTAATGAGAGGCACTGATGAGGGAGTAGAGTGCTCCTGCCCAAAAGGATTTGGTCAAAATCCATACAATAGACAAACACGATATTTGGGGGGCACACCCCAAAAGATGCATTAAAGGTGGTGCAGCCATAAAACCATATAACAGAACAAAATATTACAGCACACACATGCAAAAAAAAATGTATCTCCTGCAGGGCTATTTAAAACACCTAGACATGTTCAAAAAACATTATCAAAAAATATGGGGATTTGGTCACACCATATTGCTATATGGTGCTTAAGCCCACTTACTACGACAAAGTACCCCATGATTAGTGGGTCATATACTATCCATAGACTGGGAGATCCTGCTTCTCTGAGCCATGGGAGCCATACACTCCTCTATATGGGAGAACTAAAGTCTCCACCCATGACACAGGTGGACACTAATGAGAGGCACTGATGAGGGAGTGGGGTGCTCCTGCCCAAAAGGATTTGGTCAAAATCCATACAATAGACAAACAAGATATTTGGGGGGCACACCCTAAAAGATGCATTAAAGATGGTGCAGCCATCACTCACTCTCATTCCCCTGCTAGGGATGTACCAATGTCACACAAAACTGTGTAAAACGTGCAAATTTGCAGAACATGGCCAGAAATAGTTTTGCACCAAAGGAAATACTTTGAAAGATTTCTATAATTGCTCTTCCAATTACGTAGTATACGGCCTCACCGTGTGGCCTAATGTACGTCAGCCGTACCATCCGGCCCCTCAGACAGCACCTTGGAGAGCACAGGAGGTACATTGAGGGTGGAACAGATCCACAGAGCATTCCCATACACTTTGCTGTGGACCACCAAGGCTCCACCACTGGGCTGAGAGTCTGGGTGATAGAACAGATCTCTAGATCTCTCCCGATAGCTGAATGTTTTAAAAAACTATGTGCGAGAGAGACTTATTGGATCTACCGCCTTGATGCCCTTTCGCCAGGAGGAATCAATGAATGTATTAAAGTATCTACCATTCTTTAATACCATTTTAGATACATTATTGTATAGTATTATATTTTACTTATCCTCAGTTTTAACCTTATCCACCACGATCTCTATGAAATCGAACCAATTTTTTCCATATATAACCTATAGGTTGGCCTCCCATCCACTCCCTCATTCCCCCCATGGGGGTGGCGGGCCCTCTGTGAGTATGGCTGAACATACCCCTTTCCTTCTCAAACCCCCCCTCCCCCACCCCCTTCCCAATTCTCCTTCTCCCTCCCCCATTTGCCCCCTCCCCTCCCTTCTCTCTTCCTTTCTCTCTTTTTTCCCCCTCCCCATTTCTTTCCTTTATTCTTTTCCTCTTTTTTCCCTCCACACTCTTGCTTCCCCCAACATTTTTTCCAGCCCCTCCCCCCCCATCTTTCTTCCTTCCCTTCTTTTTCCCTTCGTAATCTCTAGTATAATCCATTAGAAGTCAGGATGGTCAGCGGGTAAAGGATCAGTGGAATCTGGCTGGGCAGCAGGTGAAGTACCAATGGATTCAAGCTGGATAGCAGGTAAAGGATTAGTACTGTCTCTATGTGCTGGGGAGAGAGGGAGGAAAGGAGGCTCTGTGCAGTGTGCACTTCATTCTTTCTCCCACCAACCCCCTCTCTTTCATTTCTTTCTTTCTTTCTTTCTTTCTTTCTTTCTTTCTTTCTTTCTTTCTTTCTTTCCATCTTTCTTTCCATCTTTTCTGCTTTCTTTCTTTATTTCTTGCTTTCCTTCTTTCTTTCCATCTTTTCTTCTTTCTTCCCTGCTTTCTTTCTTTCTTTCCTTTCTTTTTCTCCCTCCACCCCTCTCTCTTTCTTTCTTTCTTTCTTTCTTTCTTTCTTTCTTTCTTTCTTTCTTTCTTTCTTTCTTTCTTTCTTTCTTTCCTTCTTTCTTTCCATCTTTTCCTCTTTCTTTCCAACGTCAGATGGAAATCTGCCCTTACCCAGAACACCTCTACTACTGGAGCTGTAAGTGTAAGTGTATTTTAACAGTCACCCAGGTCTTACCAAGACATTGGTTCCCCAGCAAAGGTCCCCTAACACCCTTGAAATCGCAGAGGCACACATTACAACTGGATCAGGACAAAATTCAGATGGAAATCTGCCCTTACCCAGAACACCTCTACTACTGGAGCTGTAAATAAAAAGCAGAAATCTGGACCACCAGGTTTTGACACAACCTAAGCAAATAGCTCATGAAAGTTGTCTACAGGAATCTTGGACCAAACAGGTAACCCATGCCAGGCATGCAACAAGCATGGAGATGCTGAGGTATTAGACCTCTGGAGCTGGTGATATCTTGACCCTAGTACCAGAGACTGACTGGGCAGCTGGCACAAAGCTAGCAGAGGCAGGCTGGGCAGCAGGTGGTATATAAGCAACATCAGGCTTGTCAGCAGATAAGGGATAAGTGGAATCTGTCTGGGCAGCAGGTGAAGTACCAATGGAGTCCAGCTAGATAGCAGGTAAAGGATTAGTAGTGTCAGCCCAAACAGTAGGTAGAAGATCAGTGGCATCCGATTTGATAGCTTTCTTTCTTTCTTTCTTTCTTTCTTTCTTTCTTTCTTTCTTTCTTTTTCTTTCCTTTTTTTTTTCCTCCATCCCCCTCTCTTTCTTTCTTTCTTTCTTTCTTTCTTTCTTTCTTTCTTTCTTTCTTTCTTTCTTTCTTTCTTTCTTTCCAGCTTTCCTTCTTTCTTTCTTTCCAGCTTTCCTTCTTTCTTTCTTTCCAGCTTTCCTTCTTTCTTTCCATCTTTTCTTCTTTCTTCCCTGCTTTCTTTCTTTCTTTCCTTTCTTTTTCTCCCTCCACACCCCTCTCTTTCTTTCTTTCTTTCTTTCTTGTCTAAGGAGCCACCTGGTCTTCACCAGAGCCACTGGAGGTGTGGATGTTGCGCTGCGAGGCAGCTCCCAGGTTGCGGCTCTCTAGCACACCCGTGCGGGGAAAGTCCATCCAAATAGGCATAATATTACCTTGGTTCAGGTATTGTGTCCACTGACATCAATGCTTGGGGGTTAATATTGCTTCTACTGACACCAATGCTGGGGATTTTTGCACCCACTGACACCATTGTTGGTGGTTATTATTGCGACCACAGACCTCTTATCCTTTTTCAAGCAAGGAAGCTTCCATCTTTATTTCTGTTTGATCTGCAGTTCTCATGGTGTTGTATAGGTGATCAGCCATGACACCAGCCATATGATGTGTTTATAGTTTGGTTGAAAGCAACCTGTTCTGCTTTAAAAGTGCCCTATAATATAATCCCATGGACTATCTGCAGGCTTACCATGAAGTCCCTTAACCCATACTGCTTTTTATTTTACCAGTCACCCAGGTCTTTCAAAGGAATTGGTTCCCCAGCATAGGTTCCCTAACACACTTGGAGTCGCAGAGGCACTCTTTCTTTCTTTCTTTCTTTCTTTCTTTCTTTCTTTCTTTCTTTCTTTCTTTCTTTCTTTCTTTCTTTCTTTCTTTTTCTTTCCTTTTTTTTTCTCCCTCCATCCCCCTTTCTTTCTTTCTTTCTTTCTTTCTTTCTTTCTTTCTTTCTTTCTTTCTTTCTGCCGTACCATCCGCCCCTCAGACAGCACCTTGGAGAGCACAGGAGGTACATTGAGGGTGGAACAGATCCACAGAGCATTCCCATACACTTTGCTGTGGACCCACCAAGGCTCCACCACTGGGCTGAGAGTCCTGGGTTATAGAACAGATCTCTAGATCTCTCCTGATAGCTGAATGTTTTAAAAAACTATGTGCGAGAGAGACTTATTGGATCTACCGCCTTGATGCCCTTTCGCCAGGAGGAATCAATGAATGTATTAAAGTATCTACCATTCTTTAATACCATTTTAGATACATTATTGTATAGTATTATATTTTACTTATCCTCAGTTTTAACCTTATCCACCACGATCTCTATGAAATCGAACCAATTTTTTCCATATATAACCTATAGGTTGGCCTCCCATCCATTCCCTCATTCCCCCCATGGGGGTGGTGGGCCCTCTGTGAGTATGGCTGAACATACCCCTTTCCTTCTCAAACCCCCCCTCCCCCCACCCCCTTCCCAATTCTCCTTCTCCCTCCCCCATTTTGCCCCCTCCCCTCCCTTCTCTCTTCCTTTCTCTCTCTTTTTCCCCCTCCCCATTTTTTTCCTTTATTCTTTTCCTCTTTTTTCCCTCCACACTCTTGCTTCCCCCAACATTTTTTCCAGCCCCTCCCCCCCATCTTTCTTCCTTCCCTTCTTTTTCCCTTCGTAATCTCTAGTATAATCCATTAGAAGTCAGGCTGGTCAGCGGGTAAAGGATCAGTGGAATCTGGCTGGGCAGCAGGTGAAGTACCAATGGATTCAAGCTGGATAGCAGGTAAAGGATTAGTACCGTCTCTATGTGCTGGGGAGAGAGGGAGGAAAGGAGGCTCTGTGCAGTGTGCACTTCATTCTTTCTTTCTCCCACCAACCCCCTCTCTTTCATTTCTTTCTTTCTTTCTTTCTTTCTTTCTTTCTTTCTTTCTTTCTTTCTTTCCATCTTTTCTGCTTTCTTTCTTTATTTCTTGCTTTCCTTATTTCTTTCCATCTTTTCTTCTTTCTTCCCTGCTTTCTTTCTTTCTTTCTTTCCTTTCTTTTTCTCCCTCCACCCCTCTCTCTCTTTCTTTCTTTCTTTCTTTCTTTCTTTCTTTCTTTCTTTCTTTCTTTCTTTCTTTCTTTCTTTCCATCTTTTCCTCTTCTTTCCAACGTCAGATGGAAATCTGCCCTTACCCAGAACACCTCTACTACTGGAGCTGTAAGTGAAGAGTGTATTTTAACAGTCACCCAGGTCTTACCAAGACATTGGTTCCCCAGCAAAGGTCCCCTAACACCCTTGAAATCGCAGAGGCACACATTACAACTGGATCAGGACAAAATTCAGATGGAAATCTGCCCTTACCCAGAACACCTCTACTACTGGAGCTGTAAATAAAAAGCAGAAATCTGGACCACCAGGTTTTGACACAACCTAAGCAAATAGCTCATGAAAGTTGTCTACAGGAATCTTGGACCAAACAGGTAACCCATGCCAGGCATGCAACAAGCATGGAGATGCTGAGGTATTAGACCTCTGGAGCTGGTGATATCTTGACCCTAGTACCAGAGACTGACTGGGCAGCAGGCACAAAACTAGCAGAGGCAGGCTGGGCAGCAGGTGGTATATAAGCAACATCAGGCTTGTCAGCAGATAAAGGATCAGTGAAATCTGTCTGGGCAGCAGGTGAAATACCAATGGAGTCCAGCTAGATAGCGGGTAAAGGATTAGTAGTGTCAGCCCAAACAGTAGGTAGAAAATCAGTGGCATCCGATTTGATAGCTGGTGGCGTATCCATGAAGTCAGGCTGGTCAGCGGGTAAAGGATCAGTGGAATCTGGCTGGGCAGCAGGTGAAGTACCAATGGATTCAAGCTGGATAGCAGGTAAAGGATTAGTACTGTCTCTATGTGCTGGGGAGAGAGGGAGGAAAGGAGGCTCTGTGCAGTGTGCACTTCATTCTTTCTTTCTCCCACCAACCCCCTCTCTTTCATTTCTTTCTTTTTTTTCTTTCTTTCTTTTTTTTTTTTTTTTTTTTTTCTTTCTTTCTTTCTTTCTTTCTTTCCAGCTTTCCTTCTTTCTTTCTTTCCAGCTTTCCTTCTTTCTTTCCATCTTTTCTTCTTTCTTCCCTGCTTTCTTTCTTTCTTTCCTTTCTTTTTCTCCCTCCACCCCTCTCTTTCTTTCTTTCTTTCTTGTCTAAGGAGCCACCTGGTCTTCACCAGAGCCACTGGAGGTGTGGATGTTGCGCTGCGAGGCAGCTCCCAGGTTGCGGCTCTCTAGCACACCCGTGCGGGGAAAGTCCATCCAAAATAATATTACCTTGGTTCAGGTATTGTGTCCACTGACATCAATGCTTGGGGGTTAATATTGCTTCTACTGACACCAATGCTGGGGATTTTTGCACCCACTGACACCATTGTTGGTGGTTATTATTGCGACCACAGACCTCTTATCCTTTTTCAAGCAAGGAAGCTTCCATCTTTATTTCTGTTTAATCTGCAGTTCTCATGGTGTTGTATAGGTGATCAGCCATGACACCAGCCATATGATGTGTTTATAGTTTGGTTGAAAGCAACCTGTTCTGCTTTAAAAGTGCCCTATAATATAATCCCATGGACTATCTGCAGGCTTACCATGAAGTCCCTTAACCCATACTGCTTTTTATTTTACCAGTCACCCAGGTCTTTCAAAGGAATTGGTTCCCCAGCATAGGTCCCCTAACACACTTGGAGTCGCAGAGGCACTCTTTCTTTCCATCTTTTCTTCTTTCTTTCTTTCTTTCTTTCTTTCTTTCTTTCTTTCTTTCTTTCTTTCTTTCTTTCTTTCTTTCTTTCTTTCTTTCTTTCTTTTTCTTTCCTTTCTTTTTCTCCCTCCACCCTTCTTTCTTTCTTTCTTTCTTTCTTTCTTTCTTTCTTTCTTTCTTTCTTTCTTTCTTTCTTTCCTTTTTTATTTTTTCTTTCTTTCTTTCCATTGTTCTTTCTTTCTCCATCCATCCCCTTTTATTTCCCTCTTTTTGTGACAGGCTGCCAGAATAGGTGGGATCTGTGAGAGCAGCTTCCCTGCAAAGCTCTGCAGAAGTGGAAGTGCTCACCAACCAGATGGTGGTTAAAAATGCAGAGTAGTTTTAGACTTGAACCTTCTTCTTTTCTTTTGTTTTTTGCTTGGTCCATTCATTGTCTGCATCTCATGT
This sequence comes from Aquarana catesbeiana, assembly GCF_042186555.1. NCBI lineage: Eukaryota > Metazoa > Chordata > Amphibia > Anura > Ranidae > Aquarana > Aquarana catesbeiana. The sequence continues at coordinate 243,634,164 of NC_133332.1, read as the reverse complement.
CCTATAAAAAGAAGAGAAAATTAGTTCTGATCCACTTATCTTAAAATTAATTTTTTTTTTACCTTACCCACTTGCTGACCAGCCATCGTCATTATACATTGGCAGGTCGGCACGATCACGCAAGCCATCGTAGCTGTACGTCAACTCCTTTAAGCGGGATAGCAGGCATGCTGCACTCCAGGGGTGACGATGCTCGTGGCCGGCGGTCGCGATGACTGCTGGCCACGCGTGATCACGGGCACGGGAGGCAGAACAGGGATGTGTGTGTGTAAACACACACACATCCCTGTTCTGTGAGGAGAGGAGAAACAGATTGTGAGTTCATAATAGCTAGGAACCACGATCTGTCATCTATAGTTAGTGCCCTCCCCCTACAGTTAGAACACACAGTCAGGGAACACAATGATATTTACATAGTAATCAGTGCATTTTTATAGCACTGATCGCTGTATAATTGTCAATGGTTTCAAAAATGTGTCAAACGTGTCCAATGTGTCCACCATAATGTCGCAGTCCCGATAAAAATCACAGATCGCCGCCATTACTAGAAAAAAAAATAATAAGAAATGCCATAATTCTATCCCCTATTTTGTAGATGCTATAACTTTTGCGCAAACCAATCATATACGCTTTTTGCGATTTTTATTACCAAAAATATGTAGAAGAATACATATCGGCCTAAACTGAGGAAAAAATTCTTTTATATTGGCCTTTGGAATTTACAAATGCAGCAAATTAGAAATTGGATGAAAGGTTTAGCACTGGGAAATACTTTTTGAAAGATAAATAGTGCATTTTAAATACAACTATATAAATCAGACCAAAATGAGGGACAAATGAGGAGGAAAGAGGAACAGAGGGACTTTCTTCCAAATCAGGGACCGTCCCTTGAAATCTGGGACAGTTGGGAGCTATATTATGGTATGGAATATACTTGTAGTCCATCTATTCAAAAAATGAGAGTTGGGGACTGTACTCACTTTAGAAGACATTCCTCGCCAAAGACCCTTTGTCCTTTTGCTGCATTGATGGACGGCGTCGTTGGATCTCTTTATTCTGAAACACCCGGGACTTTTGCTGGCAGCCGCCACTGGTGCGGCGATCTGACTTGCAGCCGCTCCTGGTCCCTGGGAGGACTGTTCAGATATGTCTACTTCTGTTGTGGTGGAAGTCTGAATAGCAGCCGCCACTGGTGAGGGTAATGAACTTGCAGCAGCTACTGGTGCGGGGATCTGACTTGCAACCGCACCTGGTGCAGGGACTTGTCTCCTGGTTGCTGCCATCATGTAGTCTTTATATCTCAGTTCCTATAAAAAGAGGTAAAAATTAGTTCTCTTCCACATATCTTAAAAGGTGTGTGTATTGTGATCACTAGAATTGTTGTTATTTTCAGCATAACGCAAAATCCATTGATTTATTTTGCTCCCCCTCCCCCACAATAGTGCAATATAAAAAAAAAGTAGGGGAGAAATGATTACATTACTACATGTTCTCCTGTATATAGTGTAGCACCCACCTACTTAGGTGTGTGCTAAAGTAGGCAGTTGGGATTAATACTAGGTAAAATTGCCAGTGTTTTACCCTGTTGGTGTAAGCTGGTTGGTTAATGTGGTTGGGAGGTTAGTTAGAGTAGAGGAAGGTGTGGCCACCTACACTCTGCGCTGTAAGATCTCCATCACTTTCCATGAAATGTTCTGGAAAGTGGGTGGACTAAAGGAGTAGAGTGACAGGTAGTTTTTGGAGACCCCTCTGAACCAATCATTGTTTTGCTTGGGCAGAGGCGGGACTGCTATAAAAAGCAAAGGTCACATGCTTCTGGGGGATTGTGGAATTTGGAGAAGAAGACGGCATGTAGGGGCTGGTGCAGCTCAGGTGCTCTCCCCTCTGGGGAGGGGAACGTGCCATGTGGAGAGGAGAAATGGAGGAAACATCAGGAGGAAGTTTTACTACTAACAGAAACAAAGACTGGGAGAGGACCCTCTGTGGAAAGCATGGATGGTTGCTCAGGAGTACAAGTGAGTGGAAACCCAGGGAAACAGTGCTTCTAAGAGACTTAAAGGTGTTAAAGTGCGGGTCTTGGAGGAGGAGGTACAGATCTCCGGCCTTAGAAAATCAATACCTCGCAAAGAGCGTTGGTGTGCGGGTCAATATAGAAGTCTGTGCAAAGGGAGTTGGGCCTTAAAGAATTAATACCCAGGAGAAATCCAATCAGTCAGCCCTAAGAACTTTATTCAGAGTAACGTTCTTTGGGTATACTTGGAAGTGCTGTACGGTCAGGAAATAGCAACAAACAGGAGGAAGGAAAGCTGCAAAGTGTAATTGGAAGCAAGTGCAGATTAAGAGTTATTCACAGTGGCTCTACATGATCTGGGCTATGTATTCACAGTATTTGCTTCACTTAATGTCAAGTCTGTAAGAGTTATTCGGAGTGACTCTGTAATGCAGTACCGCAATGAGTGTCAGAAAAGAATAAAGTTAAAGTTTAAATGTTCTGGACTGTCTGCTATGTCAATCTATGAAGGGAGGGGGGGGTAATGGAACCACACTACAGAAAAGAATGAACTACCCAGCAGCTCCTACGGGGGGTAGTGCGCTGAAATAGTATGAGTGATGGTGAGATCTCTACATGATGGGAAGTCCCTCCAGTTGTAGGAATGGTGTGGGGGCCTGCGGTGGTATAGCAGGGTCCCTTGGAGGGAATGCATTGCAGTGTTATGGCATACCTCCCAACTTTCTGAGATGGGAATGAGGGACACCTATTAGCAAAAGTATGTAGGCATAGGACACACCCCCTGCCACGCCCTCCTTAAAAGTGAATTGTATAAAAATATGATTGGTTAAACCCACAAGTGCTTTTTTACCACTACTATTCTTTTATATTGGCCTTTGGAATTTACAAATGCAGCAAATTAGAAATGTGATGAAAGGTTTAGCACTGGGAAATACTTTTTGAAAGATAAATAGTGCATTTTAAATATAATTATATAGATCAAACCAAAATGAGGAACAAATGAGGAGGAAAGAGGGACAGAGGGACTTTCTTCCAAATCAAGGACCATCCCTTGAAATCAGGGACAGTTGGGAGCTATGTTATGGTATGGAATATACTTGTAGTCCGTCTATTCAAAAAATGAGAGTCGGGGACTATACTCACTTTAGAAGACATTCCTCGCCAAGGACGCTTTGTCCTTTTGCTGCATTGATGGACGACGTCGTTGGATCTCTTTCTTCTGAAACGCCCAGGACTTTTGCTGGCACTGGTGTGGGGATCTGACTTGCAGCCGCACCTGGTCCCTGGGAGGACTGGTCAGATATGTCTACTACTTCTGTTATGGTGGAAGTCTGAGTAGCAGCCGCCACTGGTGTGGGAAACGAACTTGCAGCCTCCACTGGTGCGGGGACTTGTCTTCTGGTTGCTGCCATCATGTAGTCTTCACATCTCAGTTCCTATAAAAAGAGGTAAAAATTATTTCTCTTCCACATATCTTAAAAGGTGTGTGTATTGTAATCACTAAAATTGTTGTTATTTTCAGCATAAGGCAAGGTCTATTTCGTCATTTTGCTCCCCCTCACCCACAATACTGCAATATAAAAAAAAGCAGGGGAGAAGTTATTAAAGGAGTTGCAAAGTCAGAAGGTTTTTTTTTTTTTTATTTTAATGCATTCTATATAAACCTTCTGTGTGTAGCAGCCCCCCTCAGCCCCCCCAATACTTACCTGAGCCCATCTTTATCCAGCGATGTTGCAGGAGTGTCTCAGCTGTAGACATGTGCGGTTCGTTTCGTTACTAAATAAAATTCGGACAAATTTTCGTTATTCGGAAATTTGGATGTATCCAAATTTCCGAATTAGAAAAGTAACGAATTTAAACGAATCCGAAATAACGAAAACTTTTTGAATTTTTGAACCGTACCTAGGCCCCAAACTCCCGACTTCCATGTGGGGCCTAGGTACGGTTCCCCTGGCGAGATCCTAGGGAGTGCTGAGTAACCAAATCTCATGAGAAAACACTCCTGCGCTGTGCTGGAGGAGCTTCTTGTGACATTTTGAGTCCTCAGCATTCTCTGGAATATTTCCGGAAGGAGCGCAACATCATCCCCCGCAGTGTGGAAGCCAAAGGTAGGGTAAGCATATTTACTTTTTTCCATATAGGTTTTACAATAAATTGCAGTGTTATGGTATGGACCATACTTGTAGTCTATGAATTTATAGAATAAGAGACAGAGACTATACTAACTTCCAAAGACTTTCCGGCGTATTGGAGCATTGCGGAGATACATTGATCTACGTGTTCTCCTTTGTATGTGTGATGGTGAGATCTCTATGTGTTCTCCTGTATATGTGTGATGGTGAGATCTCTACATGTTCTCCTGTGTATTTGTGATGGTGAGATCTCTACGTGTTCTCCTGTGTATGTGTGATGGTGAGATCTATACGTGTTCTCCTGTGTATGTGTGATTGTGAGATCTCTACGTGTTCTCCTGTGTATGTGTGATTGTGAGATCTCTACGTGTTCTCCTGTATATGTGTGATTGTGAGATCTCTACGTGTTCTCCTTTGTATGTGTGATGGTGAGATCTCTACATGTTCTCCTGTGTATTTGTGATGGTGAGATCTCTACGTGTTCTCCTGTGTATGTGTGATGGTGAGATCTATACGTGTTCTCCTGTGTATGTGTGATTGTGAGATCTCTACGTGTTCTCCTGTATATGTGTGATGGTGAGATCTCTATATGTTCCCCCCCACCCACATACTTTTTATATAAGAAACTTGTATTTAGGATGGAAATTATAGTTGGCTTGTACTTACCTCAAATGGTATTGGTGTCCCAAAGATCTTCCCTTGGGCTACTGGCGTAGCATCCCCCACCTGTGCCGGGACCTGTCGTGGTACAGCTAGACCTCTCCTCTGGAAGAGTATTTGCGATCTAGCTCTTGATTGATAATCTGCAGAAAATAAAAAAAATAACCGAATAAGAAATGTAGAGCCAGACATGGCGGGTGCACAAATTTCTTACAGATCTCAGAGAATAGGTCAGGCTCTGATAATAACGGGCTTTCTAGTACTCTAATAGAGATTTGCCACTCTGAAATGGTACAAATGCAAAGCTTGAGACCAGAGAATAAAATAATTAGAGTGTATCTGAAGTTTTTTATTTTATTTTGGATAGAAAGTCAATGCCTGACAGTTTTTTTTTTCTGCTGAAACACTAACACTTACCATATGGAGTGGTCCTCGATCTCATCTTGTTACGCTGAAGGTAAGTCCCTCTTGAATTGATTGGCACTGGATGTGAAGTGTGCATCAATATGGGGACCTGTGTTGGTATCTGGTCCTTGGACAGCTGATGGGAAGTCTCCCCGATCACTGGAGCGGTGTCAGGACCTGCGATGGTATAGCAGGGTCCCTCAGAGGGCTGATGGAAAGTCCCTCTGGTCACTGGAGTGGTGTCAGGACCTGCAATGGTATGGCAGGGTCCCTCGGAGGGTTGATGTGAAGTCCCTCCGGTTACTAGAGTGGTGTCGGGACCTGCAATGGTATAGCAGGGTCCCTCAGAGGGCTGATGGAAAGTCCCTCTGGTCACTGGAGTGGAGTTGGGACCTGCGATGGTATGGCAGGGTCCCTCAGAGGCCTGATGGAAAGTCCCTCTAGGCACTGAAGCAGTGTCAGGACCTGCGATGGTATAGCAGGGTCCCTCAGAGGGCTGATGGAAAGTCCGTCTGGTCACTGGAGTGGAGTTAGGACCTGCGATGGTATGGCAGGGTCCCTCAGAGGGCTGATGGGAAGTCCGTCTGGTTACTAAAGTGGTGTCGGGACCTGCGATGGTATAGCAGGATCCCTGGGAGGACTGATAGAAAGTCTCTCCATTTACAACACTGGTATAGGGACCTGCGGTGGTATAGCAAGGTCCCTGGGAGGGCTGATGGAAAGTCCCTCCGGTTATGGGAATGGTATGGGGACCTGCGATGGTATAGCAGGGTCCCTCAGAGGGCTGACAGAAAGTCCCTCCAAGCACTGAAGCAGTGTCAGGACCTGCGATGGTATAGCAGGGTCCCTCAGAGAGTTGGTGGAAAATCCCTCTGGTTAGGACCTGTGAGAGTCGGGGACTATACTCACTTTAGAAGACAGACATTCTCCGCCAAGGACGCTTTGTTCTTTCGCTGCATTGATGGACAGCATCGCTGGATCTCTTTAATCTGAAACGCCCGGAACTTTTGGTGGCAGCCGCCACTGGTGCGTCGATCTGACTTGCAGCCGCCCCTGGTCCCTGGGAGGACTGGTCAGATATGTCTACTACTTCTGTTGTGGTGGAAGTCTGAGTAGCAGCCGCCACTGGTGCAGGAAAAGAACTTGCAGCAGCCACTGGTGCGGGTAACGAACTTGCAGCCGCCTCAGGTGCGGGTAACAAACTTGCAGCCGCCTCAGGTGCAGGGACTTGTCTCCTGCTTGCTGCCATCATGTAGTCTTCATATCTCAGTTCCTATAAAAAGAGGTAAAAATTAGTTCTCTTCCACATATCTTCAAAGGTGTGTGTATTGTGATCACTAAAATTGTTGTTATTTTCAGCATAATACAAGGTCCATTTCTTTATTTTGCTCCCCCTCCCCCACAATACTGCAATATAAAAAAAAAGCAGGGGAGAAGTTATTAAAGGAGTTGTAAAGTCAGAAGGTTTTTTTTATCGTAATGCATTCTATATAAACCTTCTGTGTGTAGCAGCCCCCCTCAGCCGCCCAATACTTACCCGAGCCCATCTTTATCCATCAATGCTGCAGGAGTGTCTCAGCTGTAGACACGTGCGGTTCGTTTCGTTACGAAATAAAATTCGGACAAATTTTCGTTATCCGAATTTCCGAATTAGAAAAGTACCAAATTTTAACGAATCCGAAGTAACGAAAACTTTTTGAATTTTTTTTAATTCAAATAGTTTTCCAATTTCCAAAGAGATTAAAATAGAATAGAAAATAAAGGAATAGAATACAACATTTTTTTAAAATTCCTTTCCTTTGTTTTCTATTCTATTCTATTATTTTTGGAAATCGAAACGTTTTTGAATTCGAATAGTTTTGCAAATTTGAAAATCGATTCGAAATCCGAAAACTAATAAACAAAACGAATGAAACTCATTGAACTAAACAAATTTATGTAAATAACGAATCAAAGCAAAACAGCTGCTCAGGACTCCCCTCCTCATTGGCTAAGACAGCAGCATGGCACGATTGGCTCCCATTGCTGTAAGTCAAATTCAGTCAGCCAATCAGGAGAGAGAGGGGGCGGGGTCAGGTCACGGCTCTGTGTCTGAATGGACACAGGGGGCTGTGACTCGGCTTGGGTACCCCAAAGAAAGCTGCTTGCCGTGGGGACAATCAACAGGAGGGAGGGGCCAGGATTACAGAAGAGGGACCCGAGAAGAGGAGGATCTGGGTCACTCTATGCAAAGCCAACTGCACAGGGCAGGTAAGTATAACATTTTGTTTGTTTGTTTGTTTTTTTAAAAAGGAGACTTTACAATCACTTTGTCTAAAATTAGCACTTATCATGAAAGGTGTGTGTGTATTGTAATCAATAAAATTGTTATTTTCAGCCTAACGCAAAATCCATTTATTTATTTTGCTCTCCCTCCCCCACAATGGTGCAATATAAAAAAAGTAGGGGAGAAATGATTACATTACTACATGTTTTCTTGTATATAGTATAAGTGATGGTGAGATCTCTACATGATGGGAAGTCCCTCCAGTTGTAGGAATGGTGTGGGGACCTGCGGTGGTATAGCAGGGTCCCTTGGAGGGAATGCATTGCAGTGTTATGGCATACCTCCCAACTTTCTGAGATGGGAATGAGGGACACCTATTAGCAAAAGTATGTAGGCATAGGACACACCCCCTGCCACACCCTCCTTAAAAGAGAATTGTACAAAAAAATGATTGGTTAAACCCACAAGTGCTTTTTTACTGCTACTATTCTTTTATATTGGCCTTTGGAATTTACAAATGCAGCAAATTAGAAATTGGATGAAAGGTTTAGCACTGGGAAATACTTTTTGAAAGATAAATAGTGCATTTTAAATACAATATATAGATCAGACCAAAATGAGGGACAAATGAGGAGGAAAGAGGGACAGAGGGAATTTCTTCCAAATCAGGGACCTTCCCTTGAAATCAGGGACAGTTGGGAGCTATGTTATGGTATGGAAAATACTTGTAGTCCATCTATTCAAAAAATGAGAGTCGGGACTATACTCACTTTAGAAGACATTCCTCGCCAAGGTTGCTTTGTTCTTTCGCTGCATTGATGGACGGTGTCGTTGGATCTCTTTATTCTGAAACGCCCGGGACTTTTGGTGGCAGCCGCCACTGGCGCGGGGATCTGACTTGCAGCCGCACGTGGTCCCTGGGAGGACTGGTCAGATATGTCTACTTCTGTTGTGGTGGAAGCCTGAGTAGCAGCCACCTCTGGTGCGGGAAATGAACTTTCAGCCGCCTCTGGTGCTGGTAACGAACTTTCAGCCGCCTCTGGTGCTGGTAAGGAACTTTCAGCCGCCTCTGGTGCTGGTAAGGAACTTTCAGCCGCCTCTGGTGCTGGTAAGGAACTTGCAGCCGCCTCTGGTGCTGGTAACGAACTTGCAGCCGCCTCAGGTGCAGGGACTTGTCTCCTGCTTGCTGCCATCACGTAGTCTTCATATCTCAGTTCCTATAAAAAGAGGTAAAAATTAGTTCTCTTCCACATATCTTAAAAGGTGTGTGTATTGTGATCACTAAAATTGTTATTATTTTCAGCATAATGTTATTAGCAATTTCGTTATTTTGCTCCCCCTCTCCCACAATACAGCAATATAAAAAAAAAAGCAGGGGAGAAGTTATTAAAGGAGTTGTAAAGTCAGAAGGTTTTTTTTTATCTTAATACATTCTATATAAACCATCTGTGTGTAGCAGCCCCCCTCAGCCCCCCCAATACTTACCTGAGCCCATCTTTATCCAGTGATGTTGCAGGAGTTTCTCAGCTGTAGACATGTGCGGTTCGTTTCGTTACGAAATAAAATTCGGACAAATTTTCGTTATTCGGAAATTCGGATGTATCCAAATTTTCGAATTAGAAAAGTACTGAATTTAAACGAATCCGAAATAATGAAAACTTTTTGAATATTTTTTTAATTCGAATAGTTTTCCAATTTCCAAAGAGAATAAAATAGAATAGAAAATAAAAGAATAGAATAGAATTTTTTTTTCTCTATTCTATTCCTTTGTTTTCTATTCTATTATTTTTGGAAATCGAAACGTTTTTAAATTTGAATAGTTTTGCAAATTTGAAAATCGATTCCAAATTCGAAAACGAATAAAACTCATTGAACTAAACAAATGAATGTAAATAACTAATCAAAGCAAAACTAATTTTTTCATTCTGCACATGTCTACTCAGCTGCTCGGGACTCCCCTCCTCATTGGCTAAGACAGCAGCATGGTGCGATTGGCTCCCATTGCTCTCAGTCAAATTCAGTCAGCCAATCAGGAGAGAGAGGGGGCGGGCCATCTCACGGCTCTGTGTCTGAATGGACACAGGGAGCTGTGACTCAGCCCGGGTGCCCCATAGCAAGCTGCTTGCTGTGGGGGCACTCAATAGGAGGGAGGGGCCAGGATCACAGAAGAGGGACCCGAGAAGAGGAGGATCCGGGCCACTCTTTGCAAAACCAACTGCACAGGGCAAGTAAATATAACGTTTGTTTTTGTTTTTTTTTTTGTTTGTTTTTAAAAAGGAGACTTTACAATGGCTTTATCTATACTTACCTTAGACCCCATACACACTATTAGATTTTCTGCAGATTTTTGTTTTCAGATTTACCAAAACCATGTAGTGCAAGGGCCTGCCTGATTGCATACAAATTGAAACTCTTAAGGTTTGACCTAATTTTATATGGTTTTGGTAAATCTGAAGACAAAAATCTGCAGAAAATCTAACAGTGTGTATGGGGTCAAACTCCCAACTTCCATGTGGGGCCTAGGTACGGCTCCCCTGGCAAGATCCTAGGGAGTGCTGAGTAACCAAATTTAATGAGAAAACACTCCTGCGCTGTGCTGGAGGAGCTTCTTGTGATATTTTGAATCCTCAGCATTCTCTGGAATATTGCCGGAAGGAGCGCAACATCATCCCCCGCAGTGCGGAAGCCAAAGGTAGGGTAAGCATATTTACTTTTTTCCATATAGGTTTTACAATAAATTGCAGTGTTATGGTATGGACCATACTTGTAGTCTATGAATTTATAGAATAAAAGACAGAGACTATACTAACTTCCAAAGACTTTCCGGCGTATTGGAGCATTGCGGAGATACATTGATCTACGTGTTCTCCTTTGTATGTGTGATGGTGAGATCTCTATGTGTTCTCCTATATATGTGTGTGATGGTGAGATCTCTACATGTTCTCCTGTATATGTGTGATGGTGAGATCTCTACGTGTTCTCCTGTGTATGTGTGATGGTGAGATTTCTACGTGTTCTCCTGTGTATGTGTGATGGTGAGATCTCTACGTGTTCTCCTGTGTATGTGTGATGGTGAGATCTCTACGTGTTCTCCTGTGTATGTGTGATAGTGAGATCTCTACGTGTTCTCCTGTGTATGTGTGATGGTGAGATCTCTACGTGTTCTCCTGTGTATGTGTGATGGTGAGATCTCTACGTGTTCTCCTGTGTATGTGTGATGGTGAGATCTCTACGTGTTCTCCTGTGTATGTGTGATGGTGAGATCTCTACGTGTTCTCCTGTGTATGTGTGATTGTTAGATCTCTACGTGTTCTCCTGTGTATGTGTGATGGTGAGATCTCTACGTGTTCTCCTGTGTATGTGTGATGGTGAGATCTCTACGTGTTCTCCTGTGTATGTGTGATGGTGAGATCTCTACGTGTTCTCCTGTATATGTGTGATGGTGAGATCTCTACGTGTTCTCCTGTGTATGTGTGATGGTGAGATCTGTACATGTTCTCCTGTGTATGTGTGATGGTGAGATCTCTACGTGTTCTCCTGTGTATGTGTGATGGTGAGATCTCTACATGTTCTCCTATGTATGTGTGATGGTGGGATCTCTACATGTTCTCCTATGTATGTGTGATGGTGAGATCTCTACGTGTTCTCCTGTGTATGTGTGATTGTTAGATCTCTACGTGTTCTCCTGTGTATGTGTGATGGTGAGATCTCTACGTGTTCTCCTGTGTATGTGTGATGGTGAGATCTCTACGCGTTCTCCTGTGTATGTGTGATTGTTAGATCTCTACGTGTTCTCCTGTGTATGTGTGATTGTGAGATCTCTATGTGTTCTCCTGTGTATGTGTGATGGTGAGATCTCTACGTGTTCTCCTGTGTATGTGTGATGATGAGATCTCTACGTGTTCTCCTGTGTATGTGTGATGGTGAGATCTCTACGTGTTCTCCTGTGTATGTGTGATGGTGAGATCTGTACATGTTCTCCTGTGTATGTGTGATGGTGAGATCTCTACGTGTTCTCCTGTGTATGTGTGATGGTGAGATCTCTACGTGTTCTCCTGTGTATGTGTGATGGTGAGATCTTTTTTTTTACGTGTTCTCCTGTGTATGTGTGATGGTGAGATCTCTACATGTTCTCCTGTATATGTGTGATGGTGAGATCTCTATGTGTTCTCCTGTGTATGTGTGATAGTGAGATCTCTACATGTTCTCCTGTATATGTGTGATGGGAGATCTCTACGTGTTCTCCTGTGTATGTGTGATGGTGAGATCTCTATATGTTCCCCCCCACCCACATACTTTCTATATAAGAAACTTGTATTTAGGATGAAAATTATAGTTGGCTTGTACTTACCTCAAATGATATTGGTCTCCCAAAGATCTTCTCTTGGGCTACTGGCGTAGCATCCCCCACCTGTGCCGGGACCTGTGGTGGTACAGCTAGACCTCTCCTCTGGAAGAGTATTTGTGATCTAGCTCTTGATCGATAATCTGCAGAAAAGAAAAAAATAATGAGAAATATAGAGCGAGACATGGTGGGTGTCCAAATTTCTTATAGATCTCAGAGAATAGGTCAGGCTCTGATAATAACGGGGCTTTCTAGTACTCTAATAGAGATGTGCCACTCTAAAGTGGTACAAATGCAGAACTTCAGACCACAGAATAAAATAATAGTGTATCTGAAGATTTTTATTTTATTTTGGATAGAAAGTCAATGCCTGACAGTTTTTTTTTTCTGCTGGGACACTAACACTTACAATTTAGGGTGATCCTCGATCTCATCTTGATACGCTGACTGCAAGTCCCATTTGATTTGATTGGCACTCGATGTGAAGTGTGCATCAATATGGGGACCTGTGTTGGTACCCGGCCCTTGGCCAGCTGATGGGAAGTCCCTCTAATCACTGGAGCGGCGTCTGCACCTGCGGTGGTATGACAGGGTCCCTCGGAGGGCTGAAACAGTATTGGTGTCCCAAAGATCTTCTCTTGGGCTACTGGGGTAGCATCCCCCACCTGTGCCGGGACCTGTCGTGGTACAACTAGACCTCTCCTCTGGAAGATTATTTGTGATCTAGCTCTTGATTGATACTCTGCAGAAAAAAACAATAAACAAATAAGAAATGTAGAGCCAGACATGGCGGGTGCACAAATTTCTTACAGATCTCAGAGAATAGGTCAGGCTCTGATAATAACGGGGCTTTCTAGTACTCTAATAGAGATGTGCCACTCTGAAATGGTACAAATGCAAAGCTTCAGACCAGAGAATAAAATAATTAGAGTGTATCTGAAGATTTTTATTTTCTTTTGGATAGAAAGTCAATGCCTGACAGTTTTTTTTCTGCTGAGACACTAACACTTACCATATGGAGTGGTCCTCGATCTCCTCTTGTTACGCTGACTAAAAGTCACACCTGCGGTGTTACGGCAGGGTCCCTCGGAGGGCTGATGGAAAGTCCCTCCGGTTACTGGAGTGGTGTCAGGACCTGCGATGGTATGGCAGGGTCCCTCAGAGGGCTGATGGGAAGTCCCTCCGGTTACTAGAGTGGTGTCGGGACCTGCGATGGTATAGCAGGGTCCCTGGGAGGACTGATCAAAAGTCTCTCCGTTTACAACACTGGTATAGGAACCTGCGGTGGTATAGCAAGGTCCCTGGGAGGGCTGATGGAAAGTCCCTCCGGTTATGGGAATAGGGTCGGGACCTGCAATGGTATAGCAGGGTCCCTCAGAGGGCTGATAGAAAGTCCCTCCAGGCACTGAAGCAGTGTCAGGACATGCGATGGTATAGCAGGGTCCCTCAGAGGGCTGGTGGAAAGTCCCTCCGGTCACTGGAGCAGTGTCAGAACCCGCGATGGTATAGCAGGGTCCCTCAGAGGGCTGATGGAAAGTCCCTCCGGTTACTAGGGTGGTGTCGGGATCTGCGATGGTATAGCAGGGTCCCTGGGAGGACTGATAAAAAGTCTCTCCAGTTATGGGAGTGTTGTAGGGATCTGCGATGGTATAGCAGGGTCCCTGGGAGGACTGATAGAAAGTCTCTCCGTTTACAACACTGGTATAGGGATCTGCGGTGATATAGCAGGGTCCCTGGGAGGACTGATAGAAAGTCTCTCCGTTTACAACAGTGGTATAGGGATCTGCGGTGGTATAGCAGGCTCCCTGGGAGGACTGATAGAAAGTCTCTCCATTTACAACACTGGTATAGGTACCTGCGGTGGTATAGCAGGGTCCCTGGGAGGGCTGATGGAAAGTCCCTCCGGTTATGGGAATGGTATAAGGACCTGTGCTGGTATAGCAGGGTCCATCGGAGGAATGATAGAAAGTCTCTCCGTTTACCATAGTGGTATAGAGACCTGGCATGGTATAGCAAGGTCCCTGTGAGGGCTGAGGGTAAGTCCCTCCTGTTGCTGGAATAGAGTAGGGACCTGCGGTGGTATAGCAGGGTCCCTGGGAGGGCTGATGGAAAGTCCCTCCAGTTACTGAAGTGGAGTAACTATTCATCTTCCAGAAACAGCCAATCGTCGTGTTTATCGCCAATCCTTCAAAAGCACAAAAGCTTAAGAATCTGCAGGAAAGAACAAAGAAAAAATAATGATAAATATGGAGGGAGACATTGGGGGGGACACAAATTCTTTATAAAACATATTGAAAAGCAAACAGAATTCTGGAGAGAAATCTACCACCAGGAGGGTTAGCAAAAAATGAAATTCAGCAGAGGGCAGCACTGCCTCATACTGTATAAGCCGCTGCCCTCTGCGGAATTCATTTTTTGCTAACCCTCCTGGGCAACGGTCATATGATGTCTTTTTTTTTTTTAACTTTATTCAACATACTGTATGTTATGCAATGATGAATGGTTGGTAAATAGGTGGATATCAAAATCATTTATAACGCACAGCCACGTCCTTGTTAATACCCATCGCCCTATGTAGTGCAATGACTTCTCTATGTACTATATTCTCTATATGGCTGGCTGCAATTTACTGGCTCATATTGTCTTTGTACTGCAGGACTCTAAATAAAGGCTTTATCATTTAAAAAAATGTAATCAGCAGTTTTTTTTTTTGAAATGGTAGTTATTTTTTTGAAGCTGAGATTCAAAAATATTTTTTACATGACACCCAGCAGAGGGCAGCACTGCCTTATATGGACTCTGACCAACTGTCAAGTGATGTCATAGCAGGAGAAAAACAACTGTTTTTTTTTTTTTTTAATCAAAAAAAACCTTATGCAGCGTATGTTCAGTAACAAACATGTAAACAACATATAATGTTATGTAAAGGGAGCTTCTGTTATGTATTAGTGGTAAATATAAAAATAAAAATATTGAAAATATAAAATAAAATATTGTAAAAAATCAGACAGATATGGGAATAATTTCTAACCCACAGCTGTGTCCTTGTCCTTATAACACAATGACTTGTCTAGGTACAAATTCTTTATGGCTGGCTGTACTGTCCTGACTCATATTGTCTATACTGAGGGACTCTACATTAAAGATTTTATAATTCACATAAAAAAAAAAAAAAAACAGCTGTTTTTAAAAATATGAGTTATTTTTTTTTTTAACTAAGGTTTGAAAATAACGGTCATATGACTGAAAGCGGACATCCTTGTCTTTATGTAACCAGCTTCATGAACTGAGCCCAAAGTCCTATATAGATCAATACAAGTTTAAAAAAACACCAGCATAAGAATCCTCAATTTTTTTTCATGGGGTGGTCATAATGTTTTGGCTGATCATGTGGTCATAATGTTTTGGCTGATCATGTGGTCATAATGTTTTGGCTGATCATGTTGTGGTCATAATGTTTTGGCTAATCATGGTGTGGTCATAATGTTTTGGCTGATCATGGGGTTGTCAGCTTTTGTCACCTCCCACTCTAGTTTTGAACCATTCATTCATTCCTATGGGACCACCATTCATTCCTATGGGACCAATTTCGCCGCAAAAACGACGATATTACGTGAACCGTTTGGCGAAACGTTCCACAAAGTAATAGCACACCAATCGGGAACAATCCGCACGTTTCGGTATATTACGGTCTATGTAGTGTAAAAGCTGTGGGAGGAGTTAGGGTGGTAAATTTGGCTATAATAAGAATAATATATATACTGTATATATGTGAGATAACAGTAAGTGGTCTTGCTATATACGAACACTTAATAAAACAGTGAGTGTTTAAAAAAAAAATGCCAATTTGTTTTAAACCCCCAGAGTAGCTTGCGATGTTGAGGACTTAAAAAAGTGGGTGGAACTCCACTTAAAAAAAAAAATCAGCTGTTTTCAAAAACATGACAGTTTAAAAAAAATAAGATTTGAAAATAACTGTCATGTGACTGAAAGCTGACATCCTTGTCTTTATGTAACCAGCTTCATGAACTGACCTCAAAGTCCTATATACATCAATACAAGTTTAAAAAAACACCAGCATAAGAATCCTCATATTTTTTTAAAAATAATATTCAATATTCTGCTTGTTTATATAAAAATTATATATTTTATATGCTTATATTTGCCTACATTTGATAATCTATGTGCTAAATTCTGTAATCTCAGATGATGATGTAAATATACTGAGTCATCTGTCCCCAGAATCCAGGAGAGGAGAAGAAATGAACTTACCTCTGCGAGAGTCAACAGCAACTGACACCCAGCAGAGGGCAGAGCTGCCTTATGTGGACCAACTGACAAGTGATGTCATAGAAGGAGAAAAATAACTGCTTTTTTTTTTTTTTTTTTTTTTCGTCAAAAACTTTATTTAGTGTATGTTCAGTGACAAACATGTAAACAACATATCATGTTATGTAATGGGAGCTTATATTATATATTAGTGGTAAAATATAAAAATAAAAATATTGAAAATATAAAATAAAATATTTTTAAAAATCAGATATGGGAATAATTTCTAACCCACAGCTGTGTCCTTGTCCTTACACTTCTCCGACTTTTCAAAATAAAATTTTTTTTAATGATTTTGTTTTCAAAAATGTTTTTTTTTCAAAAATTGTTATTTTTTTTTCAATAGTTATTTATTTATTTAATTTTTTTTTTTTATGGGGTGGTCATAATATTTTGGCTGATCATGTTGTGGTCACATGCTTAATAAAACAGTGAGTGTTTAAAAAAAAAAATTAAATGTTTTTTTTAATTATTATATTTTTTCAAAAATTTTTTTTTTTCAAAAATTATTTTTTTTTTCAAAAATTATTTTATTTTTTTCAAAAAATTTTTTTTTTTCAAAAATTTTTATTTTTTCTTTTCATTTGGTGGTCATAATATTTTGGCTGATCATGTTGTGGTCACACGCTTAATAAAACAGTGTTTTAAAAAAAAATGGCAATTTGTTTTAAGCCCCCAGAGCAGCTTGCGATGTTGAGGACTTAAAAAAGTGGGTGGAACTCCACTTAAAAAAAAATATCAGCTGTTTTCAAAAACATGACAGTTAAAAAAAATAAGACTTGAAAATAACTGTCATGTGACTGAAAGCTGACATCCTTGTCTTTATGTAACCAGCTTCATGAACTGAGCCCAAAGTCCTATATACATCAATACAAGTTTAAAAAAAACACCAGCATAAGAATCCTCATATTTTTTTAAATAATATTCAATATTCTGCTTGTTTATATAAAAATGATATATTTTATATGCTTATATTTGCCTAAATTTGATAATCTATGTGCTAAATTCTGTAATCTCAGATGATGATGTAAATATACTGAGTTATCTGTCCCCAGAATCCAGGAGAGGAGAAGAAATGAACTTACCTCTGCGAGAGTCAACAGCAACTGACACCCAGCAGAGGGCAGAGCTGCCTTATGTGGACCAACTGACAAGTGATGTCATAGAAGGAGAAAAATAACTGCTTTTTTTTTTTTTTTTTTTTCGTCAAAAACTTTATTTAGTGTATGTTCAGTGACAAACATGTAAACAACATATCATGTTATGTAATGGGAGCTTATATTATATATTAGTGGTAAAATTTAAAAATAAAAATATTGAAAATATTATATAAAATATTTTTAAAAATCAGACAGATATGGGAATAATTTCTAACCCACAGCTGTGTCCTTGTCCTTACACTTCTCCTCTGACTTTTCAAAAAAAAAATTTTTTTAATGATTTTGTTTTCAAAAATGTTTTTTTTTCAAAAAAAAAATTTTTTTTCAATAATTATTTATTTATTTAATTTTTTTTTTTTTCATGGGGTGGTCATAATATTTTGGCTGATCATGTTGTGGTCACATGCTTAATAAAACAGTGAGTGTTTAAAAAAAAAAAAAATTAAATGATTTTTTTTTTAATTATTATTTTTTTTCAAAAGTAATTTGTTTTTTCAAAAATAATTTTTTTTTCAAAAATTATTATTTTTTTTTTCAAAAATTTTTTTTTTTCAAAAATTTTTATTTTTTCTTTTCATGGGGTGGTCATAATATTTTGGCTGATCATGTTGTGGTCACACGCTTAATAAAACAGTGTTTAAAAAAAAATGGCAATTTGTTTTAAGCCCCCAGAGCAGCTTGCGATGTTGAGGACTTAAAAAAGTGGGTGGAACTCCACTTAAAAAAAAATATCAGCTGTTTTCAAAAACATGACAGTTAAAAAAAATAAGATTTGAAAATAACTGTCATGTGACTGAAAGCTGACATCCTTGTCTTTATGTAACCAGCTTCATGAACTGAGCCCAAAGTCCTATATACATCAATACAAGTTTAAAAAAACACCAGCATAAGAATCCTCATATTTTTTTTTAAAATAATATTCAATATTCTGCTTGTTTATATAAAAATGATATATTTTATATGCTTATATTTGCCTACATTTGATAATCTATGTGCTAAATTCTGTAATCTCAGATGATGATGTAAATATACTGAGTCATCTGTCCCCAGAATCCAGGAGAGGAGAAGAAATGAACTTACCTCTGCGAGAGTCAACAGCAACTGACACCCAGCAGAGGGCAGAGCTGCCTTATGTGGACCAACTGACAAGTGATGTCATAGAAGGAGAAAAATAACTGCTTTTTTTTTTTTTTTTTTTTTTCGTCAAAAACTTTATTTAGCGTATGTTCAGTGACAAACATGTAACCAACATATAATGTTATGTAAAGGGAGCTGCTGTTATGTATTAGTGGTAAATAAAAAAATAAAAATATTGAAAATATAAAATAAAATATTTTTAAAAATCAGACAGATATGGGAATAATTTCTAACCCACAGCTGTGTCCTTGTCCTTATAACACAATGACTTGTCTATGTACAAATTCTTTATGGCTGGCTGTAGTGTCCTGACTCATATTGTCTGTACTGTAGGACTCTAAATTAAAGGATTTATAATACACGTTTTAAAAAAATAAATAAAATCCGCTATTTTCAAAAACATGACAGTTACTTTTTTATAACTAAGATTTGAAAATAACTGTCATATGACTGAAAGCGGATATCCTTGTCTTTATGTAACCAGCTTCATGAACTGAGCCCAAAGTCCTATATACATCAATACAAGTTTAACCACTTACTGACCGCCCGCCGCTGTTTTACGGCGGCTGTTTGAAGGAGGATATCGTTGTTATGGCAGCAGCTAGCTGCCATAACCCCGGTATCCCCGTCTTCAGCGGGCGGTCCGCTACAAGATAAAAGTGGTCTCTGAGGCGGATTCGCCGCAAGATCACTTTTATCGGTGGCAGGAGAGGGCCCCCCACCGTCACCATCCAGTGCCCTCTGCCTCTTACCGGAGCCGTCTTCAGCGAAGCAGGTGATCGCGTCCTGTCTCCTGTCAGGTGTAGAGACTAGTGAGGGGAAGATGGCCCCCACTTGTCTCCATACAATTCCTGGGTGGAAGGGACGTCAAAACATCCCTTCCGCCCACAGCTCTTAAAGGGCCATTTTATTTAAATATTTTTTTTAAATTACATTTTTTTTTTTTTTATTGCATTTTAGTCTAAATATGAGATCTGAGGTCTTTTTGACCCCAGATCTCATATTTAAGAGGACCTGTCATGCTTTTTTCTATTACAAGGGATGTTTACATTTCTTGTAATAGGAATAAAAGTGACAATTTTTGGTTTCTCACCTTATTGCATTCTATGCATTAAGGTGAAAAACCCCCTGTGATGCAGCTCCCCCCCCAGAGCCCCCCTTTTACTTACCTGAACCCGGTCTTTTCAGCGACGGGGACAAGCACAGCAGCTCCAGCCAGTGTCTCGGGTCCTGATTGGGTAGATTGATAGCAGCACAGCCATTGGCTCCCGCTGCTGTCAATCAAATCCAATGACACGGGGCGGGGCTAAGTCCTGCTGTCTGTGTCAATGGATGCCAGCAGCAGGACACGGGTGCCCCGAGGGAGAGTGGCTTTCCAACGGGGCACTCAAAAAGAGGAGGACCCAGGAGTGCCGCTGAGGGACCCCAGAAGAGGAGGACCCAGGAGCGCTGCTGAGGGACCCCAGAAGAGGAGGATCGGGGCCACTCTGTGCAAAACAAACTGCATAGAGGAGTTATGACATGTTTGTTTAAAAAAAAAAAGCAAAAAAAACCACGAACCTTTAGTTATCCTTTAAAGCGGGAGTCCACCTAAAAAAATATATATTAAAATCCAGCAGCTACAAATACTGTAGCTGTTGACTTTAAATAAATGGACACTTACCTGTCCCAGGGTCCAGTGATGTCGGCAGTCGACGCCGATCACTCGCTCGACTCTCGGCAGCTGCCGCCGCCATCCTACGTTAGGGAATCAGGAAGTGAAGCATTGCGGCTTCACTTCCTGGTTCCCTACTGCGCATGCGCCAGTCTCGCTGCGCTTTCCCAGTAGACAGGCAATCTTCTGGGACCTGTCATGTGTTCCCAGTAGATTGCTGAGAGGGAGGGACCGCCTAGGGCAGAGGAGGAGTAGCCTAGACGGCCCGTGGGCGGAAGGAGGAAGTGGGACAGGAAGTCCCTCTCTAAAGTAGACGTCCACCCCCCCCAAAAAAAAAAAAATGACATGAAAATGTGGCATGTAAGGGGGAGAGGAGTGCTTAAAGCGGAACTTCCACTTTTGGGTGGAACTCCGCTTTAAAGTAGAACTTTAGGCAAAACTTTTTTTTTTCTAAATTTGGATAGAGTAAGGGGGAGTTATAACTCCTCTCAGATTTTTTTTCGCCATCTGTGTCCCATTGTGGAGATTTCCCTCACTTCCTGTCCCATAGCCAAACAGGAAGTGCAAGGAAATCCCTGCAAATTAAGGGAACTCCTTGGGGGCCCCCAGGTCACCAGAATTAGTGTCCACATTGGAAGATTTCCAATGTGGACACTGGAATCCACCTCCACTCTATCTAAAGCTAAAAAAAAAAAAGTTTTGCCTTTTAGTTACACTTTAACCACTTCAATACCGGGCACTTCTCCCCCTTCCTGCCCAGGACAATTTTCAGCTTTCAGCGCTGTCGCACTTTAAATGACCATTGAGCGGTCATACAACACTGTAGCCTAATAAAATTTTTCTTCCCACAAATAGAGCTTTCTTTTGGTGGTATTTGATCACCTCTGAGGTTTTTATTTTTTGCGCTATATACAAAATAAAATAAAATAAAAAATGTTGAAAAAAAAAAGTTTTTCTTAGTTTCTGTCATAAAATTTTGTTTTCTCCTTCACTGATGGGTGCTGATGAGGCGGCACTGATGGGCACTGTTGAGTTGGCACTGATAAGATGGCATTGATGAGAAGGCACTGGGCACTGATAGGTGGCATTGACAGATGGCACTGATAGACACTAATAGATGGCACTGATAGGCAGCACTGATGATGAGGTACGGACAGGTGTTACTGCACTGTGATGGGCACTGAGAGACTTTATTGAGGGGACACCGCTGGCAGCTGTTGGACACTGATTGGCACATCTGATGGGGGCTGTGCTGAAAATCAATGTGCTGATTATCAGCACAGACCCCCACTCTGATATGGAGAGCCGCCGACCGAGGAATGCCATTTAGACCCTTTCACACTGGGGCTCTTTGCAGACACTACAGCGCTAAAAACAGCGCCCTGAAAGAGCCGCTGCTGTGTCTCTAATGTGAGAGCCCCGAGGGCTTTCACACTGGAGCGGTGCGCTGGCAGGACGCTAAAAAAGTCCTGCCAGCAGCATCTTTGGAGGGGTGTGTATACCGCTCCTTCACCCCTCCTGCCCATTGAATTGAATGGGGCAGTGCAGCTATACCGCCGACATTGTGCTGCTGCAGCAGCGCTTTGCGGTGGTTTTAAACCCTTCTTGCTTTCTCGCCCGCTAGCAGGGGGGTACAAACAGTAAAGCGGCGCTAAAAATAGCGCCGTCTTACTGCCGGCGCCTCCACCGCCCCAGTATGAAAGGGGCCTTACCGGAACTATCTGATTCATGCGATGATCATGCAATTGTTTGGTAAAGTAACAAAGTGCCGTATTACAAAAAAATGGCCTGGCCATTGGGGGGAGGGGTAAACCTTCCACAGCTGAAGTGGTTAAACCTTGCATATCATTGGAGCAATTGTCACATATGGCAATATTATTTATTTCACAAATATTATCCATAGAATATGTATAGCTGATGGTGTTCATTTTCACTTATTTGCCATGTTTCTGATGGCACACATTCCCACAATCAGGTCGTACAGTGTATGCGGATCTTATGGCCGCACTTAGTTTGGAACAGCAAGGATTATTATGGGATTGAAAGGATAGCGAGGTGGGTGTGGCCTCCACCTCAACCCTGACACGCGGTGGAGGCGGGGCGATTAAAAAAAACTTCTTGTACCCCAAATAAATAGAGCGGTGCTGCTCGCGAGGTCACTTCCAAGGGGAGGAGCTCCGCGGTGCGTGTGTGAGCGGTGTACGGGGCTGTATTCTCTGCAGAGGCATGGCGGAAGGGGTTTGAGGAGAACTGAAGAGCGCACCACGGAGGTGAGGGGAAGAGGAAGGCGCCGAGCTGTGAGGAGAGACCGGAAATTCGGTATCACTTGCCTCTACTGCGCATGTGCCGGTTTCAGACAAAAGAAACCGAGCACAGAGCTACTGCCGACGAACACAGCTGAGTTATATTAACTCCTCACACGCTGATGGATCGGCTGCATCATGAAGACACAGCGACATGAAGACACAGCGAGACACCTCGGCTACATCTGATTGACAGTGGGGGACACGACGAGGGGTCACAGGCTCACGGGGGGGCAGTCTGCATGTCATATAGACAGAATATATGAATACAATTCTTGTGTCTCACAGTGGTCGGCAAATTCTACCCCAATGCAGGTCCCCCTTAAAATGAAGCATTGGCCCCAAAAAATGTGTGTGGCCCCTGGGGATCCTCCAGTTTCCCTGTAACAAGTTTGGTGCCCCTGGGCAATGTGGTTTGGCTACCAAGGGGACCCTAAATTTAGGCTAGCTTGGCCCGCTATGTTAATTTATGGTGCAGTCTGGAACTTTGAGGGGCCACAGCCTGGGCCCCAAACATGTCCAGGGGCTCGAGCTGTGGGGGCCCGTACTCTTTCGAGTCCGAGCTGTGGCCGCTTAAAGTTTCCAACCGTTACTGCGCCATAGATTAACATAGCGGGCCAAGCTAGCCTGAATTTAGGGCCCTGTGGTAGCCGAACCATGGTGCCCAGAGACACCAAAATTGGTACAGGGATACTAGAGGATCCCCAGGGGCCACACCCATTTTTTGGGGCCAATGCTTCACTTTCATGGGGACCTGTATGGGGGTAGAATTTGCCCGACCACTGCGGGACACAGGCATTGAGGAGCCCCGCTCTGCAGGTACTGTTAAATAGATAAGGGTCCAGAGATTCCTGGAGTACTCAGCGCTCCCTGTGCCGTGATACTGCCCAAGGGCCACACACTCCCAAGTGGCCCCTGAAAAAGTTGACCAGAAAAATTCAGACCCCAAAATGTTAGTGGCGGTAAAGGAGGACCTCCCCTAACGCTGGGCCAAATTTGGACCCCTGGACATGTTCAGGGCCCAAGTTGTGCCCACTCTAAAGCTTCCCATACTGCACCAAGCTGACCAAAAACCCAGAAGGGCTAGGGGCACCAAACTTGGTACAGGGATACTAAAGGCCCCCAGAGGTAGACCTCCGCTATTTCTGTGCCAAATTTGGGACCCCGGACATTTGGGTAAAGTATTGCCTGACCGAGTAATTGCCAATTCTCCGCATCCAATTTGCATGTCAGGAGATTGTGCCCGGCTCTCTATGTGCGTCTTTTGTTCTGTTTCAGCCCAAAATTCGGGCTGAAATTCGGACCTGAAACGGTGAACGGGCACTTACCGGATCCCTGCTGTGAGCCACTCCGGTGTGCAGTCTGAACCCAGCCTAAGGCTACTTTCACACTGAGGCGCTTGCACCTTGAAAGAGCCTCTTCTTTCACACATGAGCGGTGCGCTGGCAGGACGGTAAAAAAAGTCCAGCTAGCCGCATCTTTGAGGCACTGTATGAGCGGTATATACACCGCTCCAACAGCGCCACTACCCATTAAAATCAATGGGCAGTGCTGCCAGCAAAGCGCTTTTTTGGCCGCTAGCAGGGGTTAAAAGTGCCCTGCTAGTGGCCGAATAGCGCCGCAAAAACGTCGGTAAAGCGCTGCTAAAAATAGTGGCGCTTTACTGCCAACTCCCCCCAGCGCCCCAATGTGAAAGTAGCACAGTGCTGGATAGCAAACAATACTATGGTCATAAAGGGGGTAAAACCTTCCGGAGGTCAAAAACAGAAATAAGCAACAAGACAAGAGTATGAGCAAAAATAAGCACTGACCATTTTATTGATGTTAAAAGCATATCATTTTTAAACTTTTAAAAACAATGAATTTTATTCAAAAAATGTGGCATGAAAACAAGAATAAAAGTGAATAAATACCTGACACCAAAGCTCAGACAGCAAGACTCAAGCTAAACAATAGTTCATTTAAGTATTTAATCACAATGTTTACCAAAAAAAAGTGGGCATCAATATCCCTAACAAAGAATAGTTAGGATGAGGAAAGGAAGGGTGAGCCAGGTCAGCTTGATTGGAAAGCCATTTCTGCTGACAGACGATACAAGATTGGAAAAATGTAAAAGGTGAGCTGCATAAAGAACTGGTATGTACATTTCCAATCCAAAAGTACACGGCCAATCACGGGTGGATGAGAAAATTGCAGATCGGCATGGCGACAGCCAAAACAGATGGGGGAAGCTGAAAAATAAAAAAATTTAAAAAAATCGAAGAGTCAGAAACTGACAAATTTAGAAATACATTGTAACATACCTCTTTAACTTTGGTTAACTAAAAAATGGGCGGGCCAGGGATTTAAATTTCCATTTAGCACTGGTTGGGTTCACATGGAGAATGCAGCAGCTCCAAGCAGCAGTCCGGTGCGTCTCCATTCACCATTTCAGGTCCGATTTCAGCTCGAAATTTTTTGCTGAATGTGGACCTGAAACTGATCAAAAGACGCACAGGACACGGACAGGAGCCGCTGCAGAGATGTGTGAACCGACTCCATAGAGATCCAGTCACAATCTCCTGCTATGTGCATTGGATGCGGGGAAACCCTCATCCAATTCACAATAGTGTAAACCTGGCCACAAAGTTTGTAAAAAATATTTTAATTAAAATATAATAAGTACGCTGAGGAGTGAGGAAACCTACTTACTTCAAACCACTAAAAATTAGGAATCACCCCGACCGCTGGCTACACAGACGGATAGATCACTACCCCCCAGACTGACACCCCCCATAACAAACAACTGACACCTCAGACTGACCCCTGTCCAACTGAAACACCAGAGTGAGCCTCTGCCCTGACTATTACACATCACCCCCAACTAATGACAATCCTACCGGTTTCCTTTTTTTCCCCTCTATGGCAGTTGGGGGGGTTAAATTTGTGTCCTTCCACAATAGTACTAATGCAGGCCATGAAATTCTGTATCCCCTCTTATAATATTACAGGCCGTGAAATTCTGTACCTCTCTTATAATATTACAGGCCATGAAATTCAGCATTCCTCTTATAATATTACAGGCCATGAAATTCTGTACCTCTCTTATAATATTACAGGCCATGAAATTCAGCATTCCTCTTATAATATTACAGGCCATGATATTCAGCATCCCCTCTTATAATATTACAGGCCATGAAACTCTGTACCCCTCTTATAATAATACAGGCCATGAAATTCTGTCCCCTCCGATCCAGCCTGTGCCCCCTGTGCCATGCAGCCTGTGCCAAACATTGTTTGCAGCCTGTGGCCCTATGTGCCATGCAGCCTGTGTTGTCTGTGTCCCCCCCCCCCCCGTGACATTCATTGTGTGCCCCCTGTGACATGCAGCCTGTGTTGTCTGTGCCCCCCCTGCGACATCCATTGTGTGCCCCCTGTGCCATGCAGCCTGTGTCTGTGCCCCCCTGTGACATCCATCGTGTGCCCCCTGTACCATGGAGCCTGTGTTGTCTGTGCCCCCCTGTGACATCCATTGTGTGCCCCCTGTGCCATGCAGCCTGTGTTGTCTGTGCCCCCCCGTGACATCCATTGTGTGCCCCCTGTGCCATGCAGCCTGTGTTGTCTGTGCCCCCCTGTGACATCCATCATGTGCCCCCTGTGCCATCAAGACTGTGTTGCCTGTGCCCCCCTGTGCCATGCAGCCTGTGTTTAATTTAAATATTATAAGTACACTGAGGAGTGAGGAAACCCACTTACTCCAAACCAAAAAATAATTAGAAATTCCATCCCCACCGTTGGCTACACACATGGATAGATCACCACCCCCCAGACTGACAACCCACATAACAAAATACTGACACCTCAAACTGACCCCTGTCCAACTGAAACACCAGACTGAGCCACCGCCACTAATACACGTCACCCCCAAAATAAAGACAATGATAACTGCTTGCTAGCGGCTTGATTTTCGACCTCTATGGCAGTTGGTGGGTTAAAATTGTGTCCTCCCACAATAATAATAATGCAGACTGTGAAATTGTGTATACCCTCTTCTAATAATGCAGGCCATAAAAATAGGTGTCCCCCCTCTAATAATGCAGGCCGTAAAAATAGGTATCCCCCCCTCTAATAATGCAGGCCGTGAAAATAGGTATCCCCCCCTCTAATAATGCAGGCCGTGAAAATAGGTATCCCCCCTCTAATAATGCAGGCCGTGAAAATAGGTATCCCCCCTCTAATAATGCAGGCCGTGAAAATAGGTATCCCCCCCTCTAATAATGCAGGCCGTGAAAATAGGTATACCCCCCCCTCTAATAATGCAGGCCGTGAAAATAGGGATCCCCCCCCCTCTAATAATGCAGGCTGCCTGTGACATCCAGCCATGTGTCCCCGTGCCATGCAGTTTGTGGCCCCCTGTGATATCCAGCCAGCCTGTGGCAACCATCGTGTGCCTCCTGTGCCATGCATCCTGTGGCCCCCGTGACACCCCAGCCAGTGTAGCCTGTGGCCCCTGTGACATGCAGCCAGCCTGTGCCAACCATCGTGTGCCCCCCTGTGACATGTAGCCCCCCCTGTGACATCCAGTCTGTGGCCCCCCTATGACATCCAGACTGCCCCCCCCATGTGACATGCAGAGTGCCCCCCCCTGTGATATCCAGACTGCCCCCCCAAGCCTGTGACCTCCCGTCGTGTCCCCCACTGTCAATCAGATGTAGCCGAGGTGTCTCGCTGTGTCTTCATGATGCAGCCGATCAATCAGCGCGTGAGGAGTTAATATAACTCAGCTGTGTTCGTCGGCAGTAGCTCTGCGCTCGGTTTCTTTTGTCTGAAACCGGCACATGCGCAGTAGAGGCAAGTGATACAGAATTTCATGGGATACTGTATTTACTGCTACACCGGGACTATGCCATCACACCGCTACGTTTTTTAGAGCCGCCGCTCGGCTCTCTTGTAATAGCAATCGGCGTGGCTAACTAGCCACTATTACAAGTAGTTGGAGGGGCCGCCCCCCCTGCCTTCCGCGGTTCTCTCTGGCTCACCCGTCCCACCGGGAGATCCGAGATACCACGTATCGAATACAGATACCACGTCCGCAGGCTGGCTGGAGACCAATACAAAACCAGAATCGGCTTTGATCGGTTCTCCGCTATGGTAACCCAGAAGCAATGACATGACATCACTTCCGGTTTATCTAACTGTCAATGGCGCCATTTTTGGAAAATCAAAAGTATTCAAAAACGCGGATCTTGGCGTTTTGAATGCTTTTAAGTGCAAAGAAGGCACAAATTCCTTGTGACAGCAATAAAAGTGCTAAAAATAAAAACAATAAAAGCAACAGTGTAAAAATAAATAAATAAATGAATAATTAAAAAATAAAATTTGAAGTGCCCCCATCTTTCCTGTGCTAGCGCACAAAGACAAACACATGTGCGTCTGTCCCGCGTCTGTCCCGCACGCACGAAAACAGCGATCATCCTACACATGTGAGATATCGCCGCAAACATCAGATCATGGGCAGTAATTCTAGCACCAGAACTCTTCTGTAGATATAAAGTGGTAACCTGTAAAGGCTTTTAAAGCGTCGCCTATGGATAGTAGGCATTTGTCGTGGACGTGCGCAAATTTTAAAGCGTGACATCTTTGGTATCTATTTACTTGGCGCGACATCATCTTCTGTATTTTACAAAAATAATTGGGTTATGTAGTTTGTTTGTTTTTTGCATTAAAATTTTAAAAAGTGTATTTAAAAATTCCATTTGAAAACTGGCTGCGCAAATACCGTGTGAAAAATTGCAACCCCCCCTCCCATTTATTCTCTAGGGCAGTGATGGCGAACCTTGGCACCCCAGATGTTTTGGAACTACATTTCCCATGATGCTCTTGCACACTGCAGAATAGTTGAGCATCATGGGAAATGTAGTTTCAAAACATCTGAGGTGCCAATGTTCGCCATCACTGCTCTAGGGTCTCTGCTTTAAAAAAAAAAAAAAAAATATATATATATATATATATATATATATATATATATATATATATAATATAATATAATATTTGGAGGTCCTAAGTAATTTTCTAGTAAAAAAAAGTGTATAATCTGACATGACATGAGCTCAGCATTGGTCCTGTGGGTGACTATTAGGGGGCGGGGCTCCAGGTGACAGCACAGGAGTTATGTTGGCTCGCTCGGTACGATAGAACCGGCAGGGGGCGCACTTACTTTAGCGTTGCCTGCCGAAAGGGGCGTGACAGAATTAGCTGAAGGGCGGCTCGCGCTCCTGATTCCAGCGAGGTGGAATGGGCTTTGAGGTGACTAGCTGGGGGGGGGCGTGACGGAACTAGCTGAAGGGCGGAGTCGGCAGTGTCCAGCGAGGTGGGATGGGCTTTGAGGTGACTAGCTGGGGGGGGGGGGGGGGGGGGGGCGTGACTGAAGCAGGTGAGGGGCGGAGGTATGTGCGCATGGAATTGGGGGCGTATTGTTGGCGGTGACGTAGCTCGGCGAGGCGGGGTTGGATGTGACAGGACTGGCTGCGGGCTCGGGACTCCAGTCAGTCATTCGGTAGCTGCGGGCGGCGAAGTTCACAGATTGTCCCCGCAGCGAGCATGGCGGTGAGCGGCGGTACGAAGAGCTGGTCCAGGCTGGAGCCGGGTAAGATGCCGGCCTGGAAGCTGGAGGTGCTTGAGAGGAAGCGGCAGAAGATGGCGAGCGGTGGTGGTGTCCTGTCCTCCCGGGGGAAGGATGTGTCCCCCAGCCGGCACTCCAGGAAGGGCAGCCCTGAGCGCCTGGTGCTGCAGGACAGCCTAGGTCCCCTCCATGAAAACCCCTTCATCAAACTGGAACATGAGCGTCGCCGCCGGCGACCACAACATCACCATCATCACCCCTCCTCTGCGGGCAGGTCCACTTCCCCCATCCGGCACCTGATGGACATCTATGGCCATGTCCCGGGGATCCGCACCATCCGAGCCGAGAACATCATCATCATCGAGTCCGACCCCGGCTACTTCAACCAGACCAGCCACGTCGCCGGTACCGGCGCAGATCCCATCGAAGAACTGCTGGCCAAGAGGGGCAGCAAAGTGGCCGAAATACGAGCCTCGGAGGTGGTCATCTATGAGCCGGAGCCCCCGGTCAGAGAGCCAAAGAAAAAAAATCAGGTCGCCCCCACGAAAGAGCCGTTGGACCATACCGAGGTGCTGGAGGAGGCAGGCCGGGTCAGCCGGCTACTGGAGAAGTTTGACCACGGTCACAGCAAACCAATACGGTCGAGGAGTTGGGAGAATATACTGGAAAGGGACAATAAGCCCGCTCTGTTGCCAAAACCTGCCCTCGCTGATGGGCAGGGTCATGCCGCACAAAATAAGGCACCCAAGCGGTCCGGGGAGATCTCCGCATCGTCCGCCTCCATTTTGGAAGAAGACGGCAAGCGTTTTCCTTTGAACAACCCATCCTGGCTCCCTTCCAAAGCACCCGCTGTTCATTCTTTGCCAGATCCTGGTTTGTTTCACAAAAGACCCCCCAGTCCCATTACGCCACCTGCCATCTCACCTTCTTCATTGGCACCACTGTCCCCTCGTAACGACACGCCCACCGATGAGAAATTGGTTTCCCCTATTGTAGCGAACGTCCGGGAGAAGTTTGAAGCCGGGTACACTAACCATCATCCGCTGTCTAAACTCATGAATGTTGCCCAGAAGACCAGTGGCAACACCATCCTTGTCAACCCAAAAGCTGCCTCGCTTAGCAAGGCCCGGCCTTCTGAAGCAACCGTTAAGAGCTCCTCGCCTCTTACCAACGGTCACGTTGACCCCTCTGAGGTGAATGCAAAAACAAGCAGTGCTATTACTATTCAAGATCTCCTGTCTAAAAGTAAGCGACCTAGAGGTACCCCAGCTCGGCGGTCCTCTGAGGGAAGTGGAGTAGTGCCATCTCCTGTGTACGATTCCACCAATGAGCTCCCCAAAGGCGCCAATGATTGGAGGCCAAAGTCTGAGGTGAATCACCCCAAAAATAGCATCCCTCCCTTATCCAGTGCCAGTCATTCTGAAAGCTCCTCCCACAACCACTGTGACAACAGCTTCACCAGTGCCACTCCCAGCCAGCTAATGAAAGTTTCCTTCCCCACCAGCAGCAATGATTCCTTTGAAATCAGGCCTGCACCAAAGCCAGACCTAAGCAAAATCGCAGACGATGACATCCAAGCAAAAGCCCTGGCAAACATTCGCATGCAGTCTAAGAACTCTTTTGTTTTTATTCCAAAGAAGAGGCAGGACGCTTCTGCCCCAGCGACTGGCAGTGCCGTCCGCATCGCCACCAAAGACGAGCCAAAAGTCCAAGTTAGTGCTTCCACATTTAATGGACCCAAGTTGGATTCCACAGATT
The DNA here is from genome assembly GCF_042186555.1 of Aquarana catesbeiana. Lineage (NCBI taxonomy): Eukaryota > Metazoa > Chordata > Amphibia > Anura > Ranidae > Aquarana > Aquarana catesbeiana. Next base: position 243,603,403 of record NC_133332.1, on the reverse strand, counting down.
CTCTGGGAGGAAATGGTGTCCGGGTAAAGGAAGTTGTTGCTTCGGTAAAGGCAGATGAGAGGATAGAGCAGATTCCCAGTTCTGTTACGTTCAAATCTTCTAGCGTACCTTCACTGTCGGATTTTGACTGGAAAAGTGGCCTTTTGCCATCCAAATCTGCAGAAGGTCAATCCTTCACTGACATTGGAGCTGAGCTGGAGTACTTCAGTAGCGTAAATGAAGGAGATGCTGTGGACATATTGACTGTACCAGTCACTAAAATACATGAAGATGTAGCTAAAGCGGATATTCCTGTCACCAACATAGATGACATAGTTGATGACCAAGAGCTAAGCAAGGAGGCCAAACCAACGTCAAAATTAGCAACGGACCCTGCATCAGCTTCCTACCGGCCTCATGCTTCCCTCTCCTCTGTCCGCACTAAGGGCACCAACACTTTTACTATTATCCCCAAAAGGAAGCCTGTTACTGAGAAAGAGGCCTTTAGGACACCGGTAGTGGATGAAGATGACGATGATGACACCAGCTCAAAAAGAAAGTCTTCGGACGGATTTGAGGCTCCCTTTTCTGAACTTGGGACACTGCTCAAAAAGAGGTTTCCAACAGCTGAGGAGATCCAGGTCATCGGTGGTTACCAGTCGCTGTCAAAGTCCTGTCTGTTGAAGAATGGCTCCACAAGGAAAAAGGTAATTTTGTGTCATTGTCCTCATACGTGAGGTGCATACAGTTCAGGTGGTTATTTTGACACTTGAACCATTATGCAGCCTATAGGTTTGCTGGATCTTTGTGCTGACCACAAGTTTCCTGTACATCAGGGGTCTGCAAACATTCTAAACATATTGCTAGTTTACTGTCCTTCAGACTTTGGAGGGGTGAGACTGTGGCCAGTGATAGTAGAAAATGTCCGGGCATTGGTAACAATGCTCCATCATTGATGGGTGGAATAGCGCCCCGTCATCGGTGTCAGTGGGAGGAATAGCACCCTGTCATCGGTGTCAGTGGGAGGAATAGCGCCCCGTCGTCAGTGGGAGGAATAGCTCCCCGTCATCAGTGTCAGTGGGAGGAATAGCGCCCCGTCATCGGTGTCAGTGGGAGGAATAGCGCCCCGTCATCAGTGTCAGTGGGAGGAATAGCGCCCCGTCATCGGTGTCAGTGGGAGGAATAGCGCCCCGTCATCGGTGTCAGTGGGAGGAATAGCGCCCCGTCATCGGTGTCAGTGGGAGAAATAGCGCCCCGTCATCGGTGTCAGTGGGAGGAATAGCGCCCCGCCATCGGTGTCAGTGGGAGGAATAGCGCCCCGCCATCGGTGTCAGTGGGAGGAATAGCGCCCCGCCATCGGTGTCAGTGGGAGGAATAGCGCCCCGCCATCGGTGTCAGTGGGAGGAATAGCGCCCCGCCATCGGTGTCAGTGGGAGGAATAGCGCCCCGCCATCGGTGTCAGTGGGAGGAATAGCGCCCCGCCATCGGTGTCAGTGGGAGGAATAGCGCCCCGCCATCGGTGTCAGTGGGAGGAATAGCGCCCCGCCATCGGTGTCAGTGGGAGGAATAGCGCCCCGCCATCGGTGTCAGTGGGAGGAATAGCGCCCCGTCAGCGGGAGGAATAGCGCCCCGCCAGCGGGAGGAATAGCGCCCCGCCATTGGTGTCAGCGGGAGGAATAGCGCCCCGCCATTGGTGTCAGCGGGAGGAATAGCGCCCCGCCATTGGTGTCAGCGGGAGGAATAGCGCCCCGCCATTGGTGTCAGCGGGAGGAATAGCGCCCCGCCATTGGTGTCAGCGGGAGGAATAGCGCCCCGCCATTGGTGTCAGCGGGAGGAATAGCGCCCCGCCATTGGTGTCAGCGGGAGGAATAGCGCCCCGCCATTGGTGTCAGCGGGAGGAATAGCGCCCCGCCATTGGTGTCAGCGGGAGGAATAGCGCCCCGCCATTGGTGTCAGCGGGAGGAATAGCGCCCCGCCATTGGTGTCAGCGGGAGGAATAGCGCCCCGCCATTGGTGTCAGCGGGAGGAATAGCGCCCCGCCATTGGTGTCAGCGGGAGGAATAGCGCCCCGCCATTGGTGTCAGCGGGAGGAATAGCGCCCCGCCATTGGTGTCAGCGGGAGGAATAGCGCCCCGCCATTGGTGTCAGCGGGAGGAATAGCGCCCCGCCATTGGTGTCAGCGGGAGGAATAGCGCCCCGCCATTGGTGTCAGCGGGAGGAATAGCGCCCCGCCATTGGTGTCAGCGGGAGGAATAGCGCCCCGCCATTGGTGTCAGCGGGAGGAATAGCGCCCCGCCATTGGTGTCAGCGGGAGGAATAGCGCCCCGCCATTGGTGTCAGCGGGAGGAATAGCGCCCCGCCATTGGTGTCAGCGGGAGGAATAGCGCCCCGCCATTGGTGTCAGCGGGAGGAATAGCGCCCCGCCATTGGTGTCAGCGGGAGGAATAGCGCCCCGCCATTGGTGTCAGCGGGAGGAATAGCGCCCCGCCATTGGTGTCAGCGGGAGGAATAGCGCCCCGCCATTGGTGTCAGCGGGAGGAATAGCGCCCCGCCATTGGTGTCAGCGGGAGGAATAGCGCCCCGCCATTGGTGTCAGCGGGAGGAATAGCGCCCCGCCATTGGTGTCAGCGGGAGGAATAGCGCCCCGCCATTGGTGTCAGCGGGAGGAATAGCGCCCCGCCATTGGTGTCAGCGGGAGGAATAGCGCCCCGCCATTGGTGTCAGCGGGAGGAATAGCGCCCCGCCATTGGTGTCAGCGGGAGGAATAGCGCCCCGCCATTGGTGTCAGCGGGAGGAATAGCGCCCCGCCATTGGTGTCAGCGGGAGGAATAGCGCCCCGCCATTGGTGTCAGCGGGAGGAATAGCGCCCCGCCATTGGTGTCAGCGGGAGGAATAGCGCCCCGCCATTGGTGTCAGCGGGAGGAATAGCGCCCCGCCATTGGTGTCAGCGGGAGGAATAGCGCCCCGCCATTGGTGTCAGCGGGAGGAATAGCGCCCCGCCATTGGTGTCAGCGGGAGGAATAGCGCCCCGCCATTGGTGTCAGCGGGAGGAATAGCGCCCCGCCATTGGTGTCAGCGGGAGGAATAGCGCCCCGCCATTGGTGTCAGCGGGAGGAATAGCGCCCCGCCATTGGTGTCAGCGGGAGGAATAGCGCCCCGCCATTGGTGTCAGCGGGAGGAATAGCGCCCCGCCATTGGTGTCAGCGGGAGGAATAGCGCCCCGCCATTGGTGTCAGCGGGAGGAATAGCGCCCCGCCATTGGTGTCAGCGGGAGGAATAGCGCCCCGCCATTGGTGTCAGCGGGAGGAATAGCGCCCCGCCATTATTGTCAGCGGAGGAATAGCGCCATAAAGGACTGTATAAAGGCAAGCTAAGGGCCACAGCTGGTGAGCAGTGCTCTACATGATGATGATGTTTACTATGATGCAGGTTCATCTTGGTAAATTTCATTGCATGTGTGAGTGGTACTTTGAGGACAAGCTCAAATGTCAAAGGTTGTCCAAATGTTCTTGATAATAGACACGCAATATAACCTGTGCAGCCTTTCTGTTTGCTCTTCTGAGATGTTGGTTTTGTTTCTGAATCATGTAAATGTGCCTTTCTTCTTCTTCTGTTATAACTTCTGATGGGTATTTAATTCTGTCAGTGACCACACTGGAGACAGCGCTCCCTTTACACCTTCATGACAGCTAGAGGAAATAAAGGGGGAACGAGAGTTACCGGGATAAGAAAGCACAAGCAATAAAAACTCTGCAGAGCTATGCCTAACCCAGAGGCGTAACTAGAACCTTCAGGGCCCCGGTGCAATAAACCATGAAGGGCCCCTATGACTGCCAGGGCCCTTTTCGTTGGTTTCCCGGGGCTCTTCCCACTGTTCCCAGCACCCTTTACTCCAGTCAGTGCCATAGACTGCAATGTGAAATAAAAGTTGCAAGGAAATTGCAAGCAAGTCGCATGACTTTGGGGTCGCAGCAGTGTGAACCAAGCCCATGTTCTGCAGCAGGTTCCCTTCCTGTTGTCTTGGGGGGGGGGGGGGTCCCTCTGTGGTGGCCAAACTCCAGGACTTATGGGCCGTACGCACGATCCGAATATCTTACGAAAACTGTCGTCCGGGGAAGAATCGTACGATTTCCGAATCGTGTGTACACTGCTTTCGAGAGCCGATCACGAGTTCATCCGATATTATTGGATCGGACAAGCACAGAAATTTTCCTCATATGATACCAGATTGTACGATTTTCGTTTAGTCAGTATAGTTGTCGTCCGAAAATACATTACAACACATGACATCACTTCTGATTATTAATTTTTTTTTTTTTTTTTTTTCTGTCGTACGAGAATTTTCGTGACTTTAGTTACCTATTCATTTTCTACTTGCGACTATTAAGCGAAAAAAGTCATATGATCGGTCGTACGATATTGGGATCGTGTGTACGGGCCATTAGTCGCAGGTGTGACCTGTGTGACCCTGGTAGTTCCGCCACGGCTTTATCCCCCCACTGGAGAATTTTTCCTTTCTTTTCCCTGTGACACCCTGTCATCCGAACAGAAAGGGGGTGACAGGACGTAATAAAGACTTGGCAAAGGTATGACTCTTCGTTACCCTGTCCAACACTAGAAATAATGTATAGGGCAGTGTTGTGGTTCAAAAATGTTCCAAGCTTGGAAGAAAAGTCAGTGAGGCTTAGAGTGGTATTAAACCCAAACCCAATAATGTAAAATATAGCAGCTTACCAATCATTAGATGTGGTGGCTGCATTCATTTCTTTTATTTTTTATTCTTTTTTTTTTTTTCACCTGGTGACCTGGCAAGTAACACACCTGCTGTATATAAGTGCCCCCGTTCTGGATGAAGGAGCACAGGGGGCACAGCAGGCAGTAGCATTGTCAGTCTGGGGATAGGGGAGTGTTATATGTACTGGCAAATTTGAAGTCAAACTTCAGATAACACTTTATATGCTGTTACAGTGAACAGGCTTTTTTTTTTTTTTTTTTTTTTCTTTTTTGGATAAATGTTTTACATTTATAAATGCTGACCATCGTAAAACCCCCTTTTCAGTGATAAATGGTTTATCTGAAACTGCTACATTTGCAGGACAGCTTGTTCTATAGAAAAACATCAGACTTACTAGCAGTATCACTAAGGGGGAAAAAAAGAAGACTAAAAAAATAAAACAAATGCAGCCACCGCATCTAAGAATTGGTACTATAATCAATGTTTTGTTTTTGGGTTTAATCTGGCCATAAAGGGTTAAACACTGCAGGAAAAAACAACTTGCATTGGACACTGAACTCTGTAAACCGTTTAATAAGTTCCTGTGTTTGCCCGATCAATGATTATTAGAGAAAGTCAAATATTGTCCGAGTGTAACCACGACTGACTTGTACTATTACTTTGGTTTGTATGTGTGATATAAAAAATGTTTTAATTCTTTTTTTCAGATTACAATATTCTGTATGTAATTACTTTTTGAGAACATTATGTTGGAGTTTATAATGCAAAAGCTGAGGTGACTTTCTACTTGGCTGGTAAATCATGATGAACCTGAATGAGATTTGTCATGGTGTTTCCCTTCTATAGACTTTAGACAAGGGGTCTCAAACTGGCGGCCCTCCAGCTGTTGTGAAACTACAAGTCCCATCATGCTTCTGGGAGTCATGCTTGTAACTATCAGCCTTGCAATGCCTCATGGGACTTGTAGTTTCGTAACAGCTGGAGGGCCACCAGTTTGAGACCCCTGCAGTTAGGCTGAGTTCACCCTGGCATTAAAGCGGAGTTCTGCTTAAAATAAAAATAAAAATCGGCAGCTACAAATACTGCAGCTGCTGACTTTTTTTAATAATCTGACACTTACCTGTCCCAGGGTCCAGCGATGTGGGCGTATGAAGCCCCGCTAGTCTCCCCTTCTCTGCGACGACGGCATTGTAACTGTAGGCGCCCGGCTGTGGCTTCACAGTCGGGCACCCATTGCGCATGCGCAAGCCGCGCTGTGACTGGCCGGGCAATCATCTAGGACCTGTGACGTGTCCCAGATGAGTGCTGAGAGGGAGGGGGGGGAGGTGATCTCCCTTCCGGTGCTGCAGTGCGCCGGGAGAGACCCCCCCCCCCCCCCAAAAAAAATGACATGCCAAATGTCACCTCCCTTAAAGCGGAAGTTCCATTTTTGGGTGGAACTCCGCTTTAAGAGAAGGCATTTGAGAGGCGTTAAAAAGACATCTCAAATGCCTATGAACAAGATACAATGGACAGCACATAGTGTTGTGTCGCTTCAAATTTGAAGCCTCATGTCGAGTCAGGAGGGGTTTGAAGCCTTTCAATGCCTCCCATTCAAGTCTATAGTAAAGCCTCGCAAATGCTCTGGCAGGCAGTTGCGGGGCGTTAAGATCTGTTCGTTTACTGTAATGGATTAGGCATTTGTAGAGCAGTTTTAACCCTCGTCAAACGCTTCAAAACTGCCCATAGGGCGTTTGGGGAGCATTTTAAACTCCTTATTAATGCTTGTAAAACGCCTTTCTAATGCCCATACTAAAGCTTATTGATGCCCATACTAACGCCATACAAACGCTATAGGAGCGTTTGAGTGTTTTTAGAATTTTAGTTAAGTGTGAACAAGCCCTTAGACACTCTGGTATCTTTTCATACCCTGTTATGCTTTTGTCCAGCGACCAGAACCCAGCAGGATGTACAGAACACCATGTCATAGCTGGAAAGCTTGGATCCCTATACCGGAGGAGGATGATGAGGATGAAGGTTCAAAGGCAAAAATAGACAGGCCTTGTTCACCGTCCTTCACATTCACTAATATATGACCTGTGTATGGGAGATACGCTGCTCATATTACCTTGTCTGCTCGGCTCCATCTGCTGTGCTGTAAGTTCTTTCACTGCAATTTGGCGAGCTCGGGCCAGTGTAAACGCTTTGCCTATACCAGCCCATAGTGACAGGTTTACCATGGGAAGCCTACTTGGCTAGCTTTGGCATTTTACCCATCTCTGTGCTGCTGTTAAAGCGGAGTTCCACCCAAATGTACTTCTTTCCCCCTGACATGCCACATTTGGCATGTCGTTTTTTTTTTTTTTTTTGAGGGGGGGTACCTAGTTTTGACAGGTACCCAGCTCCCACTTCCACTCTGGCTGCCCCGGCGACGACTCCTCTTCCTCCTAAGTGGCCCCTCCCTGCAATCTTCTGGGACACATCACGTGTCCCAGAAGATCGCACGGCCATTCAGGACACGCAGTGCGCATCCAGCTGTGAAACCGCAAGCTGTCACACCGGGTGCCCACAGTAGTAATGCCGGCGCCGCGGACAGGTGAGGGGAGGGAAGCAAGGCTTCAGGCACCCGCATTATGGACTGTGGGACAGGTGAGTGTTTATTAAAAGTAGCTGCTGACTGTAATAAACACAGAACAACTCCGCAACTCCGCTTTAAGACAACTAAAGATTGAGCCTAGGTTCACACTGATGCGGTGTCTCTGGGGTGCGATTTGAGCCATGGATTTGTATGGTTTAGATCACACCGCATTCGCACCAAAGTGGTGCGGGACCCTTTTTTCTTTTTTTGTCCACACCAGAATCGGATCGCATGGGTGTTCACACCCATGTGATCCAATTCTGCAAATTGCGCTGCGTTTTGCAAACCGATTGCGGGGTGTCATTAACTTAACATACACGCTGCAATCGGGTTGCATGGACGGGTTGTGATTGAGATGCGGTGCCGAATCCACATCGAATTTGCTGTGAATTTGCACCACATCTAGTGTGCTCCCAGGCTGCAGAGGATAAATGTCCTATTCAATATGACTGGATTGGAGGATAGTTGTTCTGTGTAAAGGGCATCAGATGCCAATACTGAGTCTGTCCAGGGAATACTAAATCGTAGAAATATAGGCAGAACTTTTTTTTTTTTTTTTTTACTTCGGTACTTTGGCTAGCGTAATGGAGGGTTGTAACCCCTGTCAGTTTGTTTACCATCTGTGTCCCATTGAGGAGATTTCCCTTCACTTCCTGTCCCATAGCCAAAACAGGAAGTGAGAGAAAATCACTGCAAATTAAGGGGCCCCCAGGTCACCAGAACTAGATTTCCCCGCTATTAGTTTTCTGGGGACAACCTAAAAATTGTGATTTTATTTTACTTTCAAGGATAATCGTAAACAGGACAAATGGAAAGGTCGAATCTCCCTAACCGGGACACAGACAGAAATAAGAACTGACAGGGGTTCTAATCCCTCTCCGCTCTGTCCAAAACTGAATAAAAAAAAGTTTTGCCTTTTAGTTCTACTTGAATTCTTTTTTTTTTCTTTTGTCTCAATTACTCAAATAGACAAGGGCAGGGGTGGCTTTCTTTACTACATTGATTTGAATGTTACCAGGAGTTTGGATCTTTGGATTTGGACTCCAATTCCTTGCTACCATCTGGCTTTTTTTTTTTTTTTTTTTTTGGTTTTTGCCCATTGCTAGTTACGTAACAGCTAATATTTGGTTGTTATAGACGTCAGAGTTCATTTTCCCTCCAGAGTGTCTGAAAGAAGAACTAACAAATTTTGCCTCCCAGAGCATTTTAATCAATTGTAAAAAAAAAAAATGTGACAACCCCAAAAAAGTTATGCAAGAAAACAAATATCAATGCGACATATATGATGGTGCTAATGTGCAAATATCTGTACCAATAGCAGCAACAACTATTATTTTTCAAAGAAATTGTGCAAAGACCTCAAAGTGAAAAATAGTGTGCAAAATATACAAAGCTCATAATCCAGTGTACCAGAGTCCAATTAAAAGCTCAGCACATGCTGGTAAACCGTCTCCTTATCACAGATGGCAAGTCCCCTTTTTTAAGTGTGTTAATCCCAATGAGCAGTAGTCCGCCTTAAAGTTCCACGTGTCGAACACCAAGGTTGGGAGCATGAAATTGTCCAAAATGTCTTGGTATGCTGACACCTTAACCACCTCAATACTGGGCACCTTCACCCTCTTCCTTCCCAGACCAATTTTCAGCTTTCAGTGCTCCTGCACTTTGAATGACAATTACTCAGTCATGCTACACTGTACCCAAATGAAATTTTTATCATTTTGTTCACAGAGCTTTCTTTTGGTGGTATTTAATCACCACTGTTTTATTTTTTTATTTTTTTTTTTGTGATATAAGTGAAAAAAGAGCAAACAATATATCCTGATGACAGCCTATCTCATTTCTGGAGGCCCTCAAATGTCAGGACAGTACCCCCCCCCCCCCCCCCCTTTTTGTAAAGATGACAGTCCAAGGTATTTAGTAAGAGGCATAATGAGATTTTTGAAGTTACAATTTTTTGCCCACAATTCTTTTTAAAATGAAGAATTTCATCCCCCCCCCCCCCACACACAAAATTGTCATATTAAGTTTCTCACACATAGCATAGATACACTTGCAATTTCACACCAACATATACAAAATATGTATTCTGCTACTCCTCCTGAGTATGGTGATACCACATGTGAGACTTTTCCACAGCCTGGCCACATACAGAGGCCCAACATGCAGGGAGCACCGTCAGGTGTTCTAGGAGCATAAATTACACATTTAGTTTCCTGACTACCTATCACATTTTTGGCCCTGGGGCACCAGGACAATGGATTAACCCACAAAATGACCCTATTTTGGAAAGAAAACGCCCAAATATATATTCTACGAGGCATAATGAGTCTTTTGAACATGTCATTTTTTTTCCCCACAAGTTTTTGGGAAAATGTACAAAGAAAGTGAAAATTATTTTTTTTTTCTAACACATAGCATGTACATAGCAAAAATTACACCCCAAAATATATTCTCCTGCTGCTCCTCCTGAGTATGGCGATACCACAAGCGTGAGACTTTTACACAGCCTGGCCACATACAGAGGCCCAACATGCAGGGAGCACCATCAGGCATTCTAAAGGCATAAATTACTAATTTCATTTCCTGAGTACCTATCACATTTTTGAAGGCCCTGGACCAGGACAATGGAATTAGATGTGCGCCGGTGATCACGGACAGATATGCGGCAGATGTTCAGTGATACAGGTGTTTACTGGGGCAGATGTTTATTACTAATGACTTTGACGTTCCCCTGATGTCCTATCTGATGAAATGCGTGGGTCAGAGCCAAGATACGCACTACCACGCATACATGCCAAGCTGCAGCCATCTTTGTTACTGGCATAGAGGAGTTTTTTAACTCTACACACTCTGTATGCTCTGCAAGACTTTGTAAGTGTATTTACTTCAATAAACGTGATTATGCGGATTTACACTATCTCGTTTTGCTCTAATATCCTATATGGTGATGAGTTGCCGATATTTAAGAAAATCTTGTTTCTGTGGGTTTTTTTTTTTTTCTGCAGATGCTTTGAAAGAACCTGGCTATTAGATGCTTTTTCTTAGAACCCTTGTCAGATTTGTATTGCTGTCTGTGTCCCCTACTTTCTACTACTACCACTACTACTGTGATTACAGGACATTTTTAGCAGGTAAGGGGCAGAACCACTGTTAGGTTCTCATTGCTGTGCCCATTGGGTCATGTCATTTCCTGTGTGGACACTCTGGCAGAAAGGGAGGGGAAATCTCTCCCATTAGGAACACAGACAGAAATGAGACTCTGACAGATGTGCTGTAACCTATAGCAACCAGTTACTGTTCACACGGCCGCCTTCTGTTTTGATCAGCAGGGATCTGCCCACTGATTCCCTTCTGTTCGGAGCAGAGCGGGGCAGATAACAGGTCTGTGTCAGCTCAGTTTATGTGGAGTGGACATGGACAGAGCCTGCACTGCTGTATGGAGTGGCCAGGAGCGCTTGTCCCAGACGGAAGAGGACTCCGGTTCTTCAATTTTTCTTTCCTATTTTTTATTTTATTTTTAGTGGGCCTGCTAGGACCCGGGGGGTAGGTGGTAGAGCTGCATAATTAATCGTTAAAAAATCGTGATCTCGATTCAACCCCTCTGACGATCTCTATTGCAGAAATTGCTGATTCTTTCATATAACAAGTGGAGAGACTTATCTGCTCACTCAGCTGTGTGTCAAAAGAAAACATTGGGGCAGTCTGCAAAGTTTAACATGAAACATTGTAACTAACCCTTCCTTCTTAGACCAAAGGGAGAAACTTCTGTGTGAAAAAAAATCCAGGCAGTCTGCCAAGTTTTTAAATGTGTAAATGCAGGAAGATTAACCAACCTCTAAATCTTTTTTCTGACACTTGTTTCTTAAGTTAAAATCAATATTTTTTGCTAGAATATTACTTGGAACCCCCAAACATTATATATATTTTAGCAGAGACCCTAGGGAATAAAATGTCAATTGCTGCAATATTTTTTTGTCACACTGTATTTGCCCAGCGGTCTTTCAAATGCAATTTTTTTTAGGAAAAAATACACTTCAATGAATTAAAAAAAAAAAAAAAAAAAAAATGAAACCGTAAAGTTAGCCCAATTTTTTTGTTTGTTTTTAATGTGAAAGATGAAAAAAAATCGTGATTCTCATTTTAGTCAGAATCGTGCAGCTCTAGTAGGTGGGTGTAAATGGACACACGTTCATTTACACCCACCAGTCCATAGGAATGCGTGGACCTTCGGACAAAACTGACAGGTGGACCTGATCAGAACGCCCGTGTGAAAGTCCCTTAAAGCGGAGCTAAACCCTCCTATCCTTTACGGCCACGGAAGCTGCCATCTTGGCCTCTGTTTGATCTACAGCTGTCGTGATGCTGCACATGCGATCAGTTATGACACCAGCCACTTGATGGTTGAGAGCACAAGCAACTGTGACAGATATCATTCATGACATGTCTTTAATTTAGAGTTTTATGAAATGGTTAAATAGATGGTTCCTGCTTTTAAATGGATCTGACTACAGAAAACACATCGAATCAGATGCTATTGGTTGCTGCCGTATGCAAATGGTCATTGTACTTTGTTCTTTATTCTTCAATGTTTTTGTGTTTAGTTCCTTCTTAAATTGAAACTTGACATCTGCATTAACCATTAACTCTTCAGAAATCTTGATGACTGGTAGAAAACAAGTGGCGCTTATTCTTTCTCTTCTTCTTTTTTTTTTTTATAATATCGTTGCCCTGGCTGAACTGTCCAAGCCTGGGGAAGGGGTTATGAGACTTTTAGTGATCTGTTCGTCAAGATTAGGAAAACAGCAAAAAGCTTTGGTTCCACCATATTTCCTAGGCTGGCCATACACGGTGCAAATTTTCTTTCCCGTAACCACAGGTTGCAGCTTATTATTCTAAATAGGAAACCTTCATTTTGTTTGTAAATATTAAAGATTCTAACTACCAGCAAGAATAAGTCCTTAAAGAGCACCTGTCATTTCAGATCCATCATGGCAGCACCTGTTAGCGGGCATCCACTCACCTGCTGCTGCCACATCCCTCACCTTGTTGTGTCACTGCTACATCCCCAGCCATCCCATTAAAGTCAATGGGACTGTCGGTGAGTCAACAGTAGGTCAGAGATGACAGTTGCACTTTAAAAATGATTTAAATCGACTTGATTTAAATCAAATCGAATACTAGCACATTATGCAGTACCTTAGAACGAAGCCCCCGCAGCAGCGCCTGGTCGCCGCTGAGGAGGTTGACATGTTCCAAGACGTTTCTTCTGGGTTTGCGGGCTCCAGCGCTGTGAGTGGCCGGAGCCGTGATGACATCACTCCTGCTCATGCACACGGAAGCCCTCTGTTCCAGCAAGGAGTTCTGAAGTTCCGTCATAATCCGCCATACCTTCAGAATGCATGCAGGGTGAATATCTCCTAAACCGTGCAGGTTTAGGAGATATGAATTTTACCAACAGGTAAGCCTCATTATAGACATACTTGTAGGTAAAAATAAGAAAGTGGGGTATACAACCACTTTAAGCCTAGTACACCCGGGCAGAATGTCGGGCGAAATTGTCTGGCTTCTGTCGAATGAGCATGTTTGAAAACCAGCAGCCAACCGGCTCCTGATTAGCTTTCTCAGCCAATGGCTGAGAACGCTGATCAGAGTGTTCAGAACACAATAGCTCAGCAGGTGAGATTTCTGTACTAACAATGGATCGTTAGTACAACGGCCCTGACCTGAGCTGTCAGGTGTTTTTTTTTTTTTTTTTTTTATTCAACCCAGCCTGATAGTGTGTACTGGGCCTTAGGCCTCTTTCACATAGGGTGGACTCCATTCTGTCTGCTGATCATAGCAAAGCAGACGGATGACAGGTCCCTGTCCAGATAGACAAAGCTGCTCTGCTCTGTGGGCGGCTGGGTGTAAACAGACCGTGGATTACCTCCGATCTGATCTGCCTAGATAGAGGAGGACAGATCTTTTTGTTTTTTAGTGGATCGGATTGAAGGTAGGCAGGTATAAATCAACCAAAGTCCATTTACACCTGCTGGCCCATAGGAGGGAATGGACCGTCTAATCAGGACTGACAGGGGGGGACCTGATCAGAACGGGACCTTACTTTTGCAACCAGTGGGGAGGACAAAACTTGCACATGATGATTTACCAGTTAGGGAAAGTATGAATACAGAATGATTGTTTCCAGGTAGCAGTGGAACTCTTATAGTAATGCATTGACTAGATGAAAGTTTTACTACAAATGCCTTTCAATTAAATTTATAGAGACATTTTTAAGAGACTTTTTATAGCTCAATCCTGAGCCCTGTTATTACTGGAGAAGCATTATGTGAAATGGAAAGTTACTGCAGCTTAGTAAACGGTGTTTTCAGCTCAGCAAACACATTCATAGATATCCTGGATCGGGGGGGCTGTGTGTTGGATGTGAGAGGTCTAGCCGGAGGTTAGGAGGAAGCTTCAACCTTTCTATACTGGGCTGCTTTCTGAAAAGGGACCTTTTACTCATTGCTGGCCAATGGGGAGTTCACGGTTGAGTTTAAAAAGTTTCCCAGCTTGTTGAAGGTCTAAATCTAAATAGCCAATCACTTATTGCAGCTGTGTTTTTAATAATGATGTATTTTAGTCCATACTGGAATTTGTCTTGATAGTGACCTCTTGTTCTCCTATGAACAACGGCACTCTGACTGTGAGCGGGAACCAACCAAGATTTGTCTCTAGCGCGTGTAGACAGGAGGAGAGAACAAATGAGTTTGTTGCCGTTTCTTGATTGTCCAATCAGCAAGCTGGAGAGGCAATATTTATTCCCTAAGGCTGGCCATAGATTATACAATTTTCTTTAGATATACCCTCAACTATGTAGTGCAAGGGTCTGCCTAATTGGATACGATTGAAAGTTGTTTTAGTTTTGACCTCATATTATATGTTTTTTTTGGTAAATCTAAAAGAAAATTGTGCAAGAAAGTATGGCCAGCCTAATTCCAAGGGCTCATTCGCACTACTAGATCACTTTCAGAAAACATTTGACAGGAGGTGTTTTATTGCCTCCTCACTGCCTGCTTTGACCCCTTGAAGTCCACACTTTTGAGCTTGCAGAGCACCCCCATTCACGTGAACGACAGTGAAAATATGGGGTATAATTCCTGCTGCAACCGCAAAGCGTTGTGTCCGTAGTATGTGCAGACCCCCGACCACCGTCTCTGGAGCTTAAGGTGGTAGCAGTTGCAGAGCAGTGAAAGCATAGCTCAACTGTGGGGTATTACTGACCCCCCCCCCCAACCACTAGTGTGAACAAGAGAAACCATTTTGCCCGAGGTTCTGATGTTGGGATAGGCTGCTAATATACAAATGAGTAGGGTTGTACGAATATCGGTATTGGTGCTGATATTAAGCATTTGCATGAGTACTCGTACAAATTCTATGATACCTGAAACCAATACCTTTGCGAAAATTGAATGGCCTCAAATCGCACTGCAAATAATCGCATGTATTTTGAACAGGAATGCTGTGCAATCCCTGTCCGAATAACACGCTGTTTCATCCACCACTCCTGATTGAACCCACACTAGTCATAATGACTTCAGCCTGGGTTCACGCAAGAGTGGTGTGGGAAGCCGCATGGGATTCGGACAGGAATTGCACCACATTCCTGTACAAATCGCATGCAGTTCTTTGCAGTGTGATCTGAGCCCATTCATTTTGTATGGGCTCAAATTGCACCGCAAAGGTATCTACACTCTGTATCGGCGAGTACTTGATCGAAAGTATCAGTACTTGTACTCGCCAGTAAAAAAAAAACGGTATTGGTGCATCCCTACAAATTGGGTAATCGTTAAGAACCAAAAACCCAAAGATAAGTTGATGTTGGTGTCCAGGCCCTCCTTTAGGTACATTTGGGGGTCAACCTGAATTGTCCTTTGTTCACCTCTATCGTTGCAACTATGGCATGCTGAGGGGGAGGCTTGGATTCACCCGAAGATCCAAATCGCTAATCACTGCTGGTCCCAGTGAGAGTGTTGTCACTGGGGCAGGAAGTGAGGGGATATATCCCCTAAAAGGACTTGGACAACACAAAAACTAAAAAAAAAAAAAATTAATTTTAGATAAAGGTAATGTAATTGGTTTTTAAAGCTGTGCTCTACAGACATTAGCTTGACAGTGATTTCTGTGAAGCCGTCCACTGTTGGAGGGGATAGACAACGGACTTGGATGAAAACTATTGTCTAACAATCCACTGTCCTCTTTCTTCTCCTGGGAATGGGAACAGAACAGTACCAAGCCTGCTGAAAGGGTGGAACAATGTTCAGGTTAGCAGAACATACCCACTGACCATGTGATTATATGTTCGAGTTCTCTGTTTACACCCTTTGCCCATTATTCAGCAAGTTCAGGCCTGAGACTGGTTTGTTACTTTCTGTAATTTTATATCATTCTACCAGTGAAATTTGAATTCTGGTTTATTAGGTACATTATGTTGTTGCAGTTCTGGGCGCTCAGCCAAGAAGTAAAACTAAAATTGTGCCTTGTAATTGTAGTCTCTCTCTCTTCTATATTAAGTGGCGCTAATAGGACTTGATGTTTCAGTTCCCATAGTAAGTCGGCACGCTAGATGTTGGGATTGGTGTGGTGAAAAGGGGTGCAGGGTAGGTACGTTATTTGGGCCATCAGGGTAGCACCCTTCTTCTTTGACATTTGGTTGAGTCCTTTACATCTCCAGAGGGTCTTTGGTAATACCTGGCATCCCAGGTAAACCCCTATATTTGTTCCATCCTATCATAGACAAAAAGAAGAAACAAACTCCAACCTTCTGAGATAAGTCGGGGGATGTAATAAGTGGCAGTATACACACACTGAAAATTAAAAAAACACATCTTTATTAGTACAATAAAAATGTTATAATAGAGAAGCCAAAAGAAGTTCATATCCAGAGTATACAATCTGAGTACTACAAATATAGGGCCCAATGGATCAACGCGTTTCGCATCAGTCCTCTACCCACACGTAATTATTTACACTTAGGATAGGATGGAATCAATCTCATCTTGCAGCCCAGTAGTTCCCTTTCCTTCTAATCCAGTTGCTGCTTTTTTATGCTGCATTTGAATAGAGCTCAGTTGCTTGTTGGGGGAGGGGGGGGGGGGCAACCACTTTTGAGATGACTGGTGGTAGATGTAGCAATGAAATCCCTTCGTTCCACCTTTACAAGGACAATCTTGATTTTCAGCCACTCGGGTAGCTTAAGTTGTCAATTCCGAGTGTTTTACCCTCGTAAGTTTCTTCCACACCATCTTTCATCACAACATACAGTATACTAGCTTGGTTGTTGTGGACCACAGGACTGTTTTATTATACATATTATATTAAAAAAAAAAATTAAGTTCATATCTATTCTTAAGAACTGAGGAGATGAATGAAGATTACTGAATGTGGTTTTGTAGCTGTGTGTTGCCTTTTGTCTGTTCTAGTTTACTACCTTGCTGCAGGGTTTCTTTATGCAGTTTACTTTCCCTTAAAGCAAATAGTTGAAGCGAAGGTTGACAGCTTATTTCAAACTTTGAGGCCTATAAATCTTTGGAGTGGACTTGCAGGCTACTTGCAGTGCATATATTGGGTGTAGTTGGGTTTAAATCTGCAACACAATGTGAAATCCTGCTTTTCTTGCTTTGGTTAGCACAGCTGACTATAGATGGGGGGGGGGTTGTTGAACATTGCAGTGTGAAATCTGCTTTTGCTATTTTCTCCCTTTTTTTTTTTTTTTTTTTTTCACCAGGAACCAGTTTCATGGCACCCAATTTGTCCATTGACCAGGGAGGGGTAGTTTGTTTGCACGTTTTACCTGCACAGGTGTTCCAGGTAGTCCCATTTATGTCAGTTGGGATGCAGCTGCACAGACCCAGCTGCAGCTCACAATTTGACATCTGTGTGGGTGCAGTTCCCTGAACCCACAAGGGTTACGCTCTTAAAGTTTTACTAAACCCAAGACCCTGCGTTCACCATTTCTGGTCTGCCATAGTACACAGAACATGGGGAATGCAATTATTTTAGTAAATATAAACTGCTAAATACCTTTTCTCATCAACGGTACATAGCAGTCGTGTGACTTCTATTAAGGTCTATTAAAGCTTGTAGGAGGAGTTTTCATTCTCCCGATTGTCCTATGAGGCTGCAGGACCAGTGACCTTCTGTCTGGACAGTGCTGATTGGCCCTGTGCTGATCACATACACTCTCCAAAGAGAAAAAAAAACTCTCTAGCATTACACACCAAACTGAGCTTGTACAGCTTGCCCCTAAGGCTCTGTACTATCAGGGGATGGATTAGGGACAGTGGAAGAAGGGGAGGATCAGAAAAGATGAAAATCAAACAGCCTTTTTGCTCCAATACGCAGGATTAACCCCTTAGGTTCCACAGTGAGTATAACAACCATGATTTACTGCATATACAAACTTATTTTACTGTTGTGGGTTTAGTAACTCTTTAGTTACACCCATATGAATGAGACCTGAGACAGGAAAATGTATAAATCAACCTTCAGTGCTATTGCTCGAGAGTGAACTTTAAGATTGCCTGATTGACTCAAAAGATCTAAAGCCTTAACTCCCCCCCTTTGGGTTTTTTTTTTTTTCTTAGAATGCTTTTTGATTTGTATATTATACTTCTGTATATCTGGTGGGCCGCTTGGAAAGCTGAAAATCGCTGTTGCAGTCCCTGCTACTACAGTGATGGCTGCAATCCTTTGGGTTCTGTATGAGCTGTTTTCTCCTCTGCATACAATACACGAGGTCACTCGCTTGGCACCGCTGTCATTCATAGGTCGCCTTGTTTTTTGGATTTATATATATATATATATATATATATATATATATATTTTTTAAAATTTTATTTGGTCCAATCAGAGAATGTCTTCACTGAACACTGGTTAGTCTGAGTGTGTGTGATGGCATTGGAATGGGTAAGAAACCCCATCAGGTTTTTATTGGCATCGTTTTTGTCCTGGTCACTATTGTTACTGAAAGTTTTTACATTTTACCACTTAAAGAATGGACCTTGCGCCACAAAGTTCTATTCTACAATACAAACTATTGTATGTAACTCTTTATAAAGGAATCTAAGTCCTTTATCACACTACTTGGAAAAAGCTCTTATCCTCGTTCCCGTAATTTTGCCAAAGAAAATGCCAAACTGATAAGACGGCCCTGTGCTGACCGTTCCTGGTCACGTGGGCACGTTTTTCCTCCTCCCCAGCCAGTCATCTGTGAGACTGAAGGGATGTTTTGTAGTGACATACAATGTTTACTAACGGTAGTTCTTTTAATAATATCTAAAGTTTGCTTACTGGTTCCTTAATTGCTCTGAATCATTGTGGAGAAATGTGGCCGCTCTTGCCCAAAAGCATTTTACTTGCATGGTAGGTTCAGCTATGACTAGATTCAAGGCTTGATCTTGAAAGTGAAGTTTGGCAACTTTTTTGACATCTTTCAGTAAGTTGTGACAACCTTGTAATGAATAGAAAAGGCTACTGTCACCCCTGTGATGGATCCTCTTTCATTAGGCGTGGGATATTCCTAGCCTGTAGCAAAAAATAAAGATTCTTGAGATTTCGGACTCTACACATACATGTAGAATGCTGGTACTTAAAGTAAAGGCATAAGGTTTGTCTACCTGTATTGCATTTACTTTAGTAAAAATAAGTCAATAGTCGGCTCCCTGCAGACCCCCCCCCCTCCTTTTTAAATACTTACCTGGCTCCTCTTTCCCAACCAGCGCTGTGCTCATCTGCAGCGGCACAGCGATCACAGGACATAGACAGCAGTGGGCATCCACACAAGTGCCTCCACAGCACATAGCTTGCTATAGGGGGCCTCGGAGAAGAGGAGAGTGCCAGCAGGGGACCCCAGAAGAGGGGGATCGGGGATAAGTATAACATGTTTTAACCACTTGCAGCCCGCTCATAATGTACTCTGAACGGGCAGCCCGTGCACGCAAAGTGATGTACTGGTACGTTTTCCAGGGTTTAGAGTGTGTCCCCCCGACACCCGTTGTGATTGTCACAGCGGGAGTCTGTCAGCAGATCCCGTCAGTGATTCATGGCCAGGACCTGCTGATCTGCTGTGTCCAATCACAGCCCAGAGCCCTGTGTTGACAACCAACACAGGGCTCTGTACAGAGGAAATGATCTCTGTTTCATATCCCTGCAAAGCTGGGTTAAGAGTTAAAGAGGTAATGTTCAAGTACTGCTGTGAGCTGCACTGTGCTAGACTAGCTGGTTATATCAGATCAGGACAATTTCAGAGGACATTATACCTGTCAGTATAGGACCTCCATGTGTCTACAGATTTGCTACGTTCAGTAGAATTGAAGTGTTTGTTGAGGTGTGGGGGTTGGTCCAGCAGAGCAAAGGATCATTAGAATCAAGAATTGTAATTTTGTATTGTAAAAATGTGGATTATAAAGCAGCATGGTGACTGTATGCATTCTATGATGGAATTTGGACCATCAGACTTTATGCTTCTTTGAAGGGTCAGAGGCCGGTTTGTAGTTCTCTGCAGAATATGTTGGTTGGCTGTATAAAGGAGTACAATCAGTCAATGGAAATGTTTTCATTTTGTGATCTTGCCCTTTAATTTCTAGTTTTAGTTCTACAGTATCCAAAACCACAATATGAAATACATTTGCACAACTGGTAAAACAAGGAACACACCCATAACTGTAACCACTGTAAGATATTAATAGGCCTTCAGAAGAGATGTGATTGTGTGGGAGTGGTAACTGTTGCAATGGGAGCCTAAACCTTTATAATCCATACCAGGCCGGGCTCCACCACTTTTATTTGTGCCAGGCTCGGTTCAATAGAATCACATATAAAGGGTAATAAAATAAAAGTTACAAGGTACTTCTGTGTAAAAGAGATATGCATAAGGTTCTCAAATCTAGGGCTGCAACTAACGATTATTTTCATAATTGATTCGTTATCTTTTTCAATTTAATCGGTTAGTGACCTTAAAAAAAAAAAAAAAGTGTGATGTATAATTTAGTTTAATATGTAAAGTTTTAAAAAAAGGCAATGTATTCTTAAATATCTCTATGGTAAATATAAATAACCAACTATATGGTTAGGGAGCAAAATATCCAATCCACTCTGAGAATAACAGACAGAAGAGATATACTGTATATACTATTAGAGGTGATTTACTGTATATACTATTAGAGGAGATATAATATTAGAAGAGATATACTGTTAGAGGAGATATACTGTATATACTATTAAAGGGTGAATCTGCTAAATATCATCAGACTCAGATCAAATTTTTTTTTATATAAAAAAACAAACAATGTCTTCCTTTAAAAAAAAAAGTCTTTTTAAGAAGGTTTGTTCAATTTTCTAATCGTTAGTGGGGTCAAATCGACGTTTATTTTCAACCACAGTGACGGGAAAATTTGCAAATAGGAAACTTCTTGGTTAAAGGAGTTTTCAGACAGTGTATGTGGTTTTTGTTCAGAAATTACATTCATTTTAAAAACAAGTGAATTTCAAACAACATTCTTTCATTCAACGAATGTACAAAGATTTTTCGTCTGAATATTCTCGTCTGGATATCGATACGTGTATGGACAGCATAAGGCTTGGCTCACACCTAGGAAGTTTGCTTTTGATCTGTTTCTGCAGTGCTTTTTGCTGTGCATTTTGATGTTTGCATACGTGATTTTGCTGCAATTTGCGTTTTTTGCATTTTTTTTTTGGCCAATTTGTTGTTGGGCAGATTAAAAAACACATTGCTGCAAAAACGCATTACATGCTTTTCTGCAGCTTCTCCATTGAAGTATATTGAACCTAAAAAAAAAAAAAAAAAAAAAGTCCCTGACCCTTTTCAAATACGCAGCGGCTGAAAAAATCATAGATGTGAACGTGTCCCATAGGAAACCATGTAAATGAACTGTAGTGCATTTCTGCAAAAAGCAGGACCAGGTCTAAGATGTTTAGTAACATGATGGGGTTAAAAAAACTAAAATTAGCCCTTTTTATAGTACAAAAAAAGCAGATAATCACTACTATAAGAGCCCTTTCACACTGAGCTGCCCTGGGCGACGGCAGTAAAACGCAACTATTCTTAGCGGCGCTTTACCGTTGCTATTCGGCCGCTAGCGGGGCGCTTTTAACCCCCACTAGCGAAAAAGGGTTAAAACCGCCTGCAAAGCGCTGCTACAGCGGAGCTTTGCCTGCGGTTCTGCGGCGCTGCCCATTGATTTCAGTGGGCAGGGGCGCTTCAGGAGCGGTGAATTCACCGCTCCTAATGTGCTCCAAAGAAGCTGCTGGCAGGACTTTTTCTGACGTGCTGCCAGCGCACTGCTCCAGTGTGTAAGCCCTCGGGCCTTCACACAGGAGTGAATGGAGCCGCTGTTTTAGGGCCCTTTGCATGCACTATTTTTAATGCTATAGCGCCTCAGTGTGAAAGGGGTCTAAGGGGTTCATTTTTTTAATTTATTTTTACTGTAGAACTGTGAAAGTAATATTTACAGTAGCGATTATTTGCTCTTTTTGTACTATAATTTAGTTTGTTTTTTTTTTAACCCCATTATGTTACTAGCCGATTAATATGAAAATAGTAATCGATTAATCGATTAGTTGTTTCAGCCCTACACAAATCTCTGCATAAAAGGTGCCATATTTGTACAGAAATTGATTTATTTAACATTGTAGTAGCTTACCTGCGAATCTATCTAGAATTATCCTGGCATTTATCTTGTGAAGCCAGCTGTTCGTATGTCAATCGGTATAACTGTTGACACCCTTGCTGTCTGACTAACCATAAACTGGAGTAAAAAAATAAAAACAAAAAATCCTCTTTATTGCCTAGAAAATGATTGCAGCAAGAGGTTGTAGTCCTGTACAGAAGCAATCTGAGCTTCAACAGGTTATGCCAAACTCAGCTTAAAGCGGAATTCCAGTCATTTGTTTGTTAAAATTCAGCATCTACAAAAAGTGTCGCTCACCTACCCCACGGCCCAGCGGTCAAAGTTCTCCAGGACCTGTCATATGTCCCAGAAGACTTTGGGAGGGAGAACTTCTGCTTCCGATCACCTACGCGACCAGAGCGGAAGTGGGAGCAGGTACCTGTAAATTCGGGTCCTAGCACCCCCCCCCCCCCCCCCCCCCAAAGCTCTGTTTCACAAACCAGGACCCGGGGAGGAGGCCTCAAAGCAGAAGTTCCACTTTTGGGTGGAACTCTGCTTTAAAGCGTTACTAAAGCCAGGACCCTGCATTCACTATGTCTGGTCTCCCACAGTAAACTGAACATGGAAATGCAATCATTTTACTAAATATAAACGTCCAAAACCTTTTCTCAGCAGCAGTCTTGTGACTTTCTGTTAGTGTCTGGTTAAAGCTTGTAGGAGGAGTTTTCATTCTCCCCTGATTGTCCTGAGGCTGCAGGACCCCCAACCTTCTGTCTGGACAGTACTGATTGGCCCTGTGCTGATCACATGCACCCTCTCAAGAAAAAAAAAATAACTCTCTAGTAATACACACCAAACTGAGCATGTGCAGCTTGTCCCCTAGCCTCTGTACTACCAGGAGATAGATTGGGGACAGTGGAAGAAGGATAGGATCAGAGAAGACAGGATCAAACCACCTTTTTACACAATACGCAGGATTAACCCCTTAGGTTCCACAGTGAGTATAACGAGCATGATTTACTGATTTTACTGTTGTGTGTTTAGTAACAGTTTTTAAAACCAAGTGTCCTTTCCAATATCTGGTTTTACAGCAATGGTGCTCTTTTTGTTAAAAGTCTTCTATTATTTCTCTTCCCAGAGGATTGTTCATATGGGTAATACTTTAATACTGTTCATTTTGAAGTTTCACTTCTTCATTCTGTCACATTGTATTTGTCGGCTTAAATTTTACAGCCTTAAAAGAAAGGCGAAGAGCAGTGATTGCTAATTCTACAAATTGCAGACCTTGGAAAAAAATAATTGCATTGCAAGACTGGGCTGATTTTAATGCTCTGTAATTTACCAGTAATAGCGCTAAGCTGCCGTGACTCACGAGGACGGTGAGGAACCAGAAATTTCCTAGTGACAGCCTGGTGTCAGCCCTTCCTACAAGTTAAAGCAGTTCTCTGCCCATAGATCATGGACGGGCTGAAGACATTGCTGTGCTTGAAGGTGCGTTCCTTTCTGTCATGAGTTCCCAGAATCTCTCTTCCAGAAGTCCATAATTTTTTTTTTTTTTTTATGCTTGGCATCATGCCTTACTTTATACAGTTTCCCTAAAGCTGATGTTTAGTAGTTTATTAATATATATATAATATATTTTTTATTTTTTGGTGGTTGTGGGGAACACCACGGATACACATGTGTCACATGCATTTAGCAACAGGTGAGTGGCCCAGGGCACTACCTGTCAGCCTGTCATTGATGTGCACACCTGTGCTACCTGCTACACAAATCTGCTGACTCTTGGCAGCGTACGGCCCATATCAGCAATCTGAGTCCGCCCTTAGGACTGACAAACACCTCCCTCCCTCTTCTTCTCCATAACATAAAGGGGGGGGGGGGGGTTGAGGGTTCTGATCAGAACACGTATTGGGCTGAAGAATTTTTTATTTTCATTTTTCTGCATGATTTTTTCTAGGTCTGTAGCTCAGAAATATATTGCAGTCAGGGACAGCCAGGTAAAAAATGTTTTGATAAGAGGCAAACAACATATTTCTCTTATGACCGATGTATTTTAAGGCTGGCCATACATGGCTCAGTTTTGTGTGGGTTTTTTTTTTTTTTTTTCTTCAGCCAGTAGGCTAAATGCAAAAATCTTAACCCCCTTTCCCCATCCACACATTTTGAGGTGGATACGGGAATATTCCCAGCTGTGTCATTGTATTCTGACAGTGAGGAGTCAGACGGACTCTTCTGCTGTCTTTATAAGCTCATCAGTGCTGCAGGATAATTGGCGCAATGTTGATCGAACTAAAGTGTTTTTTCTTTTTCCAGCATGCCCGTTTTGTGAGCAGTTAATCAGTAGATAGACTGCTCTCTAAACAGGACTGGTCATAGATGGATTGAAATCCAGCAAGCACCACAGGCCAAACAGCAGACATTCCACAGCAAATTAACCCCAAAACGATAAGTTCATTTTTTGCGAACATGTTACACCTAGAGATGCACCGAAATTTGGGTGGCCAAAACATATCAGCCCAAAAATGTTAGCATTTTGC
Source organism: Aquarana catesbeiana (assembly GCF_042186555.1). NCBI lineage: Eukaryota > Metazoa > Chordata > Amphibia > Anura > Ranidae > Aquarana > Aquarana catesbeiana. The sequence continues at coordinate 243,578,863 of NC_133332.1, read as the reverse complement.
AGTGAAAGTGAAAAAAGGTAAAAAAAAAAACAACAGGGAAGGCGCCTCTTAGTAAAACTGTATATTTAATGTAATATATGCATTAAAAACACTCACATTAAAAACTTAGATAGTCCGGCATGGGGAGTTCAGTATAGCCAAACAGGATTGCGTCCTCCTATGTCCACAGTCTTATTCCTCTATTGCTGACGGCTGGTCCGTGTGGTAGAAGCTTCCGGTATCAGTAAAGATCCACAACGAGGCTTGGGCACCGCCGAGTAGTCAATTGGGAGGCTGGGACGCTGGAACGCACATCCAGAGTATGTGCTGTACTGCCGTAAGGCGACGCGTTTCAGAGCATGCGCACTCGGGCGCGCTCCTTTCTCAAGCTAGGGAATACAAGAAACTGCAGCCTATTTAAGTGCTCTAGTGGCACCGCCACCTAGTGGATATAATGGTAATTGCATAGGGAATACAGGTAATGTTACAAAAAAGGGCCAAACGGAAAGAACTGTATGTTAGCATTGCAATTTAGGTATTGTGTGCCTACTTATTGTAGGTATAAGATATTAATATGTGTAAGATAATATTGTTATGCATGTTATCACTACTTATGGCCATTATTAATACATACACTATATAAAAAAATAATAAATAACTGTAGTCGCGTTGGGCTGAATATTATGTAATTACCTAAATGGACTAAATACCCATGTATATGTGCAATATATGCAAATAAATAGTAATGAGGTTATGGGCACATTTATGCACAATGGCACTATCTGATAAAATGATACTAATATGAATTGATAATAAATAAAAGAAATTAGTTAACATTAATTTAAAATAAATTAAAATTAGAGCATATATATATACATATATGTACTAAATATATATAAAAAAACTATATATAAAAGATATATATAAAAAAAGTGGTACTTTATATTAAGATGAGCCTCAACTGCTAATGGGAGGGCCTATTAGATATATGGCAGGGTTGTGGCAGGATTCTTACTTGATATATATGTATTCATATTCACTCTAGGTCAGTGTTATTAAAGAATGGTGGATATCTCTATTTCTTCGTTGATTCCACCGGGATTTAGAACGTCCAAAGAATAAATCCAGAAAGTTTCTCTTTCACATAATCTGTGAAATCTTTCAGCTATGGGTAAATTTTTTGGCATTTGTTCAATAACCCATACTTCAAGACCTTCAGTGGAATTAGCGTGGTGTTCACAGAAGTGGCGGGGGACACTATGTTTGTCCCTCCCGCCTTCTATCTTTCTTCTATGTTCCCCGAATCTTTGCCTAAGTGGGCGTATCGTGCGCCCCACATAGATAAGATTGCATGGGCAACTTAGGCCATAAACTACAAACTCCGAACCACAATTATAAAAATTGTCAAGTAAATAGGTTTTCCCTTTAGTAGTGAATTGTTTTTTACCATGTTTTACAAACATACACGTTTTGCACATGGTTTTTCTACATTGGAACATGCCTTTAAGAGGAATCATTTGGGCCTGTGATGGTGCGGTTTTTTTGATGGTCTTTAGTTTGCTAGGTGCTATTTGGTTTTTTATATTGGGGGCTTTTTTGTAAGTGATTTTGGGGTAATTAGGTAAAACTGGTTTAAGATATGGGTCCTCAAGGAGGATGGGCCAATGTTTTCTGAATATTGCTTCCATTTTGGAGAATTTTGTGTGAAACCTAGTGATAAAACGTCCTGATGGATTTGATGTGTTATCGTCTTGATGTTTGGTAGCAAATGTGGGTTGCAAATATTGTTTTTGCGCTTGGTCAACCAATGACTCTGGATACCCTTTGTCTTTAAGTTTTTTTCTTAGTAGATGGCTTTGATCTATATAGTCAGAGGTTTGTGTACAGTTTCTCCGTAATCGGCAAAATTGCCCTTTGGGGATATTATTTTTCCATTTTTCATAGTGGCAACTTTTGTAGTGCAGCAAGGAATTTCCTGCCGTAGGTTTGAAGAAGTTCCTTGCGTGTATTTCATTGCCAACGTGAAAAAGGTCAAGGTCAAGAAAAGCTAATCTCTCTTTGTCCATGACATGAGTGAAACTCAGACCATGTGGATTATTATTGCAGTGGGCCACAAACTGGTTAACGACATCAGCTGGACCATCCCAAATAATAATAATGTCGTCTATGTAACGACCGTAAAAAATAAGATGCCTGAGGAACGGATTGTTTTGCCAGATATATCCGTGTTCCCATAGTCCCATTGCTAAATTAGCATATGAGGGCGCAAAGTTGGCCCCCATAGCTGTCCCCTGGATTTGTAGATAATACTGTTCGTTGAAGGAAAAATAATTGTGGGTTAAACAATATTTAGCACAATCTAAGATAAATGTTGCCTGTTTGTTGCTCATATATGGGTCTTGAGATAGAAAATGATTGAGGGCTAATATTCCAAAGGAGTGAGGAATAGACGTGTACAATGAATTCACGTCTAGTGATAACCAAATATATTGATCCTCCCATCTGTATGGTTTCAATAGGTCTAATAGGTGGGTACCATCTCGGATGTATGACTGCAGTCCCTGAGCTAGGGGCTGTAGATGGTGATCAATATATTTGGATAGGCCAGACGTGATGCTGTCCATGGCAGCGATTATGGGCCTTCCTGGGGGATTGGTCGGGTCTTTATGAACCTTGGGTATGTGATAAAAGTATGGGGTGCGGTAATAATCCTTCCGTAGGAAGGATGCCTCATTCTTATCAATAATGTCTGATAGAATGGCTCCATTGATGAGAAGATTTATATCATTTTGGAATTCTGGTAGTGGATCAGACCGTAACTTTTGGTAGGTAGAGCTATCTGCAAGTAAACGTTCTGCTTCTTTTATGTAATCTGATCTGTTTTGGATTACGATTCCACCACCTTTGTCAGCAGTTTTTATGATTAGATTGGTATTGTCTGTTAATGCTTTTAGGGCCAGTTTTTCTTTTGTGGTGAGACTACCAAGGGTGGTGGAACTTGTTTCACCTTGACCACACATCTTTTTTAGGTCTGAGAATACCATATTATAGAATGTGGTGAGGTGTGGGCCTTTTGATTGATATGGGTAGAAAATTGATTTGGGTTTTAATCCAGAATGTTGTACTGGTGGAGAGGTGTGAAGATGTTGAGTAAAAAGGTCTAATCCTGTAAGTGAGTCGTCGTGATAGAGATGCTCAAGCATCTCGATCATTTCTGTATCAAAATTGAATTCTTGGGTTTCTAATAAAGGATCTATAGTATTTATCAGGCAAGGACTATTGGTATTATTTTTGGTTTTGTTTTCTTTTGCATTTTTGATTTGGAAAAATCTCTGCAATGTTAGATTTCTGATGTATCTATTCAGATCTTTAAACAGGATAAACGGGTCTGGTCTATTGGATGGAGAGAAATTTAGGCCACGGTTTAGCAAGGAGACTTCGGCTGGGGATAGGATATGTTGGGACAGATTGAAGATTTTGACCGTTTCCGGTTGTTGGATGCTTGTGCTTCTATTTCTGTTTCTGTTTCTGCCCCCTCTGCAGCCTCTCCGGTGAATTTTCTTTTTAATTGTATGGCTGGAGAGGGGTTTATGGATAAAAAAGGTGAATTATCTGTAGTGCTGAGGGAGCCAAAGGTAATGGGTATATTGTTTGTGATTTGTGAAGCAGATTGGGAATGGATAGAAGAGATGTCTGATGCTGATCGGGTGGAGGGTAGGGTTCTGGAAAAGGGTTTAGTACTATCTGCACTGGATATGATAACAGTATCAGTAGTGTTTAGGGTTTTTTTATGACTGGATTTATCTAATGGGATAGAAGCATCCATTTCTATAATCTGCGATGGATTAGATATTGTAGAAGCAACTCTAGGGATGACATTTGACGTGTTTTTGGTGAGATCAGATTGTGAACGGTTATAGAATAGGTTTAGTTTATTCAACAATTGAGCTTTGGGTGACTTGATGGGGGGATGAGAGTTGTCTTGTAGTTGTATCTTACAAGCTGTGTGAGAGGGACGTTCTATGTTTCTACTAGTTTTTGATTTTTCCGCTAAAGCTCGTGATAATGATAGAGGACGGGATGGAGGTAATGGGACAATGGGCTGGGTAAATGGATCTAATTCCATTAATGATGGGATGTGTGTTGATTTTTTCATCCATGTGAATACTTTATTGTTTGAATAGTCTTTAATGTCACGCCTAAATTTTCCTATTTTACTGGAAATAAGATCATTTTCTTGTTTTTTGGTATTATTCTTAAGGATATCTAGCCAGGGTGAGGGAACTTTGTGTCCTATGTTAATAATCTCAGTAGTTAAATTTTCAAGGGTTTTTTTGAGATTTTCAAACTTTTTTTCTCTGTGATTAACTAATATGTTCATCCATTTAGTAGTACAGAATTCTGCCAGGCTGCCCCATTCACGGGCATCCTCTGGTTCTAAAAATGAACAATTCTTGAGGATGCGGAGGCCTCGTGGGGAAATTCTGTTTTTCAAATATTGATTGAGGAAATATTTATCCCACCATTGGGAATTGGTAGAGTGAATGAGACGTTCAAGTTTTTTGAATTTTCCGCATAAGTTATAGCGTGTCTTTTTGTCTAGGGCAACATCTGGGCTAAACATAGACAGTGGTAATAGATTATATAACGAATCTAAGACACTATATTTGTGCGACTCTATATCGGTAATGAAATCCATAACAATAATATGCTAGATGTGGTGTTGCTGTTAATATGTGCAATTGTACTAGTCTGAGAGAGGTTTGATGATGCGTAATGGAGACAAAACTGCCCCTATTTTTTCTTACAAAACAATATCGTGAGATAATGAAATCGCACCAATATATAAGTAGATAAACGACTGGGGAGGAGAAAGGAAAAAGGAAGGAAAATGTAAAGGGGGGGGGGGGGGGGGGAGAAGAGGGAAAAAGGAAGGGGGGGGGGAGGGGGTGGGTTAGGGGGAAAGGATTGATTTACTAGAAGTATATATAATATAGATGAACAATAATAACAACATAGATAAAACCACTGATGTTTGCAGCCACTTAAAACAAGCTTCAAAATGTATTAAACAAGTAAACAAACAAATAGCGCAGGTTACATGGTTAATGTCATATGCAGATGTTGCTATAGAAATGTCCTTTTGAGCGTTGCGCTCTTTGTGAGATGCAAACAGCTTCTAGATAGGGCAGCCTTTTGATGGGAGGTGAAGCCACTCCAGATATGCAAAGAAAAAACAACAGGGAAGGCGCCTCTTAGTAAAACTGTATATTTAATGTAATATATGCATTAAAAACACTCACATTAAAAACTTAGATAGTCCGGCATGGGGAGTTCAGTATAGCCAAACAGGATTGCGTCCTCCTATGTCCACAGTCTTATTCCTCTATTGCTGACGGCTGGTCCGTGTGGTAGAAGCTTCCGGTATCAGTAAAGATCCACAACGAGGCTTGGGCACCGCCGAGTAGTCAATTGGGAGGCTGGGACGCTGGAACGCACATCCAGAGTATGTGCTGTACTGCCGTAAGGCGACGCGTTTCAGAGCATGCGCACTCGGGCGCGCTCCTTTCTCAAGCTAGGGAATACAAGAAACTGCAGCCTATTTAAGTGCTCTAGTGGCACCGCCACCTAGTGGATATAATGGTAATTGCATAGGGAATACAGGTAATGTTACAAAAAAGGGCCAAACGGAAAGAACTGTATGTTAGCATTGCAATTTAGGTATTGTGTGCCTACTTATTGTAGGTATAAGATATTAATATGTGTAAGATAATATTGTTATGCATGTTATCACTACTTATGGCCATTATTAATACATACACTATATAAAAAAATAATAAATAACTGTAGTCGCGTTGGGCTGAATATTATGTAATTACCTAAATGGACTAAATACCCATGTATATGTGCAATATATGCAAATAAATAGTAATGAGGTTATGGGCACATTTATGCACAATGGCACTATCTGATAAAATGATACTAATATGAATTGATAATAAATAAAAGAAATTAGTTAACATTAATTTAAAATAAATTAAAATTAGAGCATATATATATATACATATATGTACTAAATATATATAAAAAAACTATATATAAAAGATATATATAAAAAAAGTGGTACTTTATATTAAGATGAGCCTCAACTGCTAATGGGAGGGCCTATTAGATATATGGCAGGGTTGTGGCAGGATTCTTACTTGATATATATGTATTCATATTCACTCTAGGTCAGTGTTATTAAAGAATGGTGGATATCTCTATTTCTTCGTTGATTCCACCGGGATTTAGAACGTCCAAAGAATAAATCCAGAAAGTTTCTCTTTCACATAATCTGTGAAATCTTTCAGCTATGGGTAAATTTTTTGGCATTTGTTCAATAACCCATACTTCAAGACCTTCAGTGGAATTAGCGTGGTGTTCACAGAAGTGGCGGGGGACACTATGTTTGTCCCTCCCGCCTTCTATCTTTCTTCTATGTTCCCCGAATCTTTGCCTAAGTGGGCGTATCGTGCGCCCCACATAGATAAGATTGCATGGGCAACTTAGGCCATAAACTACAAACTCCGAACCACAATTATAAAAATTGTCAAGTAAATAGGTTTTCCCTTTAGTAGTGAATTGTTTTTTACCATGTTTTACAAACATACACGTTTTGCACATGGTTTTTCTACATTGGAACATGCCTTTAAGAGGAATCATTTGGGCCTGTGATGGTGCGGTTTTTTTGATGGTCTTTAGTTTGCTAGGTGCTATTTGGTTTTTTATATTGGGGGCTTTTTTGTAAGTGATTTTGGGGTAATTAGGTAAAACTGGTTTAAGATATGGGTCCTCAAGGAGGATGGGCCAATGTTTTCTGAATATTGCTTCCATTTTGGAGAATTTTGTGTGAAACCTAGTGATAAAACGTCCTGATGGATTTGATGTGTTATCGTCTTGATGTTTGGTAGCAAATGTGGGTTGCAAATATTGTTTTTGCGCTTGGTCAACCAATGACTCTGGATACCCTTTGTCTTTAAGTTTTTTTCTTAGTAGATGGCTTTGATCTATATAGTCAGAGGTTTGTGTACAGTTTCTCCGTAATCGGCAAAATTGCCCTTTGGGGATATTATTTTTCCATTTTTCATAGTGGCAACTTTTGTAGTGCAGCAAGGAATTTCCTGCCGTAGGTTTGAAGAAGTTCCTTGCGTGTATTTCATTGCCAACGTGAAAAAGGTCAAGGTCAAGAAAAGCTAATCTCTCTTTGTCCATGACATGAGTGAAACTCAGACCATGTGGATTATTATTGCAGTGGGCCACAAACTGGTTAACGACATCAGCTGGACCATCCCAAATAATAATAATGTCGTCTATGTAACGACCGTAAAAAATAAGATGCCTGAGGAACGGATTGTTTTGCCAGATATATCCGTGTTCCCATAGTCCCCATTGCTAAATTAGCATATGAGGGCGCAAAGTTGGCCCCCATAGCTGTCCCCTGGATTTGTAGATAATACTGTTCGTTGAAGGAAAAATAATTGTGGGTTAAACAATATTTAGCACAATCTAAGATAAATGTTGCCGTTTGTTGCTCATATATGGGTCTTGAGATAGAAAATGATTGAGGGCTAATATTCCAAAGGAGTGAGGAATAGACGTGTACAATGAATTCACGTCTAGTGATAACCAAATATATTGATCCTCCCATCTGTATGGTTTCAATAGGTCTAATAGGTGGGTACCATCTCGGATGTATGACTGCAGTCCCTGAGCTAGGGGCTGTAGATGGTGATCAATATATTTGGATAGGCCAGACGTGATGCTGTCCATGGCAGCGATTATGGGCCTTCCTGGGGGATTGGTCGGGTCTTTATGAACCTTGGGTATGTGATAAAAGTATGGGGTGCGGTAATAATCCTTCCGTAGGAAGGATGCCTCATTCTTATCAATAATGTCTGATAGAATGGCTCCATTGATGAGAAGATTTATATCATTTTGGAATTCTGGTAGTGGATCAGACCGTAACTTTTGGTAGGTAGAGCTATCTGCAAGTAAACGTTCTGCTTCTTTTATGTAATCTGATCTGTTTTGGATTACGATTCCACCACCTTTGTCAGCAGTTTTTATGATTAGATTGGTATTGTCTGTTAATGCTTTTAGGGCCAGTTTTTCTTTTGTGGTGAGACTACCAAGGGTGGTGGAACTTGTTTCACCTTGACCACACATCTTTTTTAGGTCTGAGAATACCATATTATAGAATGTGGTGAGGTGTGGGCCTTTTGATTGATATGGGTAGAAAATTGATTTGGGTTTTAATCCAGAATGTTGTACTGGTGGAGAGGTGTGAAGATGTTGAGTAAAAAGGTCTAATCCTGTAAGTGAGTCGTCGTGATAGAGATGCTCAAGCATCTCGATCATTTCTGTATCAAAATTGAATTCTTGGGTTTCTAATAAAGGATCTATAGTATTTATCAGGCAAGGACTATTGGTATTATTTTTGGTTTTGTTTTCTTTTGCATTTTTGATTTGGAAAAATCTCTGCAATGTTAGATTTCTGATGTATCTATTCAGATCTTTAAACAGGATAAACGGGTCTGGTCTATTGGATGGAGAGAAATTTAGGCCACGGTTTAGCAAGGAGACTTCGGCTGGGGATAGGATATGTTGGGACAGATTGAAGATTTTGACCGTTTCCGGTTGTTGGATGCTTGTGCTTCTATTTCTGTTTCTGTTTCTGCCCCCTCTGCAGCCTCTCCGGTGAATTTTCTTTTTAATTGTATGGCTGGAGAGGGGTTTATGGATAAAAAAGGTGAATTATCTGTAGTGCTGAGGGAGCCAAAGGTAATGGGTATATTGTTTGTGATTTGTGAAGCAGATTGGGAATGGATAGAAGAGATGTCTGATGCTGATCGGGTGGAGGGTAGGGTTCTGGAAAAGGGTTTAGTACTATCTGCACTGGATATGATAACAGTATCAGTAGTGTTTAGGGTTTTTTTATGACTGGATTTATCTAATGGGATAGAAGCATCCATTTCTATAATCTGCGATGGATTAGATATTGTAGAAGCAACTCTAGGGATGACATTTGACGTGTTTTTGGTGAGATCAGATTGTGAACGGTTATAGAATAGGTTTAGTTTATTCAACAATTGAGCTTTGGGTGACTTGATGGGGGGATGAGAGTTGTCTTGTAGTTGTATCTTACAAGCTGTGTGAGAGGGACGTTCTATGTTTCTACTAGTTTTTGATTTTTCCGCTAAAGCTCGTGATAATGATAGAGGACGGGATGGAGGTAATGGGACAATGGGCTGGGTAAATGGATCTAATTCCATTAATGATGGGATGTGTGTTGATTTTTTCATCCATGTGAATACTTTATTGTTTGAATAGTCTTTAATGTCACGCCTAAATTTTCCTATTTTACTGGAAATAAGATCATTTTCTTGTTTTTTGGTATTATTCTTAAGGATATCTAGCCAGGGTGAGGGAACTTTGTGTCCTATGTTAATAATCTCAGTAGTTAAATTTTCAAGGGTTTTTTTGAGATTTTCAAACTTTTTTTCTCTGTGATTAACTAATATGTTCATCCATTTAGTAGTACAGAATTCTGCCAGGCTGCCCCATTCACGGGCATCCTCTGGTTCTAAAAATGAACAATTCTTGAGGATGCGGAGGCCTCGTGGGGAAATTCTGTTTTTCAAATATTGATTGAGGAAATATTTATCCCACCATTGGGAATTGGTAGAGTGAATGAGACGTTCAAGTTTTTTGAATTTTCCGCATAAGTTATAGCGTGTCTTTTTGTCTAGGGCAACATCTGGGCTAAACATAGACAGTGGTAATAGATTATATAACGAATCTAAGACACTATATTTGTGCGACTCTATATCGGTAATGAAATCCATAACAATAATATGCTAGATGTGGTGTTGCTGTTAATATGTGCAATTGTACTAGTCTGAGAGAGGTTTGATGATGCGTAATGGAGACAAAACTGCCCCTATTTTTTCTTACAAAACAATATCGTGAGATAATGAAATCGCACCAATATATAAGTAGATAAACGACTGGGGAGGAGAAAGGAAAAAGGAAGGAAAATGTAAAGGGGGGGGGGGGGGGGGGAGAAGAGGGAAAAAGGAAAGGGGGGGGGGAGGGGGTGGGTTAGGGGGAAAGGATTGATTTACTAGAAGTATATATAATATAGATGAACAATAATAACAACATAGATAAAACCACTGATGTTTGCAGCCACTTAAAACAAGCTTCAAAATGTATTAAACAAGTAAACAAACAAATAGCGCAGGTTACATGGTTAATGTCATATGCAGATGTTGCTATAGAAATGTCCTTTTGAGCGTTGCGCTCTTTGTGAGATGCAAACAGCTTCTAGATAGGGCAGCCTTTTGATGGGAGGTGAAGCCACTCCAGATATGCAAAGAAAAAACAACAGGGAAGGCGCCTCTTAGTAAAACTGTATATTTAATGTAATATATGCATTAAAAACACTCACATTAAAAACTTAGATAGTCCGGCATGGGGAGTTCAGTATAGCCAAACAGGATTGCGTCCTCCTATGTCCACAGTCTTATTCCTCTATTGCTGACGGCTGGTCCGTGTGGTAGAAGCTTCCGGTATCAGTAAAGATCCACAACGAGGCTTGGGCACCGCCGAGTAGTCAATTGGGAGGCTGGGACGCTGGAACGCACATCCAGAGTATGTGCTGTACTGCCGTAAGGCGACGCGTTTCAGAGCATGCGCACTCGGGCGCGCTCCTTTCTCAAGCTAGGGAATACAAGAAACTGCAGCCTATTTAAGTGCTCTAGTGGCACCGCCACCTAGTGGATATAATGGTAATTGCATAGGGAATACAGGTAATGTTACAAAAAAGGGCCAAACGGAAAGAACTGTATGTTAGCATTGCAATTTAGGTATTGTGTGCCTACTTATTGTAGGTATAAGATATTAATATGTGTAAGATAATATTGTTATGCATGTTATCACTACTTATGGCCATTATTAATACATACACTATATAAAAAAATAATAAATAACTGTAGTCGCGTTGGGCTGAATATTATGTAATTACCTAAATGGACTAAATACCCATGTATATGTGCAATATATGCAAATAAATAGTAATGAGGTTATGGGCACATTTATGCACAATGGCACTATCTGATAAAATGATACTAATATGAATTGATAATAAATAAAAGAAATTAGTTAACATTAATTTAAAATAAATTAAAATTAGAGCATATATATATATACATATATGTACTAAATATATATAAAAAAAACTATATATAAAAGATATATATAAAAAAAGTGGTACTTTATATTAAGATGAGCCTCAACTGCTAATGGGAGGGCCTATTAGATATATGGCAGGGTTGTGGCAGGATTCTTACTTGATATATATGTATTCATATTCACTCTAGGTCAGTGTTATTAAAGAATGGTGGATATCTCTATTTCTTCGTTGATTCCACCGGGATTTAGAACGTCCAAAGAATAAATCCAGAAAGTTTCTCTTTCACATAATCTGTGAAATCTTTCAGCTATGGGTAAATTTTTTGGCATTTGTTCAATAACCCATACTTCAAGACCTTCAGTGGAATTAGCGTGGTGTTCACAGAAGTGGCGGGGGACACTATGTTTGTCCCTCCCGCCTTCTATCTTTCTTCTATGTTCCCCCGAATCTTTGCCTAAGTGGGCGTATCGTGCGCCCCACATAGATAAGATTGCATGGGCAACTTAGGCCATAAACTACAAACTCCGAACCACAATTATAAAAATTGTCAAGTAAATAGGTTTTCCCTTTAGTAGTGAATTGTTTTTTACCATGTTTTACAAACATACACGTTTTGCACATGGTTTTTCTACATTGGAACATGCCTTTAAGAGGAATCATTTGGGCCTGTGATGGTGCGGTTTTTTTGATGGTCTTTAGTTTGCTAGGTGCTATTTGGTTTTTTATATTGGGGGCTTTTTTGTAAGTGATTTTGGGGTAATTAGGTAAAACTGGTTTAAGATATGGGTCCTCAAGGAGGATGGGCCAATGTTTTCTGAATATTGCTTCCATTTTGGAGAATTTTGTGTGAAACCTAGTGATAAAACGTCCTGATGGATTTGATGTGTTATCGTCTTGATGTTTGGTAGCAAATGTGGGTTGCAAATATTGTTTTTGCGCTTGGTCAACCAATGACTCTGGATACCCTTTGTCTTTAAGTTTTTTTTCTTAGTAGATGGCTTTGATCTATATAGTCAGAGGTTTGTGTACAGTTTCTCCGTAATCGGCAAAATTGCCCTTTGGGGATATTATTTTTCCATTTTTCATAGTGGCAACTTTTGTAGTGCAGCAAGGAATTTCCTGCCGTAGGTTTGAAGAAGTTCCTTGCGTGTATTTCATTGCCAACGTGAAAAAGGTCAAGGTCAAGAAAAGCTAATCTCTCTTTGTCCATGACATGAGTGAAACTCAGACCATGTGGATTATTATTGCAGTGGGCCACAAACTGGTTAACGACATCAGCTGGACCATCCCAAATAATAATAATGTCGTCTATGTAACGACCGTAAAAAATAAGATGCCTGAGGAACGGATTGTTTTGCCAGATATATCCGTGTTCCCATAGTCCCATTGCTAAATTAGCATATGAGGGCGCAAAGTTGGCCCCCATAGCTGTCCCCTGGATTTGTAGATAATACTGTTCGTTGAAGGAAAAATAATTGTGGGTTAAACAATATTTAGCACAATCTAAGATAAATGTTGCCTGTTTGTTGCTCATATATGGGTCTTGAGATAGAAAATGATTGAGGGCTAATATTCCAAAGGAGTGAGGAATAGACGTGTACAATGAATTCACGTCTAGTGATAACCAAATATATTGATCCTCCCATCTGTATGGTTTCAATAGGTCTAATAGGTGGGTACCATCTCGGATGTATGACTGCAGTCCCTGAGCTAGGGGCTGTAGATGGTGATCAATATATTTGGATAGGCCAGACGTGATGCTGTCCATGGCAGCGATTATGGGCCTTCCTGGGGGATTGGTCGGGTCTTTATGAACCTTGGGTATGTGATAAAAGTATGGGGTGCGGTAATAATCCTTCCGTAGGAAGGATGCCTCATTCTTATCAATAATGTCTGATAGAATGGCTCCATTGATGAGAAGATTTATATCATTTTGGAATTCTGGTAGTGGATCAGACCGTAACTTTTGGTAGGTAGAGCTATCTGCAAGTAAACGTTCTGCTTCTTTTATGTAATCTGATCTGTTTTGGATTACGATTCCACCACCTTTGTCAGCAGTTTTTATGATTAGATTGGTATTGTCTGTTAATGCTTTTAGGGCCAGTTTTTCTTTTGTGGTGAGACTACCAAGGGTGGTGGAACTTGTTTCACCTTGACCACACATCTTTTTTAGGTCTGAGAATACCATATTATAGAATGTGGTGAGGTGTGGGCCTTTTGATTGATATGGGTAGAAAATTGATTTGGGTTTTAATCCAGAATGTTGTACTGGTGGAGAGGTGTGAAGATGTTGAGTAAAAAGGTCTAATCCTGTAAGTGAGTCGTCGTGATAGAGATGCTCAAGCATCTCGATCATTTCTGTATCAAAATTGAATTCTTGGGTTTCTAATAAAGGATCTATAGTATTTATCAGGCAAGGACTATTGGTATTATTTTTGGTTTTGTTTTCTTTTGCATTTTTGATTTGGAAAAATCTCTGCAATGTTAGATTTCTGATGTATCTATTCAGATCTTTAAACAGGATAAACGGGTCTGGTCTATTGGATGGAGAGAAATTTAGGCCACGGTTTAGCAAGGAGACTTCGGCTGGGGATAGGATATGTTGGGACAGATTGAAGATTTTGACCGTTTCGGTTGTTGGATGCTTGTGCTTCTATTTCTGTTTCTGTTTCTGCCCCCTCTGCAGCCTCTCCGGTGAATTTTCTTTTTAATTGTATGGCTGGAGAGGGGTTTATGGATAAAAAAGGTGAATTATCTGTAGTGCTGAGGGAGCCAAAGGTAATGGGTATATTGTTTGTGATTTGTGAAGCAGATTGGGAATGGATAGAAGAGATGTCTGATGCTGATCGGGTGGAGGGTAGGGTTCTGGAAAAGGGTTTAGTACTATCTGCACTGGATATGATAACAGTATCAGTAGTGTTTAGGTTTTTTTATGACTGGATTTATCTAATGGGATAGAAGCATCCATTTCTATAATCTGCGATGGATTAGATATTGTAGAAGCAACTCTAGGGATGACATTTGACGTGTTTTGGTGAGATCAGATTGTGAACGGTTTATAGAATAGGTTTAGTTTATTCAACAATTGAGCTTTGGGTGACTTGATGGGGGGATGAGAGTTGTCTTGTAGTTGTATCTTACAAGCTGTGTGAGAGGGACGTTCTATGTTTCTACTAGTTTTGATTTTTCCGCTAAAGCTCGTGATAATGATAGAGGACGGGATGGAGGTAATGGGACAATGGGCTGGTAAATGGATCTAATTCCATTAATGATGGGATGTGTGTGATTTTTCATCCATGTGAATACTTTATTGTTTGAATAGTCTTTAATGTCACGCCTAAATTTTCCTATTTTTACTGGAAATAAGATCATTTCTTGTTTTTTGGTATTATTCTTAAGATATCTAGCCAGGGTGAGGGAACTTTGTGTCCTATGTTAATAATCTCAGTAGTTAAATTTTCAAGGGTTTTTTTGAGATTTTCAAACTTTTTTTCTCTGTGATTAACTAATATGTTCATCCATTTAGTAGTACAGAATTCTGCCAGGCTGCCCATTCACGGGCATCCTCTGGTTCTAAAAATGAACAATTCTTGAGGATGCGGAGGCCTCGTGGGGAAATTCTGTTTTCAAATATTGATTGAGGAAATATTTATCCCACCATTGGGAATTGTAGAGTGAATGAGACGTTCAAGTTTTGAATTTTTCCGCATAAGTTATAGCGTGTCTTTTTGTCTAGGGCAACATCTGGGCTAAACATAGACAGTGGTAATAGATTATATACGAATCTAAGACACTATATTTGTGCGACTCTATATCGGTAATGAAATCCATAACAATAATATGCTAGATGTGGTGTTGCTGTTAATATGTGCAATTGTACTAGTCTGAGAGAGGTTTGATGATGCGTAATGGAGACAAAACTGCCCCTATTTTTTCTTACAAAACAATATCGTGAGATAATGAATCGCACCAATATATAAGTAGATAAACGACTGGGGAGGAGAAAGGAAAAAAGGAAGGAAAATGTAAAGGGGGGGGGGGGGGGGGGGGAGAAGAGGGAAAAAGGAAGGGGGGGGGGGGAGGGGGGGTGGTTAGGGGGAAAGGATTGATTTACTAGAAGTATATATAATATAGATGAACAATAATAACAACATAGATAAAACCACTGATGTTTGCAGCCACTTAAAACAAGACTTCAAAATGTATTAAACAAGTAAACAAACAAATAGCGCAGGTTACATGGTTAATGTCATATGCAGATGTTGCTATAGAAATGTCCTTTTGAGCGTTGCGCTCTTTGTGAGATGCAAACAGCTTCTAGATAGGGCAAGCCTTTTGATGGGAGGTGAAGCCCACTCCAGATATGCAAAGAAAAAACAACAGGGAAGGCGCCTCTTAGTAAAACTGTATATTTTAATGTAAGTATTATGCATTAAAACACTCACATTAAAAACTTAGATAGTCCGGCATGGGGGAGTTCAGTATAGCCAAACAGGATTGCGTCCTCCTATGTCCCACAGTCTTATTCCTCTATTGCTGACGGCTGGTCCGTGTGGTAGAAGCTTCACGGTATCAGTAAAGATCCACAACGAGGCTTGGGCACCGCCGAGTAGTCAATTGGGAGGCTGGGACGCTGGAACGCACATCCAGAGTATGTGGCTGTACTGCCGTAAGGCGACGCGTTTCAGAGCATGGCGGCACGTCGGGCCGCGCTCCTTATCTCAGCTAGGGAATACAAGAAACTGCAGCCTATTTAAGTTCTCTAGTGGCCAACCGCCACCTAGTGGATATAATGGTAATTGCATAGGGAATACAGGTAATGTTACAAAAAAGGGCCAAACGAAAGAACTGTATGTTAGCATTGCAATTAGGTATTGTGTGCCTACTTATTGTAGGTATAAGATATTAATATGTGTAAGATAATATTGTTATGCATGTTATCACTACTTATTGCCATTATTAATACATACACTATATAAAAAAATAATAAAATAACTGTAGTCGCGTTGGGCTGAATATATGTAATTACCTAAATGGACTAAATACCCATGTATATGTGCAATATATGCAAATAAATAGTAATGAGGTTATGGGCACATTATGCACAATGGCACTATCTGATAAAATGATACTAATATGAATTGATAATAAATAAAAGAAATTAGTTAACATTAATTTAAAATAAATTAAAATTAGAGCATATATATATACATATATGTACTAAATATATATAAAAAAACTATATATAAAAGATATATATAAAAAAAGTGGTACTTTATATTAAGATGAGCCTCAACTGCTAATGGGAGGGCCTATTAGATATATGGCAGGGTTGTGGCAGGATTCTTACTTGATATATATGTATTCATATTCACTCTAGGTCAGTGTTATTAAAGAATGGTGGATATCTCTATTTCTTCGTTGATTCCACCGGGATTTAGAACGTCCAAAGAATAAATCCAGAAAGTTTCTCTTTCACATAATCTGTGAAATCTTTCAGCTTTGGGTAAATTTTTTGGCATTTGTTCAATAACCCATACTTCAAGACCTTCAGTGGAATTAGCGTGTGTTCACAGAAGTGGCGGGGGACACTATGTTTGTCCCTCCCGCCTTCTATCTTTCTTCTATGTTCCCCGAATCTTTGCCTAAGTGGGCGTATCGTGCGCCCCACATAGATAAGATTGCATGGGCAACTTTAGGCCATAAACTACAAACTCCGAACCACAATTATAAAATTGTCAAGTAAATAGGTTTTCCCTTTAGTAGTGAATTGTTTTTTTTTTTACCATTTTTTTTACAAACATACACGTTTTGCACATGGTTTTTTCTTCTACATTGGAACATGCCTTTAAGAGGAATCATTTGGGCCTGTGATGGTGCGGTTTTTTTTAGATGGTCTTTAGTTTGCTAGGGTGCTATTTGGTTTTTTTATATTGGGGGGCTTTTTTTGTAAGTGATTTTGGGGGTAATTAGGGTATAACTGGTTTAAAGATATGGGTCCTCAAGGAGGATGGGCCAATGTTTTTCTGAAATTTGCTTCCATTTTGGGAGAATTTTGTGTGAAAACCTAGTGATAAAACGTCCTGATGGATTTGATGTGTTATCGTCTTGATGTTTGGTAGCAAATGTGGGGTTGCAAATATTGTTTTTTTTTTTTGCGCTTGGTCAACCAATGACTCTGGATACCCCTTTGTCTTTAAGTTTTTTTTTCTTAGTAGATGGCTTTGATCTATATAGTCAGAGGTTTGTGTACAGTTTCCTCCGGTAATCGGCAAAATTGCCCTTTGGGGATATTATTTTTTCCATTTTTCATAGTGGCCAACTTTTTGTAGTGCAGCAAGGAATTTCCTGCGTAGGTTTGAAAGAAGTTCTTGCGTGTATTTCATTGCCAACGGTGAAAAAGGGTCAAGGTCAAGAAAAGCTAATCTCTCTTTGTCCATGACATGAGGTGAAACTCAGACCATGTGGATTATTATTGCAGTGGGCCACAAACTGTGTTAACGACATCTGCTGGACCATTCCCAAATTAATAATAATGTCGTCTATGTAACGACCGTAAAAAATAAGATGCCTGAGGAACGGATTGTTTTGCCAGATATATCCGTGTTCCCATAGTCCCATTGCTAAATTAGCTTATGAGGGCGCAAAGTTGGCCCCCATAGCTGTCCCCATGGATTTGTAGATAATACTGTTCGTTGAAGGAAAAATAATTGTGGGTTAAAACAATATTTAGCCACAATCTAAGATAAATGTTGCCTGTTTGTTTGCTCATATATTGGGTCTTGAGATAG